>NC_088683.1:169178611-169481641 GCF_028017835.1 Emys orbicularis
TTCTCTCAAATGTCCTGGATCACTCTCCTTCCTTTCAGACTTGGAAGTTTAAACATGTTGTCTTATGCATGGTACTATGAGGATCACTGCTTCTTTGCACAGAACTAAAATATTTGCTTCTAAATTCACATTACAGCTGTTAAAAAATATGGACACATTGTCAACCGTATGGCATTTGTTTCCAGAGCCTATAAAACCTGCAAAAATCGCATTGCCAAAGCAAAGCATCAGGCTAATCATTTGCACAGCCTACTAGGTACTTCTTTCTGAGGCATGATATTTAGCATAGTACAAACATTTTGTTGGTAGTTGTCTGAACCGTTAATTTTATATCCATTGCACACTGTATGATGATTAAATCCAGATTGGCTAGTTCTGCTCTTATTATATACGATGCATACACAGATGTAATCTTAAACAAAGCAAATACTTATTACATCAAATGAGTTAGAAAACATTAGTTGAATTAAATGATGGTGCATGGAAGATCAGGTTTGTTTAGCAAAAGATATTTGCTTGAGTCTTTCAAGTTCCAGTGAGTAGAAAATATTTCTCTTTACTAAATATGTTTGTATAAAGAGGATGCATGCATATGGAGGGAAAGTATAACCTATGAAAATAAAATATATAGCTAGTATAGTGGTTTTTTTCCTTAAGGAGAATGGTTGAGATTTTCAAAGCTGCCTAGGGGATTTAGATACATGCATCCCATTAAAATTAATAGTAAATGTGTCTGAGTTCCCTAGACTGCTTTTAAAATCACAAACTATGTATTTACCAAGAGAGAAAGTAACCCATTCGGTTATAGTTTCAAAGGTACAAGTAATCAAACTGGGAAAAGAAAAGAAAAGAAAAGTTTGGCCAGAGAAAGAGAGCAAAACAGCCACATTTTTGGTGGTTTCAGGCCAAGTAGGACTGATCAAATTTTTTTTTGATGTAATAGTTTTCCTTTGAAAATGCTGATTGGACAGCATTGAAATGTTCTATGGCAGGGATCGGCAACCTTTGGCCCGCAGCCTGCCAGGGTAAGCCCCCTGGTGGCCCGGGCCAGTTTGTTTACCTGCCGCATCCGCAGGTTCGGCCGATCGCGGCTCCCACTGGCCGCGGTTCGCCGCTCCAGGCCAATGGGGGCTGTGGGAAGCGGCGGCCAGCACATCCTTTGGCCTGCGCCGCTTCCCGCAGCTCGCATTGGCCTGGAGCGGCGAACCGCGGCCAGTGGGAGCCGCGATCTGCCGAACCTGCGGACGCGGCAGGTAAGCAAACCGGCCCGCCAGGGGGCTTACCCTGGCGGGCTGCATGCCAAAGGTTGCCGATCCCTGTTCTATGGGAACACATAGATTTCTTTGAAATTTGTGATGCAAAATTATCAAAATGATTAATTTCAATAAAGTCAAAATGTTTTGTTTTGATAAGGTCAAAACATTTAGTTTCAGCTTTATTGCTTTAACTTGTAGGCTCTTATATTACAGCATATAATAAAAATATAACAGGTCAAAACATCTTGATTTTATATTCTAAAATATAATTATAAATTATGTCAAAATGAAATATTTTCATTTTTTCCAAAATTACATTTTGTATTTCCCATTCTGTGTGACTTGTCTTTTCTTTCTGATTCAGAATGGAAAAAAAAAACAACATTAAATTTCAGAAATTCCCCTGAAATGGGAATTTTGGGTTTCAACTAGGTCTGAGGCCAACTTCTAGTGGCGAAATGTCCATATAAAAGTATAGCAATTGACTACTTTGTTGGCAGTCTCAGCAGAAACCCAAAGACTTCAATGTGAAATGGCAATGGTAATTTTAATGCAACTATAATACCAAAATGATGTGTGGGGCAGGGGAGTAAAACTAAAATCAGCCACCAAACAGAGTTAATTTAGCAAGGGGTGTCTCTCCCTATTGCTTAAAAAGAATTAAATCTATTAGAGTTTAAATACTCAGAGAATGTGCACAATATGGATGTGCAAATACAAGGTGTTCATATACACAATTTCTTAGAAAACATTTATATCTCTGGATGCTGCAAACCAGAGCCTCATTCTCCATGGCTATACACCTTGCGTGGCCATTTAGGGCCTTACCCAAAAAACACTTATGCACTCCCGGTACGACTGCTCATGAGTAAAGTAATACATGTGTGTAAGTTTTGCAGGATCCAGGGCTTACATGTTATCATCCGTTTCACTCTTTACCCTGGTAAAAAATGCCTACACAAGGTGCAAGGAAGCAGAGAATCCGATCCACACTATCCTCTCCTAAGTGTGTTTTTGGTTGATGGTCTGGAAAGTGATAGAACTTCAAGTGACTGCATTAGAAAGAGTAAAAAATTATTTTTGTTTTTCTGTGGAAATATTGTATTTTTGGTGGAAATTCAAAAACAGAATAATTTCAGGTGAAAACCTTTTTTTTTTTTTTTTTTTACTGAAAACTTAAATACACCTCTACCTCGATACAACGCTGTCCTCGGGAGCCAAAAAATCTTACCACTTTATAGGTGAAACCATGTTAAATCGAACTTGCTTCGATCCACTGGAGTGCACAGCCCTCCCCCCACCCCCCGGAGCACTGCTTTACCGCGTTATATCCGAATTCGTGTTATATCGGGTCGCGTTATATCGAGGTAGAGGTGTACTTAGATTTGAAAATGTTGCTGAAGTGCCTCATAGGAGTTGTAGTTTGGGTGTCTCATTCTCCCATTCCTTTGTTGGTTTGGCTCACTTTCCTCCCGTGCTTAGCTGGCTGGTTCTTGCTCACATGCTCAGGATCGAACTGATCACCATATGTGGGGTTGGGAAGGAATTTTCTTCCAAGTCAGATTAGCAGTGACCATAGGGGGAAGGGAGTTCGCTTTTTTCTGCAGTGTGTGGATCACGTGCAGGCATTACCTGGTTATATTTAATTTAATTAATTCCCTGGCATTGCAGGAGTCTCAGGCACTGGTGCACCCCAGTCCCTCCAAATTTCTGCCACAATCTAGTCTCCTGAGAGCTTTAAAACTTTGGTCTAATTTCAGTTGTTGGGTTTAGTGTGCAGGTGCTGGGTGGCATTGGTGGCCTGTGATATATATACAGGAAGTCAGACTAGATTATCTGGTGGTCCCTTCCGGCCTTAAACTCTGTGCCTGCATGATTACATCTCCCATGAGACACCACAGCCTCTCCCCTTGAAGAGGGGATGTAGTACATCAGGGGAGTCACTGGACATAGTGCATTATGGGAGATGTAGTCCAGCCAGGAAGTGCAGCCCATAGAGGATATTTGGGTGCCTGTGACGGGTTGGCTCACAGAAACCCCCTTGGGAGCTGCCACCCGATGTGCAAAGACTACCCCTGCTTCTGTTTTCCCTGCCAGCTCAGGACTCCAGCACCCTGTCTTGCTGAGCCAGACACTCCCGTCTGCTCCAACACAGACCCAGGGTCTGAATAACTTGTCCCAAAGCTGCAAGTTTACCTGAAAACAGCTCACAGAAGTGTGCTTGTCTTTAGCACTCAGATGCCCAACTCCCAATGGGGTCTAAACCCAAATAAATCCATTTTACCCTGTATAAAGCTTATACAGGGTAAACTCATACATTGTTCGCCCTCTATAACACTGATAGAGAGATATGCACAGTTGTTTGCTCCCCCAGGTATTAACACATACTCTGAGTTAATTAATAAGGAAAAAGTGATTTTATTAAATGCAGAGAATAGGATTTAAGTGGTTCCAAGTGGTAACAGACAGAACAAAGTAAGTCACCAAGCAAAATAAAATAAAATGTGCAAATCTATGTCTAATCAAACTAAATACAGATAAGTTCCTCACCAGTTCCAGAATGCTTCCTTTTACAGGCTAATCTCCTTTTAGCCTGGGTCCAGCAATCACTCAGACCCCTTGTAGTTACTGTCCTTTGTTCCAGTTTCCTTCAAGTATCCTGGGGGGATGGAGAGGCTCCTTCTTTAGCCAGCTGAAGACCAGATGGAGGGGTCTCCCACAGGTTTAAATAGACTCTCTCTTGTGGGTGGAGACCCCCCTCCTATGCAAAGTCCAGCTCCAAGATGGAGTTTTGGAGTCACCTGGGCAAGTCACACGTCCCTGCATGACTCTGTCTTTACAGGCCGAAGCCATTGTCCACATGGTATCTTGTATATCTCCAGGAAGACTTCTTATGTGGATTGGAGCATTCCAAGATGCATTGCTCCCCAAGTGTTTCCTGATCAGGTACTTAACCTGGTGAATTCCTTCCTAAAGAAACTGATCAAATGCCTCACAAAGCTTACTTAGAAACCAAGCAAGTATACAGCCCATATTCTTAACCTCAAGTAGAAAATGATATATGTGTACAGATAGGATGAATAGATATAGTAGACCATAACCTTTACTGAGATATATTACATGGCACAGGCAGCACAAAACATATTCCAGTTATGTCATACATACATTTATAAGCACACACACACACACACCCGCCCCATAAAGCCTTATGCGGTACACTGTCACAGTGCCTCATGCTGCTATGCTCAACTCCCATGAGGCACCGTGGTGGCATTTCAGAATCTAAATATTTTGGTTTTCAGGCCTTCGTTTTGTTGTGAAAAATCACACACTTCTAAAAATAAAATGGTTTTGTAAAAAACCCAATTTTTCATTGGAAAACACTGTCAATGGAAAGTGTTTGATCAGTGGTAGTCAACATACATTTTGTTTCCTTTACAAAGGACCCCAACCTTCAGAGCTGGCTCTGAAGTCAGTGGAAGTCATTAGAACTGCAATGTGAAGCCTCCAAAGGTACAAACATTTGTTGAAAATATTTCATATTGTTCAAGATGATCAAATGTTGGAAATGTAGGGACATGCATTCCAGTGAAAAGGAAAATGTCAAGTATTTTAAATAAGAATAAAGGCAATAAGACTAAACACGTCTTTAAAATGTAACAGAAATGTTTTATTCACTTGGAAACACACCTGGCTTAAAATCAAAATAGCAATTGTTATTGTACCAGAGGAAGCACATATTGTTCCGTGCAAGAAATAAAATATATGTGAATACATATGCTACAGTGTTTAAACAAAGTGTGTTCTCCTAGACCCTGACTTAGCAAAGTACTTAAACATGTCTGAACTGAATAGTCCTATAGACATCCCACTGATCTTGGAACTAAATAGGGCCCAATTCAACAAGGTACATGAGTAATCTTATTGATTTCACACTTCTGTACCTTGTTGAGTAAAAGCCCAAGTTAGTATCAAGATCTACAGAACAAGATATGCATGAAAAATATCAAAAACATCAGACTTTCTCTTTTTTAGCACTAGAAGTATAGAGTAACAATTTTGAACAACTTAACAACAACGTAATTTTCTCCATAAATAGGTCCTCTCTTAAAAAAAAAATTATATATATTTTGTATGTGATGATCTGTGGGGGTAGAATAAATGAAAATAAACCTCCAAGAGGATGAAGTACAAAGCTTCAGTTTTTGATGTTGTCAGTCTGGGTATGTATTGTATAATAGCGATTGTGCTGTTTCCCCCTTAATGTTGTTTTTGAGACTCTCAGCAGTGATTCAGAGCTGGAATAATTGAAAATAAGCCAGGCTAAAGGCAAACTACAACATCTCCTGTTCTACCTGTCAGTGGTGGTTGCTAGTACTCACTACTGCTCAGTGGTATGTTGACTTTTGGCATAAATACATTTTAGAAAAAGCAGCTGTGCCCGTCAATGGTGTGAAGAGAAATGTAAAAGAGTTTTTTTAATTTTAATTAGTTTTCTCTTCCTGAAAAACATCTTCTAACTACCATCACCGCCAAAATAAAACCTATTGGAGATATCAAATTATTCATCCAAAATATGTGTAGGCTTAAACATTACAAATATTATCAATTAAACACTATTTTTAAAACCAGTTTCCTCCTTCACGTACCTAACCAGAACTAAAATCAAGGGCTGGTATTTTTCCTTCCAACAATCTGTAATACATTAGCTCAGGTGCATAGTATAGACAGTTGGAAATTTCCATATGGAATGGGTTTTTTTCATCGGAGAATGCCTGATGCATCAAACGAACAGTGTTTTGCAGAGATGGTTCAATTGTATCGAAGCTATGATGGAACACAGACAGTTCCAATAGAAATTTGCCTGATTTCTTGCCAGCTCACCTGCTCAGCTATTTAATGTGTAGACAAACCCTTGGATTGTAAGATCTTCAGGCAGGGATTGCCTTTCATTCTGTGTTTAAACAGCCCCTAGCACAATGGGGCCCTGATCCATAATTAGGTCCATTAGGTACTACTATGATACACATAATAAAACAGAGAAAACAAAAAACTCTAAGATCAAATCTTGGCAGGCAAGTAAAGGAAACATTGATACTGTTTTTTAAAATTCAAATGTCTTTACTTATCCTTCCAAGTGTCTTGTTACAGAGTAGTATAGCCAGTAGACTTGGATACTAATGTAGGAGGCAGGAAGAATTGCATTGGTGTAAAGTACAGATGGCTGCTAGTAATGGGGAGTTTACACTCGTTCATCATGTCTTGGCCAACTGTGTGTATTTTTTGTATTTTATTTTTTAATAGAAGGGAGAATAAAGTGTTTGTCAAAACAGAAAATGCTTATTTCATTAATAATCATTCAGAGTGGAGCAAGGAAATGGTGCAGAGAGAAAAACCCCTCTCTGCTTTACATTTGCACAAAAATAAAGAATTTCAATGTCATGTTCGCTCCTTGAATTTCATTTATGAGATGTCAGCCCTTCCAAAGCCTTGGCATATGACATAGTAGAAATACAATCATACGATCATCATAATCACATGATAAAATTCACATTATAATAAGCAAAAAAAGGCAACAAGTTGTATTGCTATTCATTATTACCTTAATATTATTTATATAGCACGAAAACTGAGTTGGATGCTTTGTGATTGCAAACACCCATAAGAGAATAAGGTCCCTGCCTTCGGGTATTGCAATCTAAATAAAACCATAGTGTATATACGTTATCTGCCAGTAGAATTCTGAGTTCTCTTGTGAATGTCCTATCTCCTAAAAATATATGTAACTTGTTGCAGTTTGCCGATATAATTGTTTTCGTAATCTGACTTCTATCTGTCAGGATTAAGAAGCACAAGCAGTGATAGTGGCATGTTAATGCTTTTAACGGAATATAAGCTATTTGGACACGGTTGCTTTACCATGGCAACACATTGCCATTGAACTGTGATATTGACTGCTGTCAGTAACATACTGCTAGCTATTGTTCTTGTAATCATACTCCTCTTCTTGTAACATGGGAGATGAAAGGGCATGGCAGAAATTACAGTGGTGGTGATAGGTAAAATCTGCTGTGCAAGTGAAGAGTTGCTGGTGAATTTCTTAAGAGACTAGTAGACATTGTCTTCGGCTGGTGTCAATTGGCATAGCTATAGTGGAGCTAGGCTGATTTCTCAGCTGAGTGTCTGGTCCATTGTTTCAAGTAGTCAGAAGCTTGCTTTTGAAGGACACAATGCATTTAAGCATCCCTAAATTGCAGAGAATTAACAAATTGTAACACAGCTGAGCCAATATAGTCTGAAACTAGTGACATATCCAGTGCCTGCAGACATGTTCTTGATGGTGTGCCCAGCCAGACAGTAAGTGATCTAAGACAGTGCTGTTGCAAAGCAATGTAATTGGCACTGAAGGAGAAAACTGCAGACTCCTTTTGCCAAAATATGCTTCATGATACTGGCAGTTGTTCCAGCTACAGCGCAGCTGTGGAAACTCTACTGTTTCTGTGCATAGAGGTTTGTTTAATGTTTTCTTCAATGTTGATTCGGAGGGGTTGGCACCTTACTGAGTTGTCTTTGACATGAGCCCCAAAACCCAATTAAACCACTAAATTATGGCTGGTTCCCCAGTATGTAACTGTTATTTTTTTCATCCAATTAGGTATGAGCCAAAAACAGAACTCTGGATCCTTCCATCCTTGGATAATGGGAAAATTCACATCTAAATTCGGATACAATCTTTGCTATTGGTTCCTATGTCAACCAGAAATACAGATCTAGATACTACTGGACCTTGAGAAATCTGGATTCAAATCGCAGTTTTGCAGCTGTCATCTCTCCATCTTTTTTTATGCTGGGAAACCACAAATCATTCAGCACTCATTCCAATTTGGACCCACGTTCCCTCAGTGAACCCTTTAGTGACTTTAAGATCAGTTTTAAAACTATATAACAAAACCCCCAAAATGGACAACGTGTGTCAGGTTTTGGCTTTCATTATGGACAGTTTGCACAGCTCTGTTCATAGTGGTTAATTGTTTGCAAGAAGTCAAACACAAAGGAGACGCCAAAGAACACTTCTTGGGCCTGTCGTAATTCTGTCCAAAACTTTCAAACCTAGATGCCTAAGGTAAGGCTCCTAAATCCATGTTTAGACACTTAAATATAAAAGACATGAGTTCTAGTGGTGCCCTGATGCCATTGAACTCAGTCAGAACTGCAGGTGATCTCTACCTCTGAAAATCAGGCCACTTCTGTTTAGGTGCATAATCTGGGATTTAGGAGCCTAATTTTAGGCCCCAGGTTTGGGAAGGTTGGCTTTTTTTTTTTTTTTTTTTTTTTTTTTTTTTTTTAAGCAACAGAGACCAGGAATATTGTGATCATAATGCTGGACATGAACATTTTCCAACTATGTGCAGGGGGATTTGCTACACACACACTACTTAGATGATATCACCTCATTTATTTATTTACTTATATGCAACAAGAGCCCAGTTTACAAACTTTCTGCCTAAAAGTAGGCACCTAACACATGTACTTTAGCCATGTGGATGCTGATTTAGGAGCCAAAAATTGATATTTAGGTGACAAATTATAGATTTCAGTGACTTATTTTAAGTACCCATTTTGAAAATGGGGCCTATTTCCCTGGTTGGTATGCAGTTTTCTCTAAATTGGCAAAGTGACTGAGCGCCTGATCCCTGCTCCTATTGAAAACAATTGGAGTTTTGCCATTGACTTTAATGGGATCAGGAGCAGAGCCTGAAACCTGTGCGTGCATCCTGCAATGTAAAGGTCATGTGTAGATTTCCATTTCTGACTAATGTTTTGGCAATTGGAAGAATGTTGTAATTTATAAATGTTTGGTATGAGCTTAAAATCCCCTTAATAGAGATTTGGCTCACTGGGAATATCAATGTCCAAGTTTATATATGTTCTCCTTATTATCCCTTTCCCAAAAGGAGTTCACCACAGGGACAACTCCACAACATATGTACAGTATTAAGTCCCCATTCTCATTTCTTCAGTTGTTGCACTTACTCTAAATTAGGGCTGCTTTCTTCATTCAAGTTTGGGTCAAGTATGTAATTTTTTTTGTTTTTGTTTCATAAACCTTTTGAGGAATTATTGAAGTTCCTGCAGGTTCGGCTTCCAAGTTTGTTTCTATCATACAGCATTACATTGTTCAATTTGCATTTAGTGAAAGAAAGGAGAAAATTACAAATTATGGAGGTTGTGGTTTTGGGACTTGGCCAACATTTCAATAAATATTAGTAATGATTGTGGTTCAGAGAGAGTTCCAGGTTTTGTTTTACTTAACATATTTTAGATGGTATTTTCTTAAAAAAAGCTTAGACAGAAAAGAGAATAATAGATTTTACAAATTGAGTATTAACATTGACACAGACATGGTGTCTGCAACTGTAGCCATTATGCAAAGCTGTGACATTAAGGGCATTAACTGTGGAAAGATGGAATATAAAGAAATACATTAGACTGGTAATACCTTGTGTTCATACAGAGCCTCAGTTCACAGTGCTGTAATTACTTTATTTTATAAATGACTTGGAAAATCTCAAGCAAGGAAGATAACGGAGAAATCTGACACTATACTTTTCTTGGGGTGTTTTAGATACCTGGTAAAATTTTCAAAAGCCTCTAATAGCCAGATTTTCAAAGGTATTTAGGTGCCTAAAATGCAGATATGTGCCTAGTGGGATTTTCAAAAGTGCCTTTGATAGGTTGTATATAGGGTTAATGGGGGGAGGGATAGCTCAGTGGTTTGAGCATTGGCCTGCTAAACCCAGTGTTGTGAGTTTAATCCTTGAGGGAGCCATTTAGGGAACTGGGGTAAAAATCTGTCTGGGGATTGGTCCTGCTTTGAGCAGGGGGTTGGACTAGATGACCTCCTGAGGTCCCTCCCAACCCTGGTATTCTATGTTTCTGTGACCCAGTGAGCCCAATTAGGCCATTCTGTGGCACCTGGAGGGAAGATAGATAATTAAGGATTAGACCCAGCTGGAGAGAACCAGACTGGGTGGCTCCTACAAAGAAAGGACTGCAGAGCAATAGGGAAAGGAGACCCAGGAGATAGAGGTAATTAGAAGTTTCCTGCCTCTGGAAAAGCAACCAAAAAGGGGCCTGTTGGAAGGTGCTTATACCCTAGGAATGTCCCCGAAGGGAGATGGCAGCTGAGGAGAAGGAAACTCCTAAACTAGGCCTGGGAGAAGAGTCTCCAGGGAAGAATCCCTGAGAGTGAATGGCTTGGGAGGTGCCAGACCACTATGGAGACAGCCTTTTGAGGCAGCACTCTGTAGAACCTGGGAGACATGTGACCAGTCTGCGGAGGATTCAGCCCAGGAAAGGTGGAAGAGTTTTGTTCCTTTTCGCTTTTGTGTTGCCCCATCGTTACCCCAAAGGGCTGGAACTCTTAGTGAGACCTGGCCACGGGGCCAAATCACCACGCATACCCTCTGAAGGGGGCAGGGGCGTCTCTATGTATTTTGCTGCTCCAAGCACGGCAGTCAGGCGGCTTTCGGCGGCGTGCCTGCGGGAGGTCCCGCGGCTTCGGCGTCCCCCCCCGCGGAATTGCCGCCAAAGCCGCGGGACCGGTGGATCTCCCACAGGCACGCCGCCGAAGGCTCCCTGACTGCCGCCCCCACAGTGACCGGCAGGCTGCCCCCTGCAGCTTGCCGCCCTAGGCACACGCTTGGTGCCTGGAGCCACCCCTGGAAGGGGGCAGGTGAGGCAGAGGGGCTGCAATGCTGCATACTGCCACAAGGAAGTGCTCCAGCATGGTGAGTCTATGACCATTCCTAAGTGAGTTAAGTGCTTAAGCCCCATCAAAATTAATAGATAGTATAGATGTTTGGTAAAGTGTTCTGAGATCTATAGATGAAAAGGGCCGAAGAGGGTTTATTATTGTTGTTCCACAAAACCATATCTTAGACTGTGTAAAGGATTCTTTTTAATAACTTTCCATGATAATGGCACAATCTAGGATCATCTGAGATTCAGTACACACTGTTGTCTTAAGGTTCCCATGTTTGAAAATTAATAGGGAATCCCAGTCCTGTATTCTGACGTTCAAGCCAGTACTTGGGCACATACAGGATGAAATCCTGGCTCCACTGAAGTCACTGTGAGTCTTGCCATTGACTTCAGTGGGGCCAGCATATCACCAAAATGTCTGCTTTTACCCATTTAAGTCCACATTTGGACATCCAAAGGTGGGTGTTTTGTTAAGGTCACCAGGTTATAAAGTTGTCTGCCTTTCCCCATCAACAGAAGAAGAACATTCCATCCCATTTGTGGAGGGAGTGTCTTGTTTCTTTGTTTGATTGTACGTTGGATATACAATTGGGGCCTCTAATGTATTTATAATAATATGGATGAAGATATGTATCCATGATATAAATCGGCTACTCATCTGATGTATTTTCCTCCTCCTCTCTGATCTCTGGGATTTATACAAGTTAGGCTGAGGAAACCATTGCCAGGACTTGCTGCTCAAATTGCTAATTAAATAGCACACTGAGGTCATATGGAATCTGTGCCCTGGTGCATTGCCCTGCTGTCCCTTCTGAATATTCTTGCCAAAACTAAGTGCACTTCACCCATAATATAATACGTTTCTCTTATCTTCTTCCAAAACCAAACTGAACAAATGGAGATATATTCAGGGTTCTGACCTAAATAAAAGTATGAACAATAGTCTGAAGTAAAGATCAGTATATGGGTATGTTGGGAGATCCACTACACAGACTGAAAACACTTTATAAGACACAGTGGATTCCAGTCAAAACATACAAGCTCGGGGTTTGCTCCTGCTCTCCTTCCAATCAACACACTCAATAGTTGTAATAACAGCATATTCTGTAGTCTTGTTTGGCCTCGTGTCACGTGTTGTGGAAGCCACAACAAGGAGCCAGATCTTCAGCTGCTATAAATTGACCATAGCGCCATTGACTGGAGTGGAGTTATCCTTGATTTTATACCTTGGGCCAAATCTTCAGCAGGTATCTCAAACTAATTTTTAGATGATGATCTCACACTTGATAGTCCCAGATCTTCCTCTGGGGCATGGCAGGCTTATGCCAACTTCCTCATAACAGATTTGGGGATTGGCCCTGTTGATCTCCATCTTGATTGGCAGCCCAAGCCAAACAAATCTGGGAGCTACAGCAGAGCTGCTTGATTAGGGTTCCGGCAGCATGCGCCATGAAGGGGGTTTGGAGAAACATCCGGATTCCTAGGAAGTTGAAGTTTTTTATCACCACAAAGTTCTCAGGTGGCATAAAACCACTCCTGCCTCATACCAGACAGTAATGGACCATGTCCCTGTTGGGGTAGAGCCCCCTACTGCCCCCAAAGCATCCAGAGGTTTGGCAGCATTGTCTTAACTGGCTCTAGGGATCTCATTTGTGATCCGCCTCCTGTCAGGTCAGAGATCAGGTTTCTTTCCAGGGAGCATGCAGCAGGGCTTGTCCACACACAAAATAAGCCTTTAGGCCACCTTTGTCAGCTTTCTGAAAGGATGCAGGGCTTATTTGGCATGTAACTGGGAATGAAGAGAGTGTGCAAAGGAAACATTAGGCTGAATATAAATGTAGTGAGCCTAGATACAACAAGTATATTGTCGTTGGTAAATAGAAGTGGGTCAAATGATAAGCCTTGCAACGTAGACAGTATTTTGTGCCTCAACTCCCGCACTGTTTGTACTGATATGGGAAGTCAGTTTCTCTTCTTCAGAGCAACCTTGCTTAGCTGGATGCTCAGCTGTGTCAGTCTCCTCCCATGGTTAGTGTTCTCTCTGTTTTTGTCCCTCTGGCACTTTGTACTCAAGGCATTAGTCTTCATTAGCATATTGTAGATTACCTCAGCCATTAGTGCTCATGTATCAGTACACAATAAAGCAATCCCCAGAGCACTTCTGGAGGCATTGGCCACACTTTTCATAAGTGACTAGTGGATTTTGGTAGTCAATTTTGCCTCAATTGTTGGGTGCCCAACTTGAGACATCTTAAAAGAGCCTGATATTCAGATATGCTCAACACCAGTCCTCTTAAAATCAAGTCACTGGAAGATATCTCAAGCTAGGCACCCCAAATCACTAGTCGCTCTGTAAATCTTGGCCGTTGTGACCCTGTGATGGGGTATACAATCCCCGCACTGGAAAGCCAGGAGTTAAGGAACAGCGCTGGATCCAGGCAGCCCCATCCAGGCACACCTGCAAAGCCTGCACAAGTTGGAGGCAGGGCTCTAAAAAGGGGAGCAGAGCAGTTGATAGGAGGACAGTGGAAGGGAGCAGGTGGCTTCTCTGAGGGGGAAGTACTGCCCAGGAGCTCATTGCCCGGGACCTGACAACACAGACCTGTGCGAACACACAAAGGAGAAGCGGGTGACAGAATGCAGGCCAGAGACTTGATTGGAGTAATCTACCCTGGTAAGATGAAGGAGACTAGGGTAGGAAGTGGTCTGGAGGGGAGGTGTCTGAGAATCCCAAGGTGTTGGGTGTAGATCTCTTCCCCCCCCCCCCCCCCCCGGTTGGCCTTGGACCAGATCCCTGTGGAGAGGGCAGGCTTGGGCTCCCTACCCTCTCCAAGAGGACAATATAACAATAAGACACTTCATTTAGGAGGAGAGGCCAACTGGAAAAGGCTTTGACTGTTCAAGGTCACAGTCTCCAAAATCCCTGTGTGAAAGAGGACGACTGGAAACCACTGGGGCAGAGGCAGTGAAGGACAGGACAGTTTCAAAGAGGAGATGACCTGCCAACTCCTTTCTGACCATTAGGCAACAGTGTTGGTGGGTATGCCCCTTCTACAGACTTACAAAGACAAATGCCTCCAGGCACAGCTGCTCAGGTCTCCTCCTACCAGTCTTTTCTCAACTTCTTAAGAGGCATATAAGTGTGGCCCTTTCTATTTTTTACAGTATGTTTGTTTGTTTTTCCTGTAGGTGGTGATAATATTAATGGAAAATCTCTGATTGTGCTGCATTTTTGGGGAAAGCAGATGGTTTTAGAATTATCAAATGGCTGACTAAATCCCATAGATGTCTAGTGAAGATAGATGTCTATGATCAGAGTTCTGTGTATTACCAAGGTTGTGTTGATGTATGCTCACTACTAAAGCTGGTTGGAAATTTTCCATCAGAATGATTTTCTGTTGGAAAACACAGCAGAAAGTTTTGATTTCTGCCCCCAAATTTTTCAGCTTTTCATTGGGAAAATCTATTTGAAAATTTCAGTTCAGTACAAATTGAAAAATTGGTGTTTTTTTTTTAACTCACCCCAAACCATTTGTTTTGAATCAGTTCAGAAAAACATGAAAACGCATCTTCCTACTGTGGTACGTTGCTTCATGGGAATTGTAGTCACGGCCCCCATTCTCTCCTGTGGGCCAGGTTCTGTGGAGGACTACATCTCCTATGAAGCAATGTAGTGATTTCACTTTGAGCTGTATGGTGCATCATGAGAGACACATGACTCTGGATGCATTATGGGAGATGTAGTCCGGCCAAGGAGCCTGGCTCATCAGTGAGAATGGGAGCATCAGGCTCCCTAACTACAACTCCTATAAGGGAATATGCCACCCCATAAGAAAAACTCAGTTTAATATTGACATGGCTTCAAACAAAGGGTTTCAAGTCACTTGAACAAATCAAAATGAAATATTTTGATTTTGGGAGTTTCAAAACATTTAGTTTTTGATTCAAAATGTCCAAATGAAATATTTTTACACTTTCAAATAGAAATTTTTCAGTTTCCGTTCCATGGAAATAATTGACATGTCTACTTTTTGTCCCATGTTGGGATGAAAAGAAATGTTGGCATTTCTTTTGGGACAGAAATTCCAAATTTAGCTGAACCCTACTTGATACTAACAAAATAACATAGTTACTATGTTTTCCTTAACACATCTAAATTAGTTAATTTTTTTGGCCTAGGAGGACAGTAAGATAAATGATGATAGTAAAGTTATTGTTTTGACCAAGGCACGTACTACGTCATTTAGATGGATTCCAGATAATTTAGATTTTTAACGTCAGAAGATCCACTATGATCATCTATTCTGACCTGCTGCGCAACACATAAATGTCACCCAATAACTTTTTGCATCAAGCCCAAAGCTTCTGTTTGAGTTATAGCATTTTTAAAAATCTTGTCTTGATTTAAAGGCTTTAAGTGATGATAATCCAACACATTAGTAGATGTTCCAATGGTTAATTGTCTTCATTGTTAAAAATTTGCACATGATTTCTAATCTGAATTTGTCTGGCTTCAAGTTCCAGACATTGGATCTCCTTATTCTTTTTTGGATAGATTAAAGAGCTGCCTATTAACTCTCTTCCCCATTTAGGTACTTGTGATCAAGTTGCCTCTTAAATCTCTGCAATAAACTAGATTGAGCTTCTTTAGTAACTCACTGTAAGGCACGTTTCCCAGACCTGTTTCCAGGAAAATCATAGTTCTCTTCTCTCCCCTTTCCAATTTGTCATCATCCTTTATGAAGTGTGAAAACAAGAACTGCGTTGATCTGTAAGGTATTTGACCTGGTACCATGTGACATTTTGATTGGAAAAACTAGAATGAGAGAAAATTAACATGGGACTCGTTAAATGGTTTGAAAGCTGGCTAACTGACAGGTCTCAATATAAGTGTAAACAAGGAATCGTCATAAAACAGATGTGTTTCTAGTGGGGGTCCCACAGATTGATTCTTGGACCTACACTATTTGACGTTTTGATTAATGATCTGGAAGAAAACATAAAATAATCACTGATAAAGTTTGTAGATCACCCAGACTGGGGAAGTAGTAAACATTAAAGAAGAGAGGTTGCTGATACAGAACAATTTGAATTTCTTGGTAAGGTGGGCGCAAGCAAACAATATGCATTTTAATATGGTTAAATGTAAATGTATTCATCTAGGAACAAAGAATGTAAACCGTATTTACAGGATGGGGGACTGTATCCTGGGAAGCAGTAACTCTGAAAAAGACTTGAGGTTTGTGGTGGATAATCAGCTGAACATGAGCTCCCAGTGTGCTGCTGTGGCCAAAAGGGCTAATGCGATCCTTGGATGCATAGACAAAGTAATCTTGAGTAGATGTAGATATCTTATATTTGTATTTGGCACTGGTGTAAAAGCTGCTGGAATACTATGTCCAGTTCTGGTGTCAACAATTCAAGAAAGATGTTGATAAATTGGAGAAGGTTCCAAAAACATCCATGAGAGTGATTAAAGGATCAGCCTTTGTCCATGGTTTCATGAAAACAGAGTAATGAGGGGTAATCCTGCTTTCAAAATTGATGGTAAAATGATATCTTGGAAATTGCAATTATTTCTATCTGTGTAAGTCCGTTATTTGACATAGGAAAAACGTTCAATAAAAGTGGGGAGAGGCAGAAATTGATGCTAGCAATATCTGCAGCTAATTAATGTGACTAAGAATGATGGAATAGAATTGGGAGGATGAGCTCTAAAAGCCTGGAATGCTGACTCTTCTTGGGCTACTTTATTAACCCCAACAAAAGCAGGGATTCATTAACTTACTGTATAAAGCCCTGACCTTGCAATAAGCGTCTTACAGGTAGAACCTTGTACTCTATCTCCTTCTAGTGGGCCACACAGAGTTGAGACTGCTACAGCCTAATAAAGCTGCGTCTCTTAATGTATAAGCCTCTACTCTCCGACCTAAGATCTAAAGGTCCAGGTTCAATATCTAACAATAGCAAGTCACTCAGGGTCACTGGTGTTACAAGTGAAAGAGACAAAGGCTCTGTAGCTCATAGCCTTTTTAGCAAAAGAATGAAAACCAAGCTAATGCTCTCGTGGATAGGATCTTGAGCTACATAATATGAGACATGGAACAAAATACATAGAGCCATAAATTAATCACTCTTTAACTTTAAGACTGAAATGATTCCTGCAGAAATTATTATTTAGGATTTATTGGACTCAAAATCACAAGATGAAAACTTGTATTAATAAGTGCTTGAGCTGAGGAAAGAAAAAGCAGACCTCAGTCATAGGATATGACTCTGGCTGCACAAGTACTCTTCTGAGAAAGAAATAACCAGAAGGTTAAACATGAAATTGGAAATGGATTTACCTACAGAGCCTAAGATCTTTATCCTCTGAGACTTTGCTTCTATAACAAGTACTAATGAAGAACAAGAACATTTTTGACTGAGGGCAATTCTAGCTGGGAAAAATTAGTTTTACAAACCTGGAAGACTACTAGAAAAAATGAAGTGGCATTGTAAGTAGGCCTGAGTGGTCTACCTTGAAAAGAATTACATTTCAACAAAATGGACCAAAGGAGCAATTTAATCAGTCTGGGCTTGTTTTCTAATGGCCAAACTGCACTGTTTGAATAATTGCTGTAGGATTGTGGAAATTAATTGGTAAAATCTGAGGCTAGAGCTGAATGAGCTAGCCAACGGTTTGATCTATTTTGTCCTCTTTTTCTGTGAGTTATCCACAAACATGTTGACTTTCTCATTTGTCCATTACTCAGAATGGCTCAGCAAACATTTTATGTGGACCTTCTTTTGGGTCTCTCATTGTATTTGAGACCGCATGGTCCTGCAGATAGGCCACTCGTCAGGGCATCTAAGCTCTCTACCATTGATCTTCAGGTGATCTTGGGCAAGTCACCTCCCCTCTCTGTAACTTTGTTTCCCCATCTGTAAATGGGAAAAGTGATACCGCTATTTTAAAAATAGATTTTAAAGCCAGAAGGACCACTAGATCACCTAGTCTGATCTGCTGTATATCACATCCATAACATTTCATCCAGTTACCCATATTGAGCCCAATAACTTGTTTGACTAAAGCACCTGAGAGCTTCATAACAGGGCATTTTGAGAAAAATAGTTAAGTGCTATGTAGGAGATGATTATTATATTTGAACCTACAAGCTTGTCTGCAAACTATTCATGTTGACTGTTCACAAGTCTTAGATAAATTGTCACATTTGATGACCAAAAATGTTATAAGTAGGAGGTTAGAGAGTTCACAGCCATGTGAACTCTTCTTCTAGCCCAAATATTCCATGCATAGCTTTCCTGCAAACAAAAAGCCAACTGAATATTCATGGAAAACAAATAACACGTGGGAATGCTGTCAAAGCAAATGTATGCTTTTAGTCAAATTAATGTTCATGAATACTACTTGCAGTATTTTCCAGCCAAGAAAGGCACTGTATAAATGTAAGTTGCAGTGGTAGTAATTCTATAAAATTGGAATAAGCCGCCTTATTCAGAAGTGCAAGAAAAGCATTTTTGTCCAGCAGTATTGAGGTGAAAAATACTGTGATGTGCTGCCTGCTGCTGGACTTTGGTTTGGGCTCTACATGGGGCATCAGAACAGACAAAACAGACTAATTTACACAACCTAGGCTTCCAGTAAGCCCTGGGAAAAGACTTGGCCACACAGGCTGGGGTGGGATTTCTGACGAAGAATCAGAAAAATCCAAGATTCAAAAAAATTCTCTTTAGTCAAAAAAGTTGCTCCTTTCAGTAGATCAAAAGAACTAATGCGACTTCCTCTCACTGATGTTAGTGTTTGTGGCATGGATACAGCTCAGAGCCATGATAAGGTAGCGTTGCTGTATACAAGGCAGTGTCCTTTGCAGGGCACATGAAACCAAATTTCAGATAACTTCAAGTGGAATTCTGTCTTAGGTACTTAAGTGGCCCCAGCACCATCATATCTGAACACCTCAGAGTTGTAAATGTATTCATCTTTGCAACATTCCTGAGAGAAGGTGGGACTATACCCCTGTTTTACAGATGGGGAACTGAGTTCCAGAGATAGTAAGTGATTTCCTAAAGTTGCATACGCAGGTGGTGTCGGAGAGAAGGCTTTGGATTCTTCGACCATGGGATGGTGTTCCAAGAAGGAGGAGTGCTAGGCAGAGACGGGCTCCACCTAACGAAGAGAGGGAAGAGCATCTTCGCCAGCAGCCTGGCTAACTGAGTGAGGAGGGCTTTAAACTAGGTTCACCGGGGGAAGGAGACCAAAGCCCTGAGGTAAGTGGGGAAATGGGATCCTGGGAGGAAGCACAAGCAGGAGAGTGCAAGAGGGGAGAACTCCTGTCTCATACTAAGAAAGAGGGACGATCGATGAGTTATCTTAAGTGCCTATACACAAATGCAAGAAGCCTGGGAAACAAGCAGGGAGAACTGGAAGTCCTGGCACAGTCAGGGAACTATGATGCGATTGGAATAACAGAGACTTGGTGGGATAACTCACATGACTGGAGTACTGTGATGGACGGATATAAACTGTTCAGGAAGGACCGGCAGGGCAGAAAAGGTGGGGGAGTTGCATTGTATGTAAGAGAGGAGTATGACTGCTCAGAGCTCCGATATGAAACTGCAGAAAAACCTGAGAGTCTCTGGATAAAGTTGAGAAGTGTGAGCAACAAGGGTGATGTCGTGGTCGGAGTCTGCTATAGACCACCAGACCAGGGGGATGAGGTGGACAAGGCTTTCTTCTGGCAACTAGCAGAAGTTGCTAGATCGCAGGCCCTGGCTCTCATGGGAGACTTTAATCACCCTGATATCTGCTGGGAGAGCAATACAGCGGTGCACAGACAATCCAGGAACTTTTTGGAAAGTGTAGGGGACAATTTCCTGGTGCAAGTGCTGGAGGAACCAACTAGGGGCAGAGCTTTTCTTGACCTGCTGCTCACGAACCGGGAAGAATTAGTAGGGGAAGCAAAAGTGGATGGGAACCTGGGAGGCAGTGACCATGAGATGGTCGAGTTCAGGATCCTGACACAAGGAAGAAAGGAGAGCAGCAGAATACGGACCCTGGACTTCAGAAAAGCAGACTTTGACTCCCTCAGGGAACAGATGGGCAGGATCCCCTGGGAGAATAACATGAAGGGCAAAGGGGTCCAGGAGAGCTGGCTGTATTTTAAAGAATCCTTATTGCGGTTGCAGGAACAAACCATCCCGATATGTAGAAAGAATAGTAAATATGGCAGGCGACCAGCTTGGCTAAACAGTGAAATCCTTGCTGATCTTAAACGCAAAAAAGAAGCTTACAAGAAGTGGAAGATTGGACAAATGACCAGGGAGGAGTATAAAAATAATGCTCAGGCATGCAGGAGTGAAATCAGGAAGGCCAAATAACACTTGGAGTTGCAGCTAGCAAGAGATGTTAAGAGTAACAAGAAGAGTTTCTTCAGGTATGTTAGCAACAAGAAGAAAGTCAAGGAAAGTGTGGGCCCCTTACTGAATGAGGGAGGCAACCTAGTGACCGAGGATGTGGAAAAAGCTAATGTACTCAATGATTTTTTTGCCTCTGTCTTCACGAACAAGGTCAGCTCCCAGACTGCTGCACTGGGCAGCACAGTATGGGGAGAAGGTGACCAGCCCTCTGTGGAGAAAGAAGTGGTTCGGGACTATTTAGAAAAACTGGACGTGCACAAGTCCATGGGGCCGGATGCACTGCATCCAAGGGTGCTAAAGGAGTTAGTGGATGAGATTGCAGAGCCATTAGCCATTATTTTTGAAAACTCATGGCGATCGGGGGAGGTCCCGGATGACTGGAAAAAGGCTAATGTAGTGCCCATCTTTAAAAAAGGGAAGAAGGAGGATCCGGGGAACTACAGGCCAGTCAGCCTCACCTCAGTCCCTGGAAAAATCATGGAGCAGGTCCTCAAGGAATCAATTATGAAACACTTAGAGGAGAGGAAAGTGATCAGGAACAGTCAGCATGGATTCACCAAGGGGAAGTCGTGCCTGACTAACCTAATTGCCTTCTATGATGAGAGAACTGCCTCTGTGGATGAGGGGAAAGCAGTGGATGTGTTATTCCTTGACTTTAGCAAAGCTTTTGATACGGTCTCCCACAGTATTCTTGCCGCCAAGTTAAAGAAGTATGGGCTGGATGAATGGACTGTAAGGTGGATAGAAAGCTGGCTAGATCGTCGGGCTCAACGGGTAGTGATCAATGGCTCCATGTCTAGTTGGCAGCCGGTTTCAAGTGGAGTGCCCCAAGGGTCGGTCCTGGGGCCGGTTTTGTTTAATATCTTTATTAATGATCTGGAGGATGGTGTGGACTGCACTCTCAGCAAGTTTGCAGATGACACTAAACTGGGAGGCGTGGTAGATACACTAGAGGGTAGGGATCGGATACAGAGGGACCTAGACAAATTAGAGGATTGGGCCAAAAAACACCTGATGAGGATCAACAAGGACAAGTGCAGAGTCCTGCACTTAGGATGGAAGAATCCCATGCACTGCTACAGACTAGGGACCGAATGGCTGGGTAGCAGTTCTGCAGAAAAGGATCTAGGGGTCACAGTGGACGAGAAGCTGGATATGAGTCAACAGTGTGCTCTTGTTGCCAAGAAGGCTAACGGCATTTTGGGCTGTATAAGTAGGGGCATTGCCAGCAGATCGAGGAACGCGATCGTTCCCCTTTATTTGACATTGGTGAGGCCTCATCTGGAGTACTGTGTCCAGTTTTGGGCCCCACACTACAAGAAGGATGTGGAAAAATTGGAAAAAGTCCAGCGGAGGGCAACAAAAATGATTGGTCTGGAGCACGTGACTTATGAGGAGAGGCTGAGGGAACTGGGATTGTTTAGTCTCCAGAAGAGAAGAATGAGGGGGGATTTGATAGCTGCTTTCAACTACCTGAGGGGGGGGTTCCAAAGAGGATGGAGCTTGGCTGTTCTTAGTGGTGGCAGATGACAGAACAAGGAGCAATGGTCTCAAGTTGCAGTGGGGGAGGTCTAGGTTGGATATTAGGAAACACTATTTCACTAGGAGGGTGGTGAAGCACTGGAATGCATTACCTAGGGAGGTGGTGGAGTCTCCTTCCTTGGAGGTTTTTAAGGCCCGGCTTGACAAAGCCCTGGCTGGGATGATTTAGTTGGGAATTGGTCCTGCTTTGAGCAGGGGGTTGGACTAGATGACCTCCTGAGGTCCCTTCCAGCCCTGATACTCTATGATTCTATGAAGCCTTTGACAGAGCAGATAACTGAACCAGGGACTCCTGAGTCTCAGGCTAAGGCCCTAACTACTGGTCCTTCTTCTTTAGTAGTTAAAGAATTATTAATCCCATAGCTCTTTTTTTGAAAGAACAGGAAAGTCTATGTCCTAGCCATATATATCAATAATTAGGTGCTTGTCATTTTAAGGATCTGCTTGTTTATTACAGTATGTCACTTGAGACTCTAAAGGTACAGTGGTACATGGCATAATGGCTTTTACCTATAATCACAACAGTGAGAATACACTGTGATGAAAGATGCTGTCTAAAACTAAAGTCTATTCTACACAGCATATAACTGGGGGGGAGGGGCGAGGTGTTATTGATAGGATAAAACTTCTTTTTCCCTGCAGAAATGAAGCCAAAGTTGTGTCAGTGCTCAAAGGGTTTTAGCCTGGTGAAGGAGGCAAGGGAGAGTGATAGAGTGCTTTGTGCTGGAATCTCTCCATTTTATTCAACAGAAAGACACGGATCATTGTTTAACCTTTATTAATTCCTCTTTTTCCTTCTCTTTACCCTTATAAGAGAGACATTTGGAATGTTCCACCTTCACTGGAATAGGATGGAACTACCAGATACGACCGTGTGACAGGCCTTCAGCTGGCAAGCCACATATAGTACTTCATGGAACAAAATCCTGTGCCTATTTTACAATGCTCAGGGATTTCACTGATAATAGTTCTAGGACCTACAGTTAAATTATCATCCTGATCAGAAATTAAATTGCTCTTACTTTTCTTGCTCTGTATGTGCATTTGGCAGAATGACAACCCTGTACTGTCACATTTTCTCCATCTATTTGGTGATTTGAAAAGCATGTATAAAATCAGAAGTAAATGTATTATTGGTAGTAAGGTTGCCTGATGAAGTGTTTTGCTGCTCTTTTCTGACTTGATTGTATACAGTGAGCTTTAAATATTTTATATAGTTTTTAGAACAATTTTTTTTCATTTTAAATGAGCAATTTTTAACCTAGGGGGAGCAAAATTGCTCAGCACAAGAATTCCACAGGTCTTTGGATGTTTCCCTCCCTTTACTTTTGTATGCAGATGGATAGCCTATAACAATCCCACTAAAGGTGAGGCAATATGTTTTCTACTGTAGAAGAAAAGAAGGGATGTCACGTTGCCAAGCACCAGCAAGACTCTTCAGGAGTTCTCTTAGAAGGTAAAAGCAAAAAACCCTAAAATCAAAACCACAGAATGATGATCCAACTATACTGTTTTAACCCCTCAGTGTAATCAGTTTTGGAGTTTTAATGCATGCAGCTGAAAAATCCAGACTCCTTATTTCAAGGAGTTAAAAGAATCAGTATTAAGTGATGGTGATGTGTGTAAGAAAACTTTGTTAGTCTATTGACCAGGGGTAAGACATTGGCAGTATCAACTTTATAGGCAGAGGTGAGCAGGTATCTTACTTCTCAAGTATCTTTACCATATATTCCAAGATAAACATTATTAGGGCCAATTGTGTCTTGCTGCTTGGATAACTTAGGACAGTAAGCAATTGAATGGAAGGTCAGGCATATTATAGACCACATTCAGATATCAACAGCATAGCTGAAAACGGGCTTGAGGTCTCATATCGTCATTCAGAATCCCAGCCTTCACTTCCTTTTGTGTTTTGCCTAGGAGTGGTGCTTTACATCTTTTTTTTTCTTTTTTTCTTTTTCAGAGCCATGATAGTACTACTTCCCTTTACACACCTGCCTGTCTTGGACTAGGGAGGAAATAAACAGGATAGTGATCAAATTTGAATCTCCTCTAGGGCAGTACAGAGCTTACCACAAGATAACTGAGAAAATACAGCCTGTCCATCTAGTCTCCTTTTATTCTAAGTTGTCAGCGTTTGTTTGATGGGGGGTGGGAGGACAACTTTTTTTTTTTTTCTGGGTTTCCTATGTTAGGTTTGGGTAATTTGATCCCACCTGACATATCTCACGCTTCCTGAGCCTAAACTGGCTTTTCTCAGGGCAGCGTTTCCCCTTTGTCACTGACAGGCAGATCTGTTGCTGTCAAGATGGATTTCCTGTGTCTGTACTTCTCTATCCTATGTTCTGACTCATATGTTTTTCTACTTTCTGCATTTCTCCTTTTCTCCCCCTGAGGATCTCCTTCCACCACCTCTGTCTGCCTTCTCTCTTTCCCCAAGCTGTATCTTTTCTTCCAATCTCCCATTCTCATTTCATTTTTCTAACCTTACAAACTGTCCTCATCTTCATCCTCCTCCTGAAGGCATTATACACCATCCTGTGGTCAGGGCCGACTCCCGGGTTTTGGCCGCCCCAAGCAGCCAAACAAACAAACAAAAAAAGCTGTGATCACGATCTGCGGCAGCAATTAGGCGGGAGGTCCTTCGCTCCAAGCAGGAGTAAGGGACCATCTGCCGAATTGCCGCCGAACAGCTGGATGTGCCGCCCCTCTCCGAAGTAGCCGCCCCAAGCACCTGCTTGGTAAGCTGGTGCCTGGAGCCGGCCCTGCCTGTGGTGCACTTTCACATTCCGTGCCAGATCCTCTTTGGAATGCCTTTGACAACTTTATCTAATGCCAGGGTAGACCTTGGAAAAGTTTAACACTTAAAAAATATACTTTGTTTTCATTCTGTGTTGGAATAAAAATGAGACTCTTTGAAGTTTTTGACTTAAAAAAAAAAAGAGAGAGAGCTCCCAGTATAACCTGGTGGTTAGGGCGCAGTTGCATTAATTTAGGTGGAATAAATGATCCAAAGGTGTTAACATAACCTAGTCACTGTCCAACATTAAACAGTGTTAAATAAGGTCCAGAGTTTGGTATACAGAGACCTGAGCCTCTTAGTAACATGGCACACAAACCATTAAAAATCCTTTGTATCTTTTATTAAAGATACAGAAAAGAAGAAAAACCAGTGAAAGCATTTGAAATGTAAAGTATTAAGGATTTCATTTTAACATTTTTTTGTTCCCTTTCCCTTTTGCTGGAGAGAGTTCTTAGAAGAAAAAAAACCCCTTTCTGACAGTCTCTTAGCTGGAATTTTAAATAGTAATAATTGTCCTTTTGGGTAAAATGGAAGAAGTAAGTTGAGATATGCTGGAGCTCTTGTTGCTGCTGCTGCTATTAAAGTCGGATCCATTATTACCTCAGGGGGTGGTTAGGATTGAGCTGGCAGGGGTGGTGATGGTGTCCAGGTCTCTGTTTTTAGTCTGCTCTGGTCAGGACATCTCTCAGGATCAGGGTGACAAAGGCCTCCAGTTCCTAGGGAAGTGGTGGTGGTGGTGGCGGCAGCCATGAAGGTGAAGCTTCTCAATTCCTCCTGGGCCTCCCTCCCCATTTTTCTTTCAGGACCCAGAAAGGGAGTGGTGGGAGCAATAACCCATCCTTTCATTATTTTGTCCACCAGTTAGGCATAATATCTGTCATACCCATTTGGGTTCATTGATTTCTGGTTCTACATCTTCTGTCTCTGACCGAGCATGATTTTAACACAATCCGTGAACAATGTCAGTAGGCCTTCTTGTTTATACTAATTCAGTTTTTCTGTCTCCTTTCCATACCTTTTCCCATCAGCATTTGTTATATGTTATTGTGACATCTCATGAACTTTCACATACTTTTATAGTTGAGCTTGCAATTACAGTACATTTTTGGGCCCAATTATCACAACAGCACTCACCTGGGATGTGGAAGGGCCAGGCTCATGTCCCTGCTCCAGTTAAAATGGGGGTGGGGCAGGAGATGTCTGTGCATGGAGTAGCCATCTTGTTTGGGTTGATATTGCCAGCTCCATAATTGGTGTTTTTCTTAAATCCCTTGCTCCTGGAGTCATGTGATTAGGTGGTATTTCCAGCTCTGTATTTTTTTTTTTTTTTTAAGTTTCCATCCCTGATTGTTGAGGAGAAACATGATCCCTGAAGTCTCAAAAACCAGCAGGCTAATGGAGTATCCAACATGTATTATTCTTAAACCAATCTCATGGTTTTGTGGGGTCTGACTCATGATTTTTTAACACTTCGACTGTTCTATGGAGAAGATCTGTGAGCAGAAAAGAAAGTAAGTTCACAGTGAGTTGAGGAGGGGAGTGATCAAGACCTTTGGACTCACAGAAATCTAAACTGTATTGAATTGTGTTTGTGGTGTGTGCAGGTGCACAACCAGAATTTTCCTATGGATGGGGGCCAGAGCTCTCCCTCTGCTGCTCTGCACCCAGATCCCATACTCCCTGCTCCCTCATAAACAGCCTCAAACTCTCTGGCTGCTTGTGCACACTGTGCTCTCTCCCCTCCCCTCCCCCACTCCAGTTCCACACACTCCCCTCCTGCTACCCCACACCCAGCTCTGAGCAATCCCCACTGCACCCAGCCCTGTGCTCTTACCTAGAGAGGTGGTCAGGCTGCTGAGTACCACCTACACCAGGGTTCCCAGGCCATTCTGGGAGCCCCAGACCACATCGTTCTTTATCTCCACTTTCCCAGAAAGCCTCAAAAGCCTGGATCCAATCCTCCCACCCTTCTGGGAACTGGGGTTTGCTGATGCCCCCCGCTCTTCTTCTAACTAGGCTACCCAGAGCCCTGCACGCTGGAAGGACTCCAAAAGGGGGGGTGCCTGGGGTTGCAATGCCACTCAAATTTGGTCTGTCCACCCCTCTGTCATGCTCTGCCTTTACACTACCAGCTCCAGTCAGAGGCCAAGGCATCCTCCCCCTTTTGTGCCCATGGGTAAGTGACTATTATGCTGTGCCTTGCTAAACTAGTGTTACTTATTGTAAGAGAAATAAATTCAGCCAGAAACTTGTGTGTATATTATATGTTCGTTTGCTGATCTTACGTTTCACATGGCAATTCCTATGAATGTTGAAGCTATGAGAATATGCTTAAGGGAGACTATTTAAAGGAATTATTTGGTAAGAGCTGGATTATTTTATTTAAAATATATGTAATGGGAACTGACAACTTTGGAAGAAAAATTGAAATCATATATTAAGGGAAATGGAGCTGAAAAAAATGTTAAGACCTTATGTGCTGTGCATTATTCCAATAGCTTGAGGTCAGCTGTAAAGGGAGTCAGAAAGAAGTTGTTATAAATACAATGACGGATTAGATTATAAATGTTTACAAATTAGGGCTAAGATTTTCAAATGCACTTAAAGGGTCCTGATGCCTAATTCTCATTAACTCCCTAGACTTACTGGAACTCTGACCCTTATTCCTCCCTTGACATCTCTGATTAAGACTGGGATTGTTATAATTCCAGAGTAGGAGAAAAGAGTTGTCCCCAAAGACTAGATCTCCTATTGCTTCTACCATAGGAACTGGCAGTATGTAAGAATCAGCAACTTAACCATCTCAAGAAGATAGACAGATATATTTCAGAGACATTTGTTAGACAATCCATTGTCCCTGATTGTGTGTGAGGATTTGTTAGGGGATATATGGAACCTTGATTTGTGTGGGTGGAGGGTGCAAGGGTTGGGCTGTGGCTAGGTTTTATTTTTTTCCCCAAATACACTGAACTCTGTAAAGAGAAATTCATAGAATGGGATGAATTTTGTAACTTTGTGAACTTTGAATTTAATGACAGGTTTCAGAGTAGCAGCCATGTTAGTCTGTATCCGCAAAAAGAACAGGAGTACTTGTGGCACCTTAGAGACTAACAAATTTATTTGAGCATAAGCTTTCGTGGGCTACAGCATCCGAAGAAGTGGGCTGTAGCCCACGAAAGCTTATGCTCAAATAAATTTGTTAGTCTCTAAGGTGCCACAAGTACTCCTGTGTGGTGTTTTTATTTTTTATTTTTATTTAATTTAATGTTCGTCACCATTTGGCCAGATGATCGCCCATGTTGCTTGTTTGTTTGTTAATGTACATTCATTTATCGCTGACTTTAGCTTGCTCCTCCAGAGGTGAGGCTGGCAACCAAGGAAGAACCACTTATTTTTGTAACCTTCTAGGGACTACAGAACAGGGTCAGAAAGAGTAAGGTAGAGTTACACTGACCAAGAGATATGCTTTGTATGAAGCCGAATATGTATAGTCCTACTCCTATAGATTGAAGATGTGGGTGGGAACAGATCTTTCAATACTGGGAGAGTGGAAGAACACGGGATGTGGGTTTCTTTGCAACGTTGGATAGCGTGACCTAAGACGCTGAACTGTAAGTCAAGAGACTGGGATTCTTGTCCTGGCTCTTCCATTGATTTTCTTTGTTACCACAGGAAAGTCACTTCACCATTCTGTGCTCTGGTTTTCTCTCCCACACTTTCTGTCTAGATTGTGAGCTCTTTGGGAGAAGAGGACTATCTCTTGCTGTACTGCTGCCCTGAACTTGCTTGGACCTCTATATGCTACTGTGATATAAATAATAATTGGAGATGGTTTTGTTTTAAAAAAAAAAATGTCGTACATGGGTTTATTCCACTTTTTTTTTTTTTTTTTTTTTTTTGTAAAATTTCCTGAATAAGCCACAACTTTTTATTTGTATTTTTGAATATTTTTTCATTTCACAGTTGTGGGGAAAATGTCCCCTCCTTTTTTTTTTTTTTTTTCCCCAGCAGTATTAAAATGGTGGTGGGGATATTAAAGTGAGAAACTATCAACTTTAAAAGGCAAAAGCTAACTAATACTTAAATTCACTTTTAGCACTTCCATTTTAACTGTTACCTTTAAGGGTTACTTTCAGAGACAGAGTAACACTTCCGTTTTAAATGAGAGAAAGTAAAGTTTTGACTTATTTGGCAGTGTAATTTCTAATTTTTTTCACACCATTTTCATTTCATTTTTTAACTCTCCTCCCTACCTTATTGCCAATATAAATAAAAGGGGGGGGGGGAATAAAGTGAGAATGGTGAGATCTTTTCCACCAAAACGGGGAGGTGGGGGAACAAATCCAAAAATAAAATCTTTTTTGAAGATTTTCATGGGGGGGAGGGGAAGAACCCCCAGTTTCTAAATGCTCTAACTGAATATCAAATGTTCATAGTTATAAAAAGCAAAGAAGAGAAGACCATAGAAACATTTTTTGGAACTTTTCCCGTAGGCATTGCAGATCTTTAAATCGCCTTTCCCCTTGATATTGTGGCTGGGCACCTCTGAAATCAGCAGTTGCTGTAAGTTATTGAATGGCAGCACTGCCATCAGTCCTGGCAATACAGAAAGGAATAAGGACTTGCCATGAAAATGGGAGACTGGTTATAATAAATAACAATACTTACAAAACACCTTTTATCCAAGGATCTGAAAAGGTATCACTAACTTAATATAGGGGACCTTACACAACATGAAAAGACCAGGAGAAAATGAGTGCTATAGAAGAATAAGGAAAGAGTAAAGGAGAATCATTAGTGTTGAAAGGGTATTAGAATGTATCCTTGCCGATCCCTCTGCTTGGAGAATAGGAGTGACTTTATTATACCTGAAACATCCCTGAGAGATGTTTCTAACCTTGATTGTCTCCCACTGATGATGATTTTATAACCTCCCTTGACAATTGGTTCATTTGCCTAACTCCTGTTCTTATTGTGTGAAACTTCCCACATTAACTGTTTGACCTAAATTTCCCCTGATGCAGCTTAAGTTCATTACTTCCTGTTCTGTCCTCGTTAATTAATGGGAACAATTGATTCCTGTTCTCTTTATAACATCACTATATACTTGAAGACAGCTAGAATGCGCGCACGCACACACTCTTGCTCTTTCTCTCTCCTATATTTAAAGGAAAAAAGGGAAATATTTCTCTGCCAGGTCGATTTAAAGAAAATGGCAGCTGTTTGAAACTGCTCCAGGGTTTGGAATGTTGGAATAAGTCAGGGAGAAGGTGGATTAGTAGGAAGAGTGCACTGAAGTGGTGAAAGGTTCATGATAAATAGAGCAATCTTTCACAATTTTGGATAGGCCTGTGAACAATTTCTTGTCCCTCCTCTTCCTGCCCAATGTAACAGGTTGCTGGCTACTATTATAAGGTTTGTAACCTGTCCTTTAAATCGGCTTCGGTACCCAATGACTGGAAGTTAGCTAATGTAACGCCAATATTTAAAAAGGGCTCTAGGGGTGATCCCGGCAATTACAGACCGGTAAGTCTAACGTCGGTACCGGGCAAATTAGTTGAAACAATAGTAAAGAACAAAATTGTCAGACACATAGAAAAACATAAACTCTTGAGCAATAGTCAACATGGTTTCTGTAAAGGGAAATCGTGTCTTACTAATCTATTAGAGTTCTTTGAAGGGGTCAACAAACATGTGGACAAGGGGGATCCGGTGGACATAGTGTACTTAGATTTCCAGAAAGCCTTTGACAAGGTCCCTCACCAAAGGCTCTTACGTAAATTAAGCTGCCATGGGATAAAAGGGAAGGTCCTTTCATGGATTGAGAACTGGTTAAAGGACAGGGAACAAAGGGTAGGAATTAATGGTAAATTCTCAGAATGGAGAGGGGTAACTAGTGGTGTTCCCCAAGGGTCAGTCCTAGGACCAATCCTATTCAATTTATTCATAAATGATCTGGAGAAAGGGGTAAACAGTGAGGTGGCAAAGTTTGCAGATGATACTAAACTACTCAAGATAGTTAAGACCAAAGCAGATTGTGAAGAACTTCAAAAAGATCTCACAAAACTAAGTGATTGGGCAGCAAAATGGCAAATGAAATTTAATGTGGATAAATGTAAAGTAATGCACATTGGAAAAAATAACCCCAACTATACATACAACATGATGGGGGGCTAATTTAGCTACAACGAGTCAGGAAAAAGATCTTGGCGTCATCATGGATAGTTCTCTAAAGATGTCCACGCAGTGTGCAGAGGCGGTCAAAAAAGCAAACAGGATGTTAGGAATCATTAAAAAGGGGATAGAGAATAAGACTGAGAATATATTATTGCCCTTATATAAATCCATGGTATGCCCACATCTCGAATACTGTGTACAGATGTGGTCTCCTCACCTCAAAAAAGATATTCTAGCACTAGAAAAGGTTCAGAAAAGAGCAACTAAAATGATTAAGGGTTTAGAGAGGGTCCCATATGAGGAAAGATTAAAGAGGCTAGGACTCTTCAGTTTGGAAAAGAGAAGACTAAGGGGGGACATGATAGAGGTATATAAAATCATGAGTGATGTTGAGAAAGTGGATAAGGAAAATTTATTTACTCATTCCCATAATACAAGAACTAGGGGTCACCAAATGAAATTAATAGGCAGCAGGTTTAAAACAAATAAAAGGAAGTTCTTCTTCATGCAGCACACAGTCAACTTGTGGAACTCCTTACCTGAGGAGGTTGTGAAGGCTAGGAATATAACAATGTTTAAAAGGGGACTGGATAAATTCATGGTGGCTAAGTCCATAAATGGCTATTAGCCAGGATGGGTAAGAATGGTGTCCCTAGCCTCTGTTCGTCAGAGGATGGAGATGGATGGCAGGAGAGAGATCACTTGATCATTGCCTGTTAGGTTCACTCCCTCTGGGGCACCTGGCATTGGCCACTGTCGGTAGACAGATACTGGGCTAGATGGACCTTTGGTCTGACCCAGTACGGCCTTTCTTATGTTCTTATAAATTATAATACTATTATCATATCTACCAACATTGGACACAGGAGACCAGATCTTCAGTTAGTGTCAGTGGAACTACCTGTCATGTAACCAGCTTGAGGATCTGACCCTCAATTTCTGGCAATATCCTTGAGAAACCTTATTTTATTAAGTTTATGTATTATTATGGGCCAGGATGGTATGGAACCTCTTGGGGGGGCGGGAGGGGGATGGTGTGAGGCCTGAGAATTCAAAGGGCTATATTGCAAATGTGCCAGACAAGAATTGACTTTTGGGACAATAAGTGCTAAACGGATTTCCTGGGAAATACCTAGGGTGGGGTTAATGCAAATTCTCCACCCCCAGTTATGCAAAAACCCGTCTTTTGAAGCTATGCCCTGAAGGGTGGGTCACTGTTTGCTGATCCAAGAGATGAGATCAAAGGCCTGACCCATATAAAGGAACAGCTGAACTGCCTAGCCTGGGTTTTGGTTCTATATGTGAGATAGTTATGCACTTGTAATCATGGGGAAAACCCAGATGTGGGTTTTGAAGGCCTGACATCTACTAGATCCTGAGGTTGAAGTTGGGGTGACCTCTGATGAGCTTTTTAGCATGTGCGTAGGTTTGTACTGGTTTTCAATGTTGTCTCTGTAATGTTTTCACCTTAAAAATAAATATGCTTGCTTATAAAGAGCTGTGTGGTAACTCATAACTGGAAGCATTACTCTGTTCATAGCCTCTGGAGGGGAAGCATGTTCCTGCATTGCTACCTGGTCTGATCAGCCAGGAGTTCTGGGGGGTCCTTTCTCCGCTCTCGTTTTATTTTTGAGCGTACCCCCGTTTTTAAACCCCCCCCACGAAGAACGAATTGCTGCCTGAGAGACCTCCTGATTATCAAGACCGTACCGAGCCCTCCTTGCTTCTTCTGATGTTGTTGCTGCTTCTGCCTTTGCTGCTGCCTTGGGGACTGGTAAGAATCCCTCTGTGAAACTTTCTATACTTTTATTACTTTAGCTGCTGGCTCTGTTTCCCCAGCACACAGACTAAAGCTAAACCTTGGTCTGTGTCTTAAAACCTCTCTTAAACTCCTTGGTCTGTATCTGTAATCTGTTTCTTGCTTTGCAGCGCCTTTGCTGCTAGAAATAAGCCTGTGCCTTCCTGGACTGTATCCTGGGCTGCCAGCTTGCAGCCACCACTAGTTAAATCCCCCTCCCCCCTTGGAGCTGTATCCTGGGCACACACCACTCTGCCCTCTGGAACTACCCCTAGTATAAGGTGCACCCATTAGGTTAGATTTTGTCCTTTAGTCTAGATAAGTTGTAATTTCATTTTGCATAGCTGTAGTTAAGTTAGGTTTAGAAAATTGCTTGCATTGTACCCTGTGAGTTAGGCTTAAAGAACTGTTGCATTGTGTTTTGTTACTTGCTAATTTGTGTAGTTTTGGTTAAGTTAAATCATAGATAAGATTTTGCTGTGTTTTGTATAATTGTCTCTCTTCTGTTTAAACTTGCAGCCTGTCTGCTCTCTGTGTCTCCCTGAGTTTAAATCTCCCTCCACCACGTGCTCCTCTTCCCCCATCCCCCAACCTCACTTCTCTACCACTTTCTTTCTCTCTCTCTCTCTTTCTAGCGTAAAACCCCATTGGTCACCCCTTTTCTCTCTAACACACCTCACATTTTACATTTACACCACTGTGACACATTTTTTACCTAAAGTTGTTGGTTATTTAACACATTTTACCCATACTGTTAGTTGGTTATATGCTGCTGTGACACACTCTTTACATAGAAATTGTTAGCTACCTGTTACATTTACACTTCAGTGTTAATTGGTTACCAACTGTATTGTACCCCACTGTATTGTACCCCACTATTGAAACCCCCTATCCCATTTACTAAAAGAAACCCCTCCCCAATTGTCTACTTTAACAAACCCCATACCCCTCACTATTGAATTTTCCCTGTTTTTGCATTTTCTTAATAAAGAAATTAATTGGCACCCCACCTGTGTGGTAATTGCTCCCCAAGATCCCATATACCTGCTGGCAGGGACATGGCAGCTAGGCCTCCTGGGAATATCCTAGTGAAAATCAGGGGACTGAGCAGCCCTAACATCTGGGGAGGGGGAGGATTGGGAGAGTCACGTCTTTCTGCCCAAGAGAGGTGATAGTTGAGGAGCCTTGAGTGGGTGCCCTTGAGGGACCACAAAGGGAGAATACAGGTGCAGCTGCTTTGAAGTGTGTGGAGGAGGTGGGGAGCATTCAAATATAACTGACTTACACACACACACACACACACTTTGTATATCTTTAGGCACCTCACAACCAGTCTTCTGCTGAAGTTGAGCACAGCTGCTTGTTCCATTCAGCCCTAGCAATCTGTTTATCACTTTATATCAGTTTACGTTTTCAAGGTTATCTCTGCAAGGAAAAGAGCTAGAAACTTTTTTAAAAATGAAATTTGTGATTATCTTTTTACACCAGGGGTATGCAACCTATGGCATGCGTGCCAAAGGCGGCACGCGAGCTGATTTTCACTGGCACTCTCACTGCCCGGGTCCTGGCCACTGGTCCGGGGGGCTCTGCATTTTAATTTAATTTTAAATGAAGCTTCTTAAAGACCTTATTTACTTTACATACAGCAATAGTTTAGTTATATATTATAGACTTATAGAAATAGACCTTCGAAAAACGTTAAAATGTATTATTGGCACACACAACCTTAAATTTGAGTGAATAAATGAAGACTCGGCACACCACATCTGAAAGGTTGCCGACCCCTGTTTTACACACACAGTTCCTTCAAGCCAGACTTCACGAGTCCGAGGATGGCTCTGGATACATACAGTTTATTCTGCACTGTACCACATAGATATCACCCTCACATATGTGGTATCTGTATCTGTCTAATGTAAAATGTATTTTCATTGTGTTATTTCTCTTATGGATAATACCAGGAGTGTAGATGTATCTTAAACTTCCCTGAAAGAGGAAGAGTAACCTTTTTGATTACAGGGATTATTTTGTCTGGAAACATAAGGCTGTTTATAATGCCATAATAATAAACAGAGTGAGTGTGCCTTTTCTTTTGATACAGGGATTATTATGTTATTCCAGAGTGAGCTGCCAATGACTTAGTGCTTTAACACCTCAATTCTATCAGTAAGTGTTAGTAATTTTAGGAAATTGTTCATTTATAACCTAGTAGCCCTACCGCCCCCATCTATCTAGCTAGTGACATCACTAAAGTACAGTTCCTGAACATGGTGGATGCTCCATGAATAATATTATTTCAATTTATTTTGGTGGTGGAGAGGAACCACTGATTATGTCTCTCTTCCCAAGCAGTTCAGATACCATAAAACCTTTCTGCATATTTCTTTTATGGCTGTGTTTTTCATCTCTACTTACTGAATTCAGTGTATTTTAATGCCTTGTTAATGGGGGAGCAAGGCTTTCATTGCAATAAGTAAAACTATTTAGTAATTATGTTGGGCTTTTTCCCCATAGATTTCAGTGTTTAACAAACTGAGGAAGTATCAGTTATCAACACTTTGCAGATGGGGAAGCTGAGTGTCAGAAGTTGAGTGATTTGCAGAAAGTAATCAATGGCGCAGCTAGGAACAGAACCCAGATATCCTGGTACCCACTCTGATGTCATCTCCAAGGTATCGTGCTTCCTCTGAGTCCTGGCAGCTAACCATATTGTGCACAAAGATAATTTCCAAAGATTTCATAAAACTACTAGCTCATATGGGAGCCTCTCCCAGCTGCGGTGAATGTGTAAACCAACACAAATGGAACCTCTGCTGTGCTTTGACTAGACGGTTGCCTCATGCTGTTCACAGATTGAATAGGAGTGCAGATACTGGGAGGTTAACCCACTGAAATTCCAATTAATATTTATGGCTCTTTCTGTAAATCTGTGAGGTGCTGGAGTGAGAGTTTGGCACATCACAGGTAGAAGAAAAGCTTTTTGAAATTCATGGGAAGACTGGAACGACAGGATTCTATTTATATAGCAAATACTTGGTTTTCATATGATTTTTGTCGACTTTTTTTTTTTTTCATAAAAACAAAGTGCTTAAGAAAAACGAATACTTTCCTTTCTGTAAAATCCTCTCATGTCATTTGCTAACTTTCCACTGGGATAGTAAATAGGAGTATTTTAACCTGTCCTCTTGTTACGACTGGGAATAAAATTGTCCTTCAAGTTTAAAAATAAAAAGCAGACCTCTACTATTTGAATTAAAGGCGTTTTCCTTTAGCAGGGACTGGTGGTATGTCCAGTATCCTCTCTGTAAGCCTGGCACTGGTGGTGCCGTAATTACATACACCGACACTACAATCAGCATTCACCTTCACAGTGTAGAACTATACATTCACAACTTGAAAATGAAGGACTGGATACCAGGAAGTGTGGAATACCTTTGACACTCACGGTGTTCAGTGGAAGTTGAGTGCTCAGCAGATGTGCCATATCTCTCAGTATTTGGCCCACATTTAAACAGTAGCAAGATTGTATTAATAAACGGTACTGTTTCATGCCAAGGAGAAACAGGTAATGACACCTGCAAATGGGCACTGGAGAGCACAGCCCCCGCCCCCCATCTGCAGATGCAAATCCATGCATGTATTTGGCAGACACTACTTATGTTTTCTCATAGAAATAGCTAAGAGATGCTTTAGAACTTTCTTTTGGAGCAGTAACGTTCAGTCTCTTCCATACTGGGACCCTCGTCCCATTTAGCAAAATGGAATGGGCAGGGTGGCACTGATCCATCATCATCTATGTGCAATTTTCCTCCAGATCCTGTGTTGACTGGGGCAGGATGGGCCTGAACTTGTGTGGTGCTGGTCAGTGGGAGCTGAGTGCTGAGCATAACCCAGGATTGGGCCCTGTCTGACCTACCTAACTACAGCACAGATATAGTCACAGCTTTAGCTGTGTAAGACTCTTTCCAGGCTTCAGGTTTAGATACTTGGATCAAGTGTGCAGAAAAGTTCAGAGAGTTGGGTACCCTTTTTTGAACCACCCAGGCAGAATTCTGAGCAAGACGGGTCTGTATAAAATGAAAAACAGAGCATTGTTTTATGTGAGTTCTACCTAAGACCAGTCCAAATCATACAATTTTTCATCTAACTTTGTTTCTTAGATTGGGGCTTTTTGAAGTCAGAGACCCAAAACAAAATTTAGAGGATTCAATTTTCACTCTCTATTGTATAGAAATCCATTGGAGGGAAGAATACAGCTGTAGCTGGGTGACCTTGGTTCAGTCACTTCTCCGTGTCTTTGTTCTCATAATTAAAGGAGATATTAATACCAACACCCTTCACTGGGTTATTAATACCTAAACAATTCAATTGTAGGAGCATCAACACCCAATGTTTCTAAATCATTTTGAGATCCTCAGATTGGTGCAGTGTAAGTGAAAAGTTCTATTTTTATAATTTTTGCTGAGGGGGAAAAAAGAGAATATCAATGTGACTTTGCAAAGTGCTCAGATATCACAGTGGTGAGCGCTATATGAATACCTACACCAGGGGTTCTCAACCTGGAGCTCACAAGTGCCCTTCCTTTCCCATCTTGTTAAATGCCAGGAGAATCTCCGCTATATCCTGGCTAGATGGGAAAGGTGTCTCAATATGGAAAATGGGGTCATGATAAGCAAAATATTGAGAACCACAGACTTAGAGAGACTTCTAAGCAATGATGATCTGTCAGGCTTCAATTCGTGTCACAGACCTCATGAAAGCATGGAAGTCTGCCATAGCTAATCTGATAGATGTTCCTTCGACTAGCTGCAAGTGTGTGTGTGTGTGTGTGTGTGTGTTATTTCAATAATGACTAAGGGGTGGGGATTTAGGATATCTTATGTAACAACAAGGAATTATTTATGAAGTAAACGTAGCTCTGATGGTGCTGTAATCCAGCCTAGCTGTATTCCGTGTTTTGATCTTGGCTACTAGTTCTCTTCTCTGTGTGGAAGGAAGTCAAAGTCAGCAGGAAATGTGGCACTGCATTATCATGCGGGATGAGTAGCAATCCAATACTTCGTGATGCGGCTTAAGCCTTTAATAGCATAATATATTTGTTTCTTACTTGGAGGCAGAATGGTCTAGTGCAATGTTTCTCAACCTTTTTGATACCAGGGACCTTCCTAAACTGTGTCAGGAAGATCTCAGGAACCGGCGTCAGTCCACGGACTGGTCGAGTGGATATTGACCTAAAGAGAGACTCAGGAGACCTGGGTTTTTTCCCCGGCTTGGCTAACACCCTTGGCAAATCACTTCACTTGTATAGGCCTCGCTTTCCTGTCTTGCCTTTTTTTTTTTTTTTGTCTTGTTGGTTTAGATTGTAAGCTCTCTGAGGCTGGGAGCATCTCTCACTATAGTGTTTGTTCAGCGCCTAGCACAGCAGGGCCTTGTTTTCAGTTGGGGCCGGTAGGAATTTCCTCAGAACATAGGACTGGGTGGGACCTCCTGAGTCACTGAATCCAGTTCCCTGATATCACGGGTAACCCTGTCATATAATCCTTTTTAATAAACATATCAAGCCCCATCTTAAAACCAGTTAGGTTTCTTACCCCCAATATTCCTACTGGGAGGTTGTTCCACAACTTCACTTCTCTGATAGAAGCCTTCTGGCTTAAATTTATTTATGGCCAGTTCATACTCTCTGCGCTTGTGCCAACATTGCCCATTAGCTCTTCTCCCTGGTGTAATCATTTCCCCTCTTAGCTCTTTTAGGCTCCTCTTGTAAGATAGGCTCTCCAGTCCCCCAATCATCTTAATAGCTCTTCTCTGCACCCATTCCGCTTTGAACCCATCTTGCTTCAACAGGGTGACCAGAATGGTACACAGTATTCCAGAAGACACTGCACCAGTGCCTTGTTCAATGGCAATAATTCTTTCCTATCTACTGGAAATACCTCACCTGAAACAGACTTCTATTTAAAAAAAAAATGCTGTTTTTTATCAAAACTAAAACTTCCCCCCAGGAATGTCCCATTTTATTAATGCTTTAATCAGGAAATGTTTAGGTCCAGGATGGAATTTCTGGAAGGGGTGGGAGAGCGAGCAAGCCCACCCTAAAATACCCAGGGCACTCACCTGGGATGTGGGAGACCAAGGATCAAGTCCCTGGCCTGATTCAGGCAGAGGAGGGACTTGAAACTGAATTTCCCACATCCTAGGTGAGTGCCTTAAGCACTGGATATTAAAGATGTGCTTTCAGTCTCTCCTGTTGGAGTTGTTCCACTTTGTATAAATAAATAGAAATGGAGCAGGGACTTTGATATATGAAGCGGGAGGTAGCTCCCTTTTATGGACACCGAGCCAGCCAGTTAGCTACAAAATCCCTGTTAGTAGCTGTTCTCTACTTGCTTTACCTGTAAAGCATTAAAAAAAAAAAGCCCATAGGTAAAAGGAAGGGAGTGGGCACCTGACCAAAAGAGCCAATGGGAAGACTAGAACTTTTTTAAATTGGGAAAAAAACTTTCCCTTTTTCTGTCTGTTGTTCTCTGGAGAGAGGAGACAGAGCAGCAATGCTGTAAGAAGCTTTAATCCAGGTATGAAAATCATCAGCTCATACCTCAAAACTAATCTGAAACTCCAGATATGTAAGTAGATCAGGGAATGTCTAGGAAGATGCGATTGGGTTTATCTCTTTTATTTCTTTATGGCTTGTGGACTCCTCTGTGCTAACCCCAGGTGCTTTTGTTTTGCTTGTAACCTTTAAACTGGACCTCAAGAAAAGCATTCTTGATGGTTAATTATTATATTTTCTCTTTTTTTAAACCTAGCAATAGCCTACATTCCAGCTGTATTTTCTTTCTTTTTGTTTTTCTAACAAAATTTACCTTTTTTAAGAACAGGATTGGGTTTGTGTGTCCTAAAAAGTTTGTGCATATGTTGTTTAATTAGCTGGTGGCAACAGCTGATTTCCTTTGTTTCCTTTCTCCTCTCTTCCCTGGAGGAGGGGTGAAAGGGCTTTGAGGGTACCCCACAGGGAGGAATTCCCAAAGGCGCCTTTCTGGGTTCAAAGGGTTTTTTTGCATTTGAGTGGTGGCAGCATCTACTCATCCAAGATCAGAGAGCAGTTGTAACGTTAGGAGTTTAAGGGTACGTCTACACTTACCGGAGGGTCCGGCGGCAGGCAATCGATGTTCTGGGATCGATCCCGGAAGTGCTCGCCGTCGACGCCGGTACTCCAGCTCGGCGAGAGGAGTACGCGGCATCGACGGGGGAGCCTGCCTGCCGCGTCTGGACCCGCGATAAGTTCGGACTAAGGTACTTCGAATTCAGCTACGTTATTAACGTAGCTGAATTTGCGTACCTTAGTCCGAAGTGGGAGCTTAGTGGGGACCAGGCCTAATACAAGCCTGGAGTGGCCAGTCTTATTTTTTAGAATCATTGCTGCTCCCCCCCCTTCTGCACTCGAAGTGCCAGAGTGGGGAATCAGCTGTGACAGACTTGGACCTGGTTCTCCCACAGCCTAGGTAAATGGCCCGGCTACTGGGCTGTAGAGTCCAGTCTTTCTTGCTCTCCCTTTTTTTAAAAAGGTCTTGGTTTCATCTTGATGCAGAACAGGAAACTTTTTGAAATCTCAATTTTTTTTGTTAGACAAAATGTTTCCCGCCAGGACTGACTACAAATAAGTAATGGAAAAGTCTGCATGCATAACTGTTCTGAAATTTTACCTGCATAAAAAATATTTAATTCCTTTAAGTCAATTAATACCACAAGTCAGTTTTGTTGCTAGTAGCTGATGTAGTGTTGTACGGAGCTGTGGCAGCAATGTCTTGAGGGCCACTTGATTTGAAGTAAGCCTGAAATGAAACAGAGCAACTAATCGGTATGTCAGGCAGAGATGGTACAATTCAACTATCAGCCAATCACTTGGCACTTGTGAACAGAGGAATGATTGACTTTACATGAGCAACATTTCACAGCAGTGAAGCTGGTACAGGTAGCAGCGGGTAATTACTCCAGTCACCTAAGGGTAGAAATAGGGAGCAGATGTTATGCTGACAGCACATCTTCAGTTTCAACAAGCTTCGGATATGAATGTAGCTAGTAGGGATGAGCCAAAAATACGTGGGTCAGTTGAGATTTTGCCATCTCCGTTTTGAAGATTATAATTGAATATTTGCCACTCTGACTTGATTCTTTCTAATGCCCTTTGTATTGTTCTAACTTTTATTTTTTGTAAGCCTCTTCCCATTCCTTGAAGAATCACTGTGTGTAAAGCTCTTAGAGACAAGGTGGGGGAGGTAATATCTTTTATTGGACCAACTTCTGTGGTCAGAGAGAGAGAGAGAGAGAGAAGCTTTCGAGCTTACACAGTGCTCTTCGTCATGTCACTTATGCTGTTACAGAGTCTTATTACTTATGCTGTTCAGGTCTGTTATGCTGCTACAGAGTCGACTGACAAATCCATCCACTTAAATGATTTATTACTCCAATTTGCTGGGCAGTAGAACTGATCACTGAAAGGACAAATTTGTCAGTTTGTTTCTCAGATCTTTATGATCTGCAACAAGTGTAGAGGAACCGGCGTTAGTGGAAGAGCTTCTGTGATTGCAAGAAAAATGATGGAGAAAAACAGTGACAGAGTAGGAAAAGGTAGAGATTGGGCCTGGGAAGAAAAAGGGTTTAATTTTCACTTGCTGTGAAATGTATACACTACTGGGACGAACTTAATTGACGTCTCACAAGGTTGCCTTGTGGCCGGTGGATTACTGGTTCAACATGCTGCTCCAGCTAGCAATCTTTCCCCACCCACTCAGAAAAAAGGGAAGGAGACTCCTATGAAGAGTCCTCAGCTTTGGAGCCTCTTCCTCCCCCCACCCTCTTCATCTGAAATACTCCAACTTTGTTAAGCTTTTGTGAACACAGCAAAGCCTATGGCTGAGATTTTCAATGTAGCCTCAGTTAACACTCAACTCCATTGAAAGCCAATAGGACTTGAGAATACCACTCCATTAGGCTCCTTCAGAAATCCCAGCCTCCACACTGACCAAAGCTTTTGGAGAGGAAGTGGTTTAGGGGGCTTGCGGTTTGTGTGGGGATGATGGGTAGCACTGTTTTTTAGCATGTGGGTTATTGTGGGCGTAGAGTAGCTGCTGGCTTTACTTTTAATGATTGTAAGTGGTAATTTCAGTAAAGGTGCCTAGAGCCAGTGAATGAATCTATTTATCTGATTGATAGAACAATCTTAATGAACTGCTAGTTGTAATGTCACCAGACCATCTCCACTTCTTTTGTTTTTTGTCTCTCAATCCTCCCCTTGGGACGTATCTGCTTTTGTTTTGCAGAGTGGACCCTTCTCTCCATGCCCTTTTGACTGAGATGAGAGTGGGGTGTCTAGGTTCCAGAACTCTTCACCTCTTAGCCCCTCACTACCAGGTTGCTTGGGTGCTAGTCTCTGAACTTCTTGAATTTTCTTCAGCCTTTCATTGTATCTTTCACTTGGAGAAACCTGGATTTTCAATGGAAACCTGATAATTATCTATGGAAACAGAATGTTTCTCTTTCTCAAAAAAAATGTTTTTTTTTCTGCTTTGTAGAAAAGCCAATTTTTGTCAAAGTTGTCATTCCCCGGGTCATTTGAAGATGAGCTGTGGAAAAACCACAGCAGCACTCTCCTCCTTGTAAAAATAAATGTATACCCTAGCTTCTCCAGGGAGCAACGTATCCGATGAAACCATATTTTGAATGGTCTGTGTTTTTTGTGTTGCTTTTCAGAAGTACTGAGTAGCCGCAGCTGCTATTGCCTTCCCCCCGCTCTCAGCAGCTCTGAATATCAGACAAGCATTCCCTCCCTCAGATTTGACTTGATGTCAAATTGCCATGCTTACAAAAAATGAGCATGGTGTAACTGGATGTGGAAGGACATAGTGGTTTGGATTTGGATCTGCAGCAGACCTTTCTGTGTCCCCTTTTTTATGTACATTGTGACACAAGTGCATGATTCGTGTGGGGGAAAAGGTCCCTTAGCATGTTAACTGAAACCTCCCTTTGGAGTATCTTCCCCAAGCAGTGTTTCTGGACCCTGCCTTTCCCAGTCTGGTTCTAGTACATTCTCAGGCATGGACTCCAGCTCTTCAATAATTAATTTCATAAATATCCCACTCCCTGTCTCACCCATCCCCCCACCATTTGTCCAATTTGCAGGCAGTCCAGTTGGTGACTAAAAGCTCTTTGAGTGTCATGCAATGGAAATGGTTTTTTAAAATATTTATTTCTAATCTTTATTTTGGATAAAGGTTAGAGAGAACAAGCAAGGGAATCTCAGCCTACACAGATCTCTTCATGAATACAACAATGTGTACACAGCATCCTGTACCCTTTCCCTTTTTTCTTTTACAACTCTGAGCACACACAATTCCGAGAGGATCTTTATAAATTACATCTCTTCAAGGTATCATTTGAGAAAACTTAAGGTAGTCAGAACAGTAGAAGAGGAAGAACAGGGTTTACAAGGGGAAAGAAAAAACAAGGGTAAAAGAGAAGAGGGTGACTAGTGTCTCCTGCTATCCTCCCAGTTGAGTCATAGTAGTTAATTTGCATCTAGTCCAACATGATACCAGACACCTGTTTATGCAGTTTAGTCCTAATCTAGTGTCAATCTGAACCCATTTACTTTTTCAGAAAGTAGTTGACCATGGCCACGGTATTGCGTATCTGTCTGCATGACTAGTGTTCACATACATAGATATGCTTTTGGATACCACCGTGATGAAAGCATTATAAATATCTACACCACGGGTTCCCAACTTTGGGGTTGCCATCAGATTTCAGAGGAATATAACTATGACGCTGGTACACAGGGTGCAAGCTCATCCCGGAGCCCAGGCCAATTCTCTTGTGTTTTAGTATAGATCAAAGTGATTGTTAAATGTATGAGTGTATTTGGTGTTTAAACATCAAGAAAGCTAATGGGATGTCCCATGCATTGTTTTTACTTATCTGTATCCCGTTATAATGTATTGGCAAACATTTACATTGTGTATACCCCTGTAACTAAATAACCCATCAAAGGAGAAAGAAGCCTTGTGGAATGCAAATGAAGAACTTCAAAAGAAAAGTGCTAATTTCAAAGCAAGTGTGTGATGAATGGAGGTCAAAGACTCAAAATGCATTCCTCACTCTCCAGCATTAAAGAAAAAGCTCATGGGGTAATGACCCTGTCAGTTTGTTTTCTATGAGGAGAAGCTATAAGTATGGATTCAGGGAAAGATCCTGGGTCTCTGGGCTGTTTGTACTCTTACAGGGAAGGGTACCAGTGCAAAGCGGAGATCCCCAGAGACAATCTGGGAACCCTGAAAAGACTTTTGGGAAACTGGCACTTTATTACATCATGGCCGCCATTTGGAATTACAAACCGAGACTCACCTGTGCATATATTTTATCTGCTTTAACCTCTCATTAATCTCACTTCCTTTTCTTAGCTAATAAATTCTATAGTTAGTTGACTAAATGCCAGCATTTTCTTTGGTATAAGATCTAGAGTACCAATTGATCTGGGGTAAGTGACTGGTCTCTTGGGAATGAGAGCAATCTGATGTGATTTTTGGTTTAAGTGACCTTTTATCACAAAGTTCAGTTTGTCTGGGTGGTAAGATAGACTGGTGAGTCTAAGGGGACTGTCTGTGACTCCATGATAAGACTGTTCTAGTGATCCAGGAGTTCACACTGGTGAAATCTAATTATAGGACATACCACTAGTTTGGGGTATCTGCCCTGTTTTGTGACAGTCTGCCCTGCAGTAGGCCCGTCACAGTTGAGAGCTACTCCAGACAGCGTGACAATGACCACCCTCCCTTTCCTTATGGCTAGATGGGAGGAATGTAATATAAAGTAGGGGTGTGTGTGTGTATTCTACACATACACAGTTAAAAGAACATTACTATTGTTGCAAAGTCAAGCCTTCAAAAGTCAAGAAATTCTAGAGTTAAGGTTGCCTGTGCAACCTTAATTCAGTCCCTTGTGTATGTGTATATAGATTATGATAGTCTTTAGTTACATGATCACATACTATCTTTTCCACAGGCCCTGCACCTCATACAGCGCCCAGGGTGGAAGGTGCTCACTGAATGAGCAACTATTTAGTATTTTGTTTTCTTCTCACTGTTCAGTGTCTGGCCCCAGGCTTATTAATTGTATGCTACTCAAACCCTGCTCTGAATACACAACTATTTAATCTTCTCAAGGGCTTTTCTATGGCATTCGTCACTATAGCATGAGGGCTTCACAAACATTTAATTAATCGTCACAACTCCTCTGTCAGATGAGTGGGTGATATTATCACCCTTTTTAGATAGGGAACTGAGGGCAAGTATCTGCTAACTTTGGGTGCCCAATTTGAGACACCTAGGACCTGATTTCTTCAGAGTACTTAGCATTATAGAGCATTTGATATGTTCGAAACACAGCTCCTGTTGACTTCAGTTACAGATATTACTGCTCTATACTTCTGCCGATTGGCTCCTGGATACCAAATTAGGCACCAAGAAATTGTGGAACACATAATTACTGACCACCTGGGCAGGACCGGCTCCAGGGTTTTTGCCGCAAAAAAAAAAAAAAAAAGCCGCGATCGCAATTGCGATCAGCGGCACTCTGGCGGCAGCTGCACCGCACCGCTTTCTTCTTCGGCGGGAATTTGGCGGCAGGTGCTTCCCTCCGAGAGGGACCCGCCACCGAATTGCCGCCGAACAGCCTGATGTGCCGCCCCTTCCCCTTGGCCGCCCCAAGCACCTGCTTGCTGGGCTGGTACCTGGAGCCGGCCCTGCACATGGGAGAAGTTTGGTTTCAGTAACTTGCCCAGCATCACACTGGAACTCTGGGGCAGAGGCAGGGATAGAATCCAATTCTCCAGGGCAGCATTCAGCTCTTTTAGCTATGAGACTGTCCTTTCTTTTCCTGCAATCCCTAGCCTCATTCACTGCACATTTTCCAACTTCTGCAACAAATGAAGCAAGGGTCCTGTGGAAAAATACTATGTGATTGTGTAACTAAAGACTGTATCCTAATGCATACACATTAACTTGGGTGCTTAACATTGCAACCTTAATGTGGTTTTAACGAAATACTTGTTTGAGTAATTTCTTAGTTATTTAAAAAAGCAAACTGAAAAACCAATTCTATAGCGTGGAGTCAGATTGAAACCCACATGGGTAATCAACAGGACTGGAATCTTCATCTCCTCTGCCACTGGAGCTAATGGTGTAACGGATAGAGCATGACAACTTACAACTCCTATGTGGACCAGAGCTAGGGGGGAATGGGATACTTTGCTCAGTGGGCTTCACAGATATTTGGTGACAGCAGAGGAATGGTGAGACTCGAGGGGAGGGCAGTGTGCGCACAAACTCCTCTGCCTGTTTTCCCTAAGCTTAACCTTTCTGTCCCATCGTCTCCGTTCTGCCCTGTCCTGTCTCTTCCTAACCTCTGGCTCAGTGTCCTATTCCCATTCTCTTCACCTAGCCACAAACAGTTTCCATTCCTGTCTTTCCATTCTCATCCCAGTCTGTTTTCTTGCCCAGCAACTCCTCAGGACTCCCTGTCTCTGTTCTTGTTTTCCCCCCTCATTCCAGTCCCAGTCTCCTTGCCCAACCATTCCCATTGCCACCCCATCACCCAGCTCCTTGTCCCCAGCCAGTCCCACTTCCTCCCCTTCTTGCTTCTTATCAGATCTTTCTCTCTCCCGCTCTCTCCCCCACACCCTGACCTACTGTAGCCCCCAGCACCTTTGGCTCCCAGTCCCAATTTCCCTTGCTGTGCATCTCATCCAATTTATGCGTGCCCTCAATGCTCCTTGTACCAGTTCTCCCTGTCCTTTGTCAGATCTCTCCCCCTTTCCCTCCCAGCTCCTCATCCAATCTCTGTCTCCTTCCCTTCCTACCCCAACTCACAGTCTAAGGGCAGGTCTACACTACCCGCCTGAATCGGCGGGTAGAAATCGATCTCTTGGGGATCGAATTATCGCGTCTCGTCGGGACGCAACAATCGATCCCCGAATCGACGCTTCTACTCCACCAGCGGAGGTAGGAGTAAGTGCCATCGACGGGGGAGCCGCGGAGGTCGATTTCCCGCCGTCCTCACAGCGGGGTAAGTCGGCTCTGATACGTCGATAGCGTAGCTGAATTTGCATATCTTAAATCGACCCCCCCCCCCGTAGTGAGGACGTAGCCTTAGTTTCCCACTCCTCCCTGGAGATCTGGCTTTGCGTTATCTGCATTTGAATCAGATTGGTTCCTCCTCTGTGCTGCCTGGCTGTCAACATGGGGGATATTGGGAGCAGAGGTCTTCCTGCTCTCGTTTCTAGGAAACCCAGAGTAATCCAGAACTGCAACTGCAGGAAAAGTCCTGCTCAGCCCTGTGAACCACTATAATTGCTCCACAATGTGACATCAAGCCCTACATGCTGAACAGAGATCTTTTTGCTCCTCTTTGGGGTAAAGTAATCATAAGGTTTTCTTGTGTTTCCAGAACACCCAAAGAGAATGAGCTCAAATAAATTAGTAAAAATGTGTCAAATTCCTCTGACTGATACGCTATAGGAAATGAGCCAAAGCTTGTTCATGGGGTTAGGTAGGAAGGATTGTACAGTGGGTACTAGTCTAGGACTTGGGTTCGAGTCCCTGATCTGCCAGAGACTTCCAGTGTGACCTTCAGCAAGTCACTTAGCCTCTCTGGGTCTCAGTGCCTCATCTGTAAAATGGGGACAATAGCACTTCTCTACCTCAAAGGCATGTTGTGAGGATATATACATTAAAGATTATGAGGTGCCATATGAGAGCCTTGCATAGATAGGTGGGAATATCATATTTCATTTTAAAAATATGTTTGTTAAGGTGCACCCTCTACATACAGAAATAACAGAAGGCAAATTAAAAAAATACACACTTTTTAAATAAAAATCTCATGAATTTTTGGGGGGCCTGACTCTTGACTTTGAAGGCTTCTTAAGATCAGCAACATTGGACGATCCACACCCCTTAGATTCTAGGATCTGACCCAGTGTTACCGCCAGAAGTCTCTAGCCAGTTTCAGGAGATCCCAGAATAGGAACAGCTAATTTACAGTTCTTGCTTCAGCTACTGGGAGTAAGCTTTCTGGCAAGAACCCATGTGCATGCTTGCCAGATTTTGACTGTACATATGTTCATTATCAGTTTCTTTACTTAGCTACATGCAGAGAACACTGGATACAGGGTAGGTTGTGTAGACTGGAATACATTTGTCAGCAGTTACTGCCAAAGCTGTTCTCTGATACAAAAACAAAAGGAGGAGAGCAACATGAGGGTAGCAAGCCTTCCCTAGTATCTGGAAGCAAACACAAAAATAACAACTCCTTTTATTTAAACTGGTGGTTTACAGTCTGCTTGCTTAAGGTCTTGATCCTCTTGTCCCTTTGGAAATCTCTGCAAACTGTTTTCTTCTCAGGATAATCTGCCACCACACTGTAGCTGCTCAGAGGTATTGCATGTGCTGCACCAGCATTTCATTTGTAACCTTGGAAATCTCAGGAGCTGAGAACAGAAGCTTTTCCACAGTAAAGTGAATTAAAAATACAGGTACAAGAACTGACCTTACCTCGGTGAGAGGAGATCACTGAGAGACACCCTGGCTAGCAGGGGCAGATTGACAATGGGAGGGGTCGCTGGGAGTGAATGGAAGGTGAGACTCTCGGGAAGAGTGTGTATGACACACACGCCTATAGAAATGCTGGTTGGGAAACCAGGCCTGTGATCTGCCCCCTGGAGATGCTGGAAAGAGGTGAACTTATGGGTTGCTGCAGAGGGTGGTGGTTAGTCACCAGGCCTTCTTCAAGAAAGCAACAAGCAGGGAGGTTAGCCCATGACCTGGGCTAGGGAAAAGGGTGGCAGGGCCTGTTGGGGCTTCATAGGCTTGTGTATGGTTTTAGTACTGTTGAAAGATGCCTGGCTGACTGTGTTGACAAATGAAGACTTGTTCAGTCATAAGGGTTGTGAAGTGCATAGAACTATTAAAACTAGTAGTTGAGAGAGGTGAGACTTGAACTCTTTGTTGGCTGGGTTTTTTTGTTTTTCTGCTCTGTTCATTGTACTTTCCCACACACACAAAAGGGAAGCTTGTGGGAGATAGAGAATCTGTTCTGAGGTCAGTCTCTCTTCTGTTCCATTCCAAACAATGAGATACGTGACTGTCTTTATTAGAGGCTGTCTCTCTCTTCCATATGAAAAGGCTTTAGGAAAATGGTGATAATTGAAACTAGGGGCAACCTCTGGCTTCTTTTTTTGGGGGTGGGTGGGTGGGAAATAATGAGGTTTGGACATTTTGAATAAGGGCAAAAACTGCGTTTAATGCCAGCAATCCTGAGATCATGAGAAACTTTAATAATAAACATCACAAGTCCAATGATAAAACAATAAAATCACAAGAGTTGCCAACTGTGCAAATTCTATGTAAGAATGTATGAATTGGTTGGTTGATTGGTCAGAACTACCTGAAAACTCTGTTTAGAAGATTTGATGATAGATTGTCCTATAACACCTTCCCCCTCCCGAAAAAATAATAATAATATACAAATAGCTTTCCTTCTATAACTGGGTGACTGCTGGTCTTAGACCTGAAGCTAATTTAGAATCTTATCCCCATCAACTATGCAAGAAAATGTTTATTTAAAAATTGTTTCCACTGAAATGAACAAAACAAAATGGAAACTTTTTTTTTTTTTGAGACGAGGTTACGTAGTAGCTTATTTATAGAACCTAAATCTTGGATTAAATGTGACCTGTCAGTTTAATAAATGTGCCTTTTACATATTACATGAGCACACAAACTATTTACAAGGTGTGGGCTAGTCTGTAACTAATCTATATGGCCTAGATCCTCCTGTGACAATTGCTGTAGAAATTCCAGTATATGAATATCTACCCTTGCTAGATAGACAATAGGTTTTTAATTGTAAATCTGGAACTCTGGTGCCATTTTGGCATTCAGCCCTGAGGGAATAGGAAATACTTTGCTGCAGAGCAAGTCTACTCTTGAGATGTATTCCCCTTCCTTTCTGCAAATAATTTAGATCTGTATCTGCTAAGATTTCCCTCTTCTGTTGATTTTTTTTTTTATTGAGACACAAAACCTGAAAACTGGATATATAGAAGTGAGTTCACAAATTATGACTTTGTAAAACTCTGTTTCTAGCCTTTGGGAGCAGAAGAGAAAGGAAGCTGCAGCACACCGTGCAAACTCTGAGGCATGTACTTGCAGATTGTAAACAGGGAAACACTGAGGGGTGCAGTTGTGGCCCCACTGATCTCAATAGACTTCAATGGCTGTCACAGAATAAATTGATTTCAAAGGGGCTAGGATTTCACCCTGTGAGTGAACCATGAGAACACCAGGATAATGTTTCACATTCTTTATAGAACTGTTTGCCAGCTGTTAGATTACATCACAAGCATTTATCTTCTAAAAGCAGCAAAATATTAACTTTCTTTTGTGTGATTGCTTAAGTAACTTTTTATTAATAATATGTATTTTAACAGACTGCAAAAGTGTGCTATGCACTTTACGTACATAGTATAAAAATGGCAGGTCCTCTTCCTAAAGAGGGCAGGGCAAGCAATAAAAACAAGAGAAGTGGGCAAGAGTGGGGTGGGGAGTAGGGAGAGAATATGACACAGCTTAAAATGGATGTAAAATATATATCTATGTAGGTACTTTATGTGAGCTCCATTTACTGACGTATCTGAGCCCCTCCCAGTGAAACATCAAAAAATCTCTCTCTCTCCTTTTCTGTGCAGGAGTAGCTTTAAACATAGATGTTTCTTCTTTCCTCTTTTCCATCCCCCCACTAACTAACTGTAACAAGCAGTGCTGTGATACAACACTTTGAGCTCCCTATTATTAGGATGCCATATTGATTTTTCGCTTTGATTTTTGCAAATGCAATAATCAGGTACATGAACTGCAGTTGTGCTGGGTTTGTGAACGAAACCTATTGCAATGTCCTCTCATTTGTAAAGTGGGGAAATGTAAAAACTAGAAGAAGCTGAAATCAGACTTTGGACACCTCAAAATGCGTTGGGCCGAGTTCTTACTGGAGTAAATGGCAGCTCCATTGACTTCAGTTTACTCCAGCAAAGAATTTGGCACCCAGAGTCAGATTCAGCTTTGGCATGACTCCATGATTTTTGCCTATCTGGTATATATTTCCCGTAATGCATGGCACTATGCGGCTGAGAAACATTGCTTTTCTAGGAGGTGCCACAGAAGGGATAGTTTCACTTTGGGGCAGTACTCATTTCCTGACATAGTCACTCTCATTCCCAAGAGTAACTTCCTCATTCTCAGCTATTCTTCCTGGAGCCATATAGCCTCCTTAATAAAATAAGTTTGTGGACAAGCCTCCCGTGAAATTTTATTCAATATATTTATAGTACTGAAAGCAAACAAAACTAGAATTTGTGGTTTTGCTGTTTAGAGTTTTCTTACATAGAAAAGAGGGAAAAGCTGTATATAGTAAACTTAAATTTAACTCCTCTGTCACCTTGCCTAATGTAGGTCAATTTGTCTCTAGTCTGTGTGAACTAGGTTACTGATTTTAGCTGAGGGCAGTGTTTCTGCTGTTGGTTGTTATGGATTTCTTTTAATCCCCCCAGTGATTTAGAATGGTGAGAATGAGAGTGTTGGGCTGTTTGGAGATCAAAGATTTTGTTGACAGAGGTGAAAAAAAGTTACAGCAAGCTAACTAGGGGTCTGTCTACACTACAGCAGCACAGATACAGTGCTGCAGCTGTGCCACTGTAGTGCCACAGTGTAGACTCTTCTCCTACACTCCTAGAAAGGGGTTTTCTGTTGATGTACTTAAATCCACCTCTCTGAGGATTATTCCATTCACCTAGCTGCATCTACTTGGGAAGTGGGGGTGGAGGGAGAAGGAGGATACATGTAGACCAGGCCTGATTAAATGTTAGTCTATCTCTATTAGATTAGATTACAAATCAAAATGCTCATCCTTTTGGTATCTGTATGTGGCCTCTGCCCCAATGAATTTAGGCCCAGAGACTCAAATGTCTCTCTCTCTCATGAGAGTTAGGACAGGTCTACGTGTAAAACGCTGCATTGGCGCAGCTGCATCACTTTAATGAAGGTGCTCTATGCCCTAAGAACATAACATAAGAACGGCCGTACTGGGTCAGACCAAAGATCCATCTAGCCCAGTATCCTGTTTTCCAACAGTGACCAATGGCAGGTGACCAAGAGGGAATGAACAGAACATTATCAAGTGATGCATGCCTGTCTCTCATTCCCAGCTTCTGTCAAACAGAGGCTAGGGACACCATCACCATATCCTATCGGCTTAGTTAATCCGTGTCCACGAGAGGTGGTAGATATATTAACAGGCAAAGCTCTCCAGCCTATGAAGCGCTGTCGACACCAGCACTTAGGTCGGTATAACTACATTGCTCAGGGGTCTGGATTTTTTACACCCCTGAGTGGCATAATTATACCGAAGTAATTATGTAGTGTAGTGTAGACCCGCCTTTAGACACACAATGCAGATGGACAGTGGAAGACCTCCAGCAATGATACTTATTAGAACAATTTTTTGAAACACTAGAGGCAGAGCTGGTAATGCTGCCTGGAGTTGAAGTTGCCCAATACCTTGCATGATAAGATTGTGTTTTCACTTGCTTATAACTTTGACAAACTTTTAACTAGTTAGGCTGAGATTTATCATGCTGGGTGTCTGCCTCAGGTTGAACTTGTTGATAAAGTAGAGCTAAAATGGCTCATCCATTTCAAAGAATAAAATTAGGGGGAAAATACATTGTCCATGTTAAATATATTCTTACAGGCATTTTGTGAAAATACTCTAGCACCTGCATGCATTAATAGGGTATGGACTTGGAATTTAGCAGGGGGAGTCAACCTGGTCCAAGGAAAGTGCCTTTTGCTGTCCCCATGAAAATCCATCCAAATTTGGACATATTATAGACTTCTAAAAAACACACGTGAGTGGGGGGGTAGGATTGTGTATGGTCATGCAATTAAACAGTAGCATAATGTGTATGCACAAGGGGGCTGAAGGAAGGCTGCACTGGCAACCTTAACTCTGGAATTCCCTAGCTCTTGAGTTCTGAAGACATCAATTCTGTAATAGCATGGTGTGTTGTTTTGTTTGTTTGTTTTTTACGATTAGTGTGTGTGCTCTGTGGAAGAGGTGAGATTTAACAAGTTGAAATGCTTTATATATAGCATTCTTATTTATTTTATAGCTATATTATTCCCTTCCCCCTGTCATGGGGCAAGAAGAGTAGGCAATCAGGCATATAATTAGTTATAGTACTAAAAGATGCAGATGAACTTTGATGTTTAATTGCAAAAGTATGGGTACTGTAATGGCATGTAACTGTTAACTGCAGTAGTACATTGTCCTTAACACATGTATCCTTTCCTTCACCCTTACTGGTTCCTACTTTTTTCTCCCCCTCTTCTGGCATTCTAGTATTTGCCCTTCTCTATGCCACTTTTCCTCACTACATTGTCCCTCCTCTTCCCTGCCATATTAGAGAATTCCTCATGCTGTTTCCAGGTTTCCACCAGGTTAGGTTCCTCTGACCATCTCGTCTGCTCTGTTGTGTGAAATCAGGGTGTAGCATGTAGTAAATGGGTGAGAAAACAAATTATGGTTATGTCTGCACTGGAGCTGGAAGGTAGCGTGCTTAAAAAGTGTAGCCAGGGTAGCTACCCCATCCTGCCACAGCTACACTTCTATTTTTTAGCATGCTAGCTTGATCAGAGCTAGCACCAGGTATGTCTCCTCAAGCTGGAATATACACTTTCCAGCTCCAGTGTAGACATACTCTCTGAGCACTGTGTCAGGAAACTTGAGAGGTAGGCGCTAACCTTGGTGTAATCTGAGACAGTTGAAAAATACCTTAAGCAACAGGATGAGAATGGGATAACTATGTATGTATTTATTTAATGTGGCCCCATTTCCATACAGCAAAATTAAGACTCCTCTGAGAGAAGACAACTGTGTTGTTGCAGTAGTAGCAATGCAGAATAAAGCAGTTTTCATTGGAGAAAATGAGAAGGAGGAAGGGAAACTACTTTGAACATCTAACAAGACGACACTGGAATGTGCCTGATTTAAAAACTACGGAGGATACAACAGGCTGAATAACATCAGAGAGGGTTAATGATATAGCACAATGAACATCATAAACAGAGGGTAATCGTGACCACTAATCAATCATGGCATAAGCTAACGGTCCACCTGCCCTCTCAGACACTACTGGCACTTGATAAGAATTATGATTACTCTTCTGTATGTTGCAAGAAGCCTGTAGACATATTAGCAGGCACATTGTACTCTAGCTAAGGGATTTTCTTGTAATGGGTTCCTGAAATCTTGTTTGTCGCATTGAAAAGAAGGTCATTGTGAAAGTTATATTCTGATATTAAAAAGAATAATGTGCATTGCAGAATAGAATAATCATATTTAATTAGCATGGGAGGTTCTCTGAATCCATCAGCCAGCTGTCTGCTTGTTTCTCCAATGTAAAGAGCTGAGGTAAGGTGCCAGATATGACATAAGATGTGCTTGGATGACATAAAAGACCCCAAAAGCCATAGGTAGGAAGAGGTAGCAGAAGTTTATGGGGAAGTTACAGGTCTGCTTGTATTCCACATTACTGTGGTGACAAATGGCACTAAATGCTTGTAGAAATGTTGCTAGTTTCACGTGGGCTTTTTGAGGGCAGGCTTTTCTTGGCAGGGGCTTTGCCTGACGAGAAAATAAATGTAACATTTATAAAACACCATACACAACTCCTAGCCATTATCATCATACTTTGCCAGCCAATCATACCTATCATTGTGCTTCACTACATATTAGTTAAACCTTAAAAGTGACTTGCAAACTTAAAATGGGGAGGGAAAGTGCGCTTTTTGCTTTTCATGATGTAGTAAAAAATTTTTACCCTGGAAATATCAGGACTATCAATATTTTTTCTTTCCTACTGGTCTCATTGGAGGATCAGGGAATTAGAATGGGAACATTCCTAGTTCTTCATTGAAGGGGTATGTTTTTTTGAATCTTATCTCAGATATTTCTTCCCAAATGTTGTTGGGAGTTTTTGTTTTTTAACACCTAGTTCACTCAGAGTTTTAAACAGTCTATTTAAAAATCCCTATCACCCTGAATTACTTAGCTGCCACGTCTTGGTGCTTGTGATGTCACAATCCTACTAGTTTGCCAAAATAGCGGGGTTGATGAGACCTGAATTTTTAATGTAAAATAAGCCAGAAATGAAGGTAACAAAATATATTTCCAATCCTTGCCCTTTTTTTTTGCTTTATGATAAAAATCCAATTATTTTGCTTCTTGAGGTCACCTTTAAAAAAAAAAAAAAGATTAAAAAACCACCTATTGCAAGTAAATAAAAAATTAACCATGAAAGAAAACTAAATTCTTTAAGGTTCTCTGGCAATGCAAATGAAATCTATCTAGATAACCTTGTGTGCCTTTTATCCTCATTATAAAACTATCCTTAAAAGCTAGCTATTCTGGAGCATCTTAAAAAGGAGCGTTCTAGTAATAACTTTTCTTACCTTGAATTATAATCACACTGCAATTCATTGTGTTAATCGGGCAAAAAGGATTGAAAATAATAGCATTTATTTTATATCCCTGCTTGGGAGTTACTTGAGTGTAGCCCTCAAGAGTTAAGGAAGTTAGGAACCTAGAGTCTCCGCAGACTCTTAACACAAGGATGTGTTGCAATAAAAAAAACCTCAGATTCAGAGTGGAGCGAACCATTAATTTTCTCAGTGTTCTGTTCCCTCTAACCTTGTTTGTTCTTTTGTCTGTCTTCAGCAGATGGCTAGATGACTGGCATCCTCTAACAACATTGTGTTCATTATCGCCATGTCATTTCAAGCAGTTTCCATCTTTCTTGCATTTTTCCCCCCTCCTCCATTAATCAACCTATACTTTCATGTGTTTAGCAAGTCATTGACAGAGTTGTAGATTTTAACAGTTGACTTTATTTTTTCCTCCATAAATCCTACTTGATATTGGGTGGGGGGAGGGAGGCGGGGAGTTTGATGCACAAGGTGATTAATGAATTATTCACCTCAGCAACTACTTTCTGAAAACTTTTAGAAGTATGACTTATTTTTTTTTACCCATCAGTTGTTGTTCAGACCAGTGCAAATGCTTTAAAAACTATAATAATAAAACTGACAATAATAAAATAGTTCTGGGTTGAACCGAAAACGATTTTTTTCTTTTTAAAATTTCTAGTGTGTTGTAAAGTTTGGAAAAAAAAACAAATAGCTGGGGTAAATGAAATGTCTCATTTGGTCAAAACACAGCATTTCATTTCTATTTTAAGCATTTTTAATGTTTAAATTACAAAAAAATTAAAGGAAACTTTGATATGAACGGTTTCAAATAAAAAACTTTTTAGGTTTTTTTGGGGGGTGGGACTTTTTAGGGTGTCTTTTGACCAAAACAACTCAGGAAAATTGACACAAGTTTGTGAAAGAGCTTTGGTGTTCCCAAAATTACATTTTTTTTCACTGAAAGTCTTGGTTGAAAAATTTCACCCAGTATTACTAGCCTGTCAGCTTTACTGGAAGTAATTCATCATCACTCTGATAATTAGATACTAAGGACCTGATTCTCCACTCACTCATGCCAGTGTAAGTTGGAAGAAGTTCCACTGAAGTCACCAGAGTCACACCATTAGTGAAACTTCATTAACTTCAGTGGAGGCATTGCTGACTTACACTGATGTGAATGAAATCAAAATCAAGCCCCATGTGTATTCATATCTATTCAAAGTAATGCTCTGATAGGGAAATATTTCAGGTGGTTGTCAAAAACACTCTCAGCATTGTCCTAACTCTGTTCCCATTGACTCCATGGGAACACAGTTAAACCAACGTTGAGTGTGTTTGAAAATACCATCCTATAGCTTGGATCTTTGACAGGTAGGGACAAAAAGTGAGCTATGAAATGCAGGGCAATACAAGTACAGTAGAACCTCAGAGTTACGAACATGGGAATGGAGGTTGTTCGTAACGCAGAACAAAACGTTATGATCTTTCAAAGTTTACAACTGAACATTGACTTAATACAGCTTTGAAACTTTATTATGCAGAAGAAAAATGCTGCTTTTCTTTAATTTTTTAGTAGTTTATATTTAACGTAGTACTGTGCTTGCTTTTTTGGGGGGTGAGGGGGAGGGGAGTCTCAGCTGCTGCCTGATTGCATACTTCCGATTCCAAATAAGGTGCGTGGTGGACTGGTCAGTTCATGACTCTGGTGTTCATAATTCTGAGGTTCTACTGTAGTTGGTGTCTATATGAACTTTACCCAATGTGCTCTGAACCAAAGTGAAAGGAGCAGCTTTCCCCACACACACCATCACATTTACCACAAGAATATATGCTAAAATAGCTTCTGCTGTTAATTCTCTTAAAATCTGTGCTTTCTTAAATTATTGGCAAAAAGTGTCTGCCTATGAACCTTCTTAGTTCATTTGCATTTTCCACATTATCATGTAAGTAGGAAAAGTGTGACTACAAATCTTTTATTAATCATGGGAAATTCTACACCTGCGTGAAACATGATTCATGCCTGCTTCTTGACTGGTAGCTATAGCATTCTAGATGTGAATTTTCATAAATTGAGTATGCCACCATAGTGGTGTGAATGGATGTAATCACCAGTACAAATCAATAACATCTAATGAGAACAGTGTGTATGGAAGGAATTCTAGTCACAAACTTCATATTATTTAGTGCAGTGAATTTTAAAGAAAGGGTTTATTCTTAAAATAGAAAAACTATAATTCCCTCTTAAAGGAGATGGTTGAAGGACGCGGTGCTACACTGCCATTCCTTGAACTATAGGAATATTTAGTAGAAACTGATTGTAATGAACACTACAGGTCTGTCTCATCTTACGCTGGGGTTACGTTCCGCGGTCAGCGTGTAAAGCAAAAACCGCGTATAGTCAAAATTACATTGAGTGTCATGGCGGGCAGAATCGCCCGCACTACAGGAACAGTTTTTAAATTGTTGTTTTTCTCTTTTTTGTTTGTTTGCTTTTTTTGTTTTTGACGACTGCGTAAAGCTGAATTTGCGCATGTTAAATGCGCGTAAGATGCAACAGACCTGAACTTGGTAAGGAACACATCATTAACCAAAACATTATATAGAAGTAAAATATTTAAGTGTATAGTCCGTTACATTTAATAATCAAAGGAAACAGCAACTTTGCAAGAGTTCAGAGATATTATTCAAATAGTATGGGATGTTGACTCTATTACTGAATAAATTAATTTAGTAGAACCAATAATTAGTGAAAGGCAAATATTGAGTAATAGGAGGAAAAGTTGTATTTGACAATCACTGCGTCAGTTGTGGTTAATGCACACTGCATTTAGCACAATAAAATTAAATGAAACGAATAAATATTAGAACAATCAATAAAATTATATATATAAATCAATAAAAATAAACATTGGTTTGAGCCTAACTAAACCCTTCTTCCTGAGGCATATTTCAGAACAGCATTTCCATATAAATAGAAACACTTCATTTTGTGATCAAATTTGTAATGGACTGAGCTAGGTGTCTGTCACCTAAGAGACCTGAGTTCAATTTGCGGTTTAATCATAACTGAGAATTAATCTAATTATTTCCTCTGAACTCCCATATATAGAGCCCTGCACAGATACAAATTTTGTATATGCATCCGATCCGCAAACATGGTCCTCAGTTATCTGTGGGATGCAGATATCCGCAGATATAAAGCGGATATCTGATTTGCACGGCTCTACTCATATATCCAAAACAGTAAATTGATCTACCTGCTGGGCAGCTAGCACGTTTGCTGAAGAGAAGCCTTTGTATGGAATAGCCTGGGCTGATGAGTCCTGGGGATGCTTGAGAAATGTCCTTGTAACCCACGGGTCAGCGTGTGGTGTCTGACACACGTGATGTGAATTTGTTAAAGGTATCTTTAGCTTGGTAATAGAGGCTTTTAGCTCTGGAAGTTCAATTCCCATTGTTGGCTAGGGTGGTAGCTGTCAAATTTTAGGTATGCCTGTGATATACAATGGTCTAGGCCCTGATCCTGCAATGAGCTCCATGTGGCTAGATCATGTACTCATGCAGAGCTCTGCTAAAGTTAAGTAGGCTCTACCAGTATGTCTCACTGCAGGATTGGATCCCTCATGCTTCTACATGCTCAGAACAACAACAGCAAGCCTCTCAAGATACAAAATGGCATAATTGCAGCAGTTGGGAAAGGAACGGGTGGCAATTATTTCAGAAGTAGGTATGTGAAACAGTGTTTTGATAACCATTTTAAATATGGTTACAAGCCCAAATGTGGACAGGGATTTCAGACCAGTGTAGACCTCCACACTTGCATCTTTTAAAGTGGAGCAGAGAAAGCCAGGGGTTAGTAAGGAGGCATGGGCTGAGTTGTTGCCAGTGGGCTGGTGATACCCAGATGTATGTCTCCATTTCCTCTGATCTGGAGCGTGTAGTGGAAAGGATGGCTCAGTGTCTGTTGGAAATTTAGGGCCTGAGTGAGAACATGCTGGATGAGGATTAATCTCAAGAAAGACTGAGATAATGTCTTTAGTCAGGGGCATGCAACCTAAAGACTTGAGTGTGTATTCTGTCCAGGCTACCAGCTGGTAGGAGAGGGCTTGCAGGTCTTATCCCTGGTCAGCACTGAAATAATAACTACCTGCCTTTTAGACAGTGAGTGTGAGTGTGTTTTTTAAGACCAAAATTTTAGGTATCCTGTGTGTCTGGAATTCTAAACTAAGACATCAGTGACTAACTATACTCTAATCCAGGGATGCTGTCAAATTAAAAATCACACTTCTGTCTGCACATTTTTTAGTATCCCAGAATGGAGTTATTGTTTAGATTCAATATCAGTAATTTAGAGTAATGCATTACACGGGTTTTGCAGTTATCCCAGAAGCAAGTGTTAAACCCAGTGGGACATACACAGTGCAGGGAAAGGAACACAAACAACTGTAACTCTGCCCTGTAGTGAAGCCATGTGATGATGGTATGATTATGATTAAGGCGTTTTAGTTTGTGTGGTCCCAGATTAGATTAAACTGATTTTTAAAGATACGTTAATTTTCTTTTCCCCTTTTGTTGTGCCATGGTCCTGATTCAGGGCAGCGCTTAAGCAGGTGCTTAGGTCCAGTTGACTTTCCTGGGACTTACGTATGTGCTTAAGTGCTGTCCTGAATAAGAATGCTTTCCTAAACCTGAGCCTATATGCATAGTGAGATGGGCGATTGTTGGCATGCCAAAAATGTCCCTGTTCTAGCCTTAGAGCAGCTCAGGACTCTGGTCTAGGTTCGTGAGACCCTTTTCTCGGTTCCTCTGTATTCAAACTCAAAATTCAGGGGATGCAATACCCTATGAACTCAAATTCATTAGTCAAAAATGTGAGTTTGGGCCTTGTTTTACTTCAATATCCAGGCAGCCAATCCAAAATTAATTAATCCCAGCCCTATGAATATTTCAGCAAACCTAGTTTGATTTTCCAGTTTAAAATGAAACCTAAAATCAGTATGGCAACATTTTCCTAATTTCAGATTTCAACGCAAAAGTTTCACTCTGCTCTAGTAAATCATGATCTATGAAGAGATGGCTACATACCCTTTCTGTTACGTGTCTACTCATCTCAGCTAGAAGCTGACAAATGCATGCATTCACTTTCTCCTCTTAACTGTACTGCAGACAGCTATCAATCTCAGTCTAATGCTCTCTTGGCTTCGATAATACCAAATGAAAAAGAGTTGCGTCTATGGATATGATGGAGTGCATCAGCATGCGTTCTGTTGCTTGTGCAGAACTTTTGAGGTCTTTAAGTTGTGTTTGATAAGTTTTGTGTCTGACTTTCTCAATCAGCGTCTATCTATTGTCATGTAAAGTTGTCGGTCTAACCCTCATGATTACCGGTTTGCAATTATTACTTTCTTTACATCACATACATACGTGATCTAACTTTTCAGATAACATTTGCTTGATTTTTAAGCAGCAATGATACAAATGTCTTTGGATTTTCTTTTTAACCAAAGCTGCAGTTTCCTTATCAAGTTTCCTTTCAGTGGACATTGTGCCTGAGCCACTCAAAAAAACCAAAGGTTCAAACCTAAATTGCCAGTGTCATAGGGGTAATCCATCCCTGTATTCATAGAATCATAGAATATCAGGGTTGGAAGGGACCTCAGGAGGTCATCTAGTCCAACCCTCTGCTCAAAGCAGGACCAATTCCCAACTAAATCATCCCAGCCAGGGCTTTGTCAAGCTGGGCCTTAAAAACCTCCAAGGAAGGAGATTCCACCACCTCCCTAGGTAACGCATTCCAGTGCTTCACCACCCTCCTAGTGAAATAGTGTTTCCTAATATCCAACCTAGACCTCCCCCACTGCAACTTGAGACCATTGCTCCTTGTTCTGTCATCTGCCACCACTGAGAACAGCCGAGCTCCATCCTCTTTGGAACCCCCCTTCAGGAAGTTGAAGGCTGCTATCAAATCCCCCCTCATTCTTCTCTTCTGGAGACTACACAATCCCAGTTCCCCCAGCCTCTCCTCATAAGTCATGTGCTCCAGACCCCTAATCATTTTTGTTGCCCTCCGCTGGACTTTTTCCAATTTTTCCACATCCTTCTTGTAGTGTGGGGCCCAAAACTGGACACAGTACTCCAGATGAGGCCTCACCAATGTCGAATAAAGGGGAACGATCACGTTCCTCGATCTGCTGGCAATGCCCCTACTTATACAGCCCAAAATGCCGTTAGCCTTCTTGGCAACAAGAGCACACTGTTAACTCATATCCAGCTTCTCGTCCACTGTGACCCCTAGGTCCTTTTCTGCAGAACTGCTACCCAGCCATTCGGTCCCTAGTCTGTAGCAGTGCATGGGATTCTTCCATCCTAAGTGCAGGACTCTGCACTTGTCCTTGCTGAACCTCATCAGGTTTTTTTTGGCCCAATCCTCTAATTTGTCTAGGTCCCTCTGTATCCGATCCCTACCCTCTAGTGTATCTACCATGCATCCTAGTTTAGTGTCATCTGCAAACTTGCTGAGAGTGCAGTCCACACCATCCTCCAGATCATTAATAAAGATATTAAACAAAACCGGCCCCAGGACCGACCCTTGGGGCACTCCGCTTGAAACCGGCTGCCAACTAGACATGGAGCCATTGATCACTACCCGTTGAGCCCGACGATCTAGCCAGCTTTCTATCCACCTTACAGTCCATTCATCCAGCCCATACTTCTTTAGCTTGTCGGCAAGAATACTGTGGGAGACCGTATCAAAAGCTTTGCTAAAGTCAAGGAATAACACATCCACTGCTTTCCCCTCATCCACAGACCCAGTTATCTCCTCATAGAAGGCAATTAGGTTAGTCAGGCACGACTTCCCCTTGGTGAATCCATGCTGACTGTTCCTGATCACTTTCCTCTCCTCTAAGTGTTTCATAATTAATTCCTTGAGGACCTGCTCCATGATTTTTCCAGGGACTGAGGTGAGGTTGACTGGCCTGTAGTTCCCCAGATCCTCCTTCTTCCCTTTTTTAAAGATGGGCATTACATTAACCTTTTTCCAGTCATCCGGGACCTCGCTGTATTCATCGCTGGTCAAACTTTTTGACAAAACAGTTTTCTGTCACAAAATACTGTTTTGTTGAAATGGAAACATTTGACTGGAACATGTCAATTTTAGATGAAATTTTTTTTTTTCAGACTCCAAATGGAATATTTCATTCTGACTTTCTTGTTTCATTTAGACTCTCACTTTGTCTTGTTTTGACTTAAATTTTTAACTGATAAACTTAAAACTTCTGTAATTATATTTAATAGCTGATATTGTTTTTACCTTATTAGAAGCATTTTGTTTAGATAATGTCATTTCACTGTTTCCAAATCATAATATTTTGGAATTTCCATTCTGATTCTTTGTACCAGTTCTGGATAATTTTTCCCTAAAAAGTTAATTTTCCAAGGGGTGGAAATTCCTTTTTTTCTGACCAGTTCTATTCTACAGCAGCAGAAGTCACCTGTGCAAAAGGGCTAGTATGGCTCTGCTCTGCAAGATGAGGCTAGATAGGTGGAGCTGTTCAGAGGCTGCATGCAGGGGTGGCTCTAGCTTTTTTGCCACCCCAAGCATGGCGGTCAGGCTGTCTTCAGCGGCAGGCCTGCGGGAGGTCCGCCGGTCCCGCGGCTTCGGCGTACCCGCCGCCGAATTGCCACCGAAGCCGCGGGACTGGGGACCTCCCGCAGGCATGCCGCCGAAGGCTACCTGACTGCCGCCCTTGCAGGAACCGGCAGGGCGCCCCCCCGCGGCTTGCCGCCCCAGGCACACACTTGGAGCGCTGGTGCCTGGAGCCGCCGCCGCTGGCTGCATGAATCTGAATCGTGACACTAACCCTCTGTGTGGCATTGGGGAGTGGTACAGGAAAGGATGGTGCTTAAATCTGCAGATCTTGCAACTTTTCAGATCTACCGGTTTCCTCTTCTGCTCGCAGGGAGGGATGTGCTTTTGAGTTTTGTATGCACTTAGTTTGAAGTAGCCTTGGCAGACCAGCCTGCAGCGGGAGGATTTATCCCATCTGTGCACCTTCTCAGTGCCTGGCCTGGTCTGGCCTATTTTGGCTCAGTGATGGGCTCTTGAATTTAACCTTAATGAATATAATGGCACAAATTCTTCAGTGGTGCAACTGCTTAGCCTCATCAGGGATTAATATAGTCCCTTTACAATAAGGGGAGGGGAGAGTGTCTGTGTCTGTCTGCTACAAAAACTTATTAAAGAAGTTTCACCACCTTCAAGGCCACTCTCAAGGATGCCCGGCTGAAAATGTAACCTACTTAGTAGGTGCCATTCCTTTCTCATTGCCTCCTGCCTCCAGGAAAGCTACCATCTTCCCAATGAAAAGGATGTAAGCTTGATAACCCTGATATTTCTCTGCTGGGCTACCAATCAACGAACAATAATACTGGGCATTACTGGGCTGGTTTGTTTGCTTATTTGTTCGTTTATATTTGCCCATCGTCCTGACCCTCCATATCAGATGGTGAGTTCTGTTCTTGTGAACAGGTGCAAGGGGAGCTTGAATCCTGGTTATTTCAAACTGTCTGCCCACCCACCAGGATAAAACAGACAGGGAGAGGAGGGGGCAGTGCAGTGTGCCCGTGTCAAGGCTGTACTGTGCATGAATAGGAATGCTAATACCAGGACTGTCCATAATGTATTCATTTCACGGTGCCCTGGTTCTGAATTTCCATTTTTTAGGTTAGTTAGCTTTAAACATAGGTAAGTATCTTTATCTAAAAGACCCCTTTAAAATTAAAAAAGAGAGAAGTGTGAGCTGGGACAAGGGTGAGGTGACATGAGGAAAAGGTTCTCAAAACTTGTGACCCCAGTTTGTAAAAGGTTTTGATGGGGTATTTTAGTAGTGTGAGGGGAAAAAAAAACTCACTTGGAAAGACTCTCTCCTGTGCCAGAACTTTGCTGGGGATGGCATCAGAGCTGGTTACAGTCCCCTGATTCTGCCAGCTGGCCCCAGCACCACTTAGAGCTGCTGTAGGACAGCTCTAGGTTGTGCCACTGCTATAGGGTCCTTAATTAATCCCATGCCAGTGCAGAGGATTGGTGTAGCAAAGCAGAGTTCTGCAATGCACCCCTCCTCCCCCAGTATAGCCCCTTTCCAGGAATGGACCCCAGGGGCACAGACTAAGGTCTGTTAGTTACGTGTGGCAGCCATTTCTTCTACACCAGGGAATTCTCTGCTGGGAATTTGTGTTCAGCTGACTATCCTTTACACCACCTGAGTAACACAGTGTGGCTGGATCTCATTAGAGAATCCATCTGTATTTTCTTTCCATCCTGTCCCTCTACCGCGCAGCTACAGTGATTTTTTTTTTCACTTGCATGTAACAGGACTTCAACTAAAGATCAACAATAAATAAATAAATAAATCACAAGGGAATAACTAGTTAGAAACCCTCTAAACAAAGCAAAGAAACAAACAAAAAAACTGAATGCTACTTCACATATTACACTAAAGGGAGAGATATGGCTGCATTAAAAATCAGTAAACAAAGAGTCAATTAACTGTGATTAATTATGCTGCTGTATATTAGTCCTGCTTGTCTCTTTCCTCACCATAGTCCAGGAAAGGATTCAAAATTAATACTTAGTCAGCCATGCGGTTCCTGGCAAAGTAAACAGCCTGTATCTTTTTTTTTTTTTTTTTTTTTTTTAAAGCCAGACCAATGTTTTTTAATCTATGATCTGCAGAGCTCTGTTTGCCAGTAATGACACAGTGGGTAGAAAATTAGAGCTATAAGTATTTCAAGCAACACATCTTCTCTGTATAGCATCCTATATATCTGATATTAGTTAAGTCATTATGACTAGCATCCAAGAGCATTTCCTTTGGATGAGAGCAACCAATCACCACTCATGAGTGTGTGTGTGTGTGTGTGTGTGTGTGTGTGTAAAGAATCTATTCAGTAGTGGTCTGCCTATTGGATTTAAGAGTAGAGTTGAAGGGCTATGCAGATGAGTTGCCATGCCACAGCACCTCCTGGTGGCCTCAGGGCAGCCCTGCACACAGCTGTTCACCTCAGTTTCCCTTTTTGGATCCCCCAAATAAACTACACACAAGGTTTTTCCAGTCCATTCACAACAGCCCTCCTTAAGGTCTGATTCGCTTTCAGGACTAAACACAAGTCTCTCCTCCAGCCTGCAGCTGAGTACAGCCCAAATTCCTCTGGTTTGGTCACAGTCCTTCCTGCCTTAGCAGGCTATTCCCAGCCTTTCCAAACCGTAGCAGTTCCACAGCTCTCAGGGTCTTCCCTCCAGGAACCTCTCACTCACTGCAGCTTCCTGAGCTTCTCCCTTACTGCGGCCACCTTCTGCTCTTTGTAGGAAATAGCAGGTCCTGAAGAAGAGCTCTGTGTAAGCACGAAGGCCCCTCTCTCTCTCTCCAACAGAAGTTGGTCCAATAAAATATACTCCCTCACCCACCTTGTCTTTTTAATATCCTGGGACTAACACGGCTGCCACAACACTGCATATAAAGAATAGAAATGCTTTCTTGGATGAGGGTCTTTATCAGTGGTGGGCAACCTGCGGCCCACGAGGGTAAGCTGATTTCAGGCCGCGATACATTTTGCTGACATTGACCATCCACAAGCACGGCCCCCTGCAGCTCCCAGTTGCCGCGGTTCGCTGTTCCTAGCCAATGGGAGCTGCGGGAAGGGACTGCCAGAATATCCCTGCAGCCCGCCGCTTCCCGCAGCTCCCATTGGCCAGGAATGGCGAACTGCGGCCACTGGGAGCTGCAGGGGGCTGTGCCTGTGGACGGTCGATGTCAGCAAAATGTCTTGAGGCCCGCAATCTGCTTACCCGGATGGGCCGCATGTGGCCTGCAGGCCACAGCTTGCCCACCACTGGTCCATATTCTTAGTGGGGATCTTCAGTGGTTATTTATCACTCTGTGACTGTGTGAGAAATCAGGCCAAATGTTGGTGAGCCAATAGGTTCTCATACTTCATACTGAATTCTGTAGCAATGCCTGATCCTGGCCCCTCCACAAACGCAGTCAGAGACCAACTGAAGTGCAGCACCCGTATCCTTTTATTGTTTGTGTCCGTTCCCACCACCTATTATTTACAGATATTTACAGGGACCAACACTTTGGGAGACTACTAGCTTCCCAGCCAGCAGGACTCTAGAGCCCACACTCCTCCCTTTCCTGTCTCCCCCTGCTTCCTGTCTCTTAGCCAGCTTTATAGGGCAGGCTGGCTACCCAGGCCTGCAGGTGGATCCACTCTGGTAATTAGGGTGTGGCCCTTCAGCCAGCCCAATTAATATCCTTCTTCCTCTGGAACAGGGCTAACAGGGGCCTGGCTTGTTTCTCCTAGCCAGCACCCTGTTACACCTTCCCCTTCCTAAAAAATGTAACCGGATTTATGTCCACATCTGAAAAGACAAAAAGGGAAAGAATTATTCCTCCTTATTTGTACTCTATCAACCAAAGATGCATATTTACAGAGAGGTAAAATGCGGTGTTTCAACTAAGATATTGATGACATGATGCAGTGTGCTTTGCACCACACCATCTGGCAATGAGCAGGAAACATCAAATGCTAATAAGAACATAAATAATCAGTTGTGGAGAAATTGCTACATTTGCCTGGATTACTGTTTGCTTTTATGATTGTTACATGATTCTAAGGCCAATGTTTTGAAAATTGGGTGCCTAAAGTTAGGCAGCTAAATCCATATTTAAGTATCTAAATAAATGACCAGATTTTTAGAGAGGCTAAATCAGATCTTTCCTTCTGGTGCCTCCAATATGGTTTTAAGAGCTTAATGTTAGTCATCAGCTTGAATATTTTAGCCTTCATATTTTGTTAATATATTTACATATGGAATGAGAGATTTTATCTACTCTTAACTATTTTGAGATGTACAGTACATATTCCAACAACACTGTTGGTATCATTTTAGTAACAGTTGAAACGATCCATTTCTAGGACACAGGTTGTAGCAAATATTTCATTGTTGCAAAGAACTACCCCTAGTAGTTCTGAATCCCAGGAAGGGAGAGTACTCCCATTGCACTGGAGGAGTGGGAATGTTGGCAATTCATGGACACTGGGTCATGTATTGTGTTGATCAACGATCTTTAGGAGAACACCGTAGTATTGAAATTGGATCCTCTCTGCTTCATGTGGCTAAAATAGAAATTCAATAGATCAGTGTTAATGCCAGCAGAAAAACAAAATTAACTTCAGCATACTAAAATAGTATACTACAAGCTGGCCAAAATTCACACTATGTATATAAATGTCTATTATATTGCTTTATTTTGCATTTTTGTAGTTCGAATACCATATACTTGTGATTTAAGGTATAATTGAAGGAACTCATTTACTTCCCAATACTAATTACTCCATAGACTTTATTCCATATTAGAGCATCTAGGGGAAAAAGTGCTGCTCATTACACTGTCTGTGAGGATTTTTTTCTGGGGGAAAAATACCGTTGGCTAAATCCGGACTGATTTAGCAAACACTAGTCTGAAAGGTGTAATGCATTAATGTCAAGCATAATATTTTAATAGCAGCAACTGCAGTGCAACAGAGTAATCAGTCCTGCAGTGCTAGCCATGCTGTATTATTACATCTCTAATTTTTGTTAGGCATCCTCCATCTACGGTTTGACTGGCAAAGGGGGAAAATGATAAACCAACTTAACGTTATATGGCAGCACAGTAATGTGTACCTGAAGCTGTTAAAGTGCAGAAGTGTAGATTCTGGGTCAGATCCTCAGGAAAGTGTGAATCAGGACAACTCCATTGTTCTCATTTACACCAGCTGAGGATCCTGTTAATCAGCTTGGCTCCACTGACTTCAGTGAAGTTCACCAGTCTACACCAGCTGAGAATCTGGCCCTCTGCCTTTAAGACCTATAGCTTTAGCTTTAGGTTTCCAAAGCACTTAGTTTCTGTCATCCTTTCTGTAGAGTGCAGCATGGATTCTGCTCACATGTAACAGAAGCCTCTGTAGTCAATGAATATTGGCCCCGCCATATGAGAAGTATATTGGTCTTAGATTCCCTGAGCACATGACTGGGACCTGGAAATGGAATCTACTTTCATATCAGGACTTCTCTGTTACTCTAATCACACTCCTCAACACTATGCCTTGGCAACTCTGTGGGCTGGTGCAGAGAGAGGGAGCATGGCTCCCCATGCCCATAGCAGAGGCTAGCACCACAGGCAATTCCTGCCTAGACCACTCCCTGATCCCCTGTGTAGGGCTGTAACAGGATGACTCCTGTTACGAATAGACAAATGGACCAAAATTCCCCAAACGCAATACATTTAAATGGAGGATTGGTAGCAGAACTTATCGATGATCAAAATATTGTTTTAAAGAAGGTCATGTTTGATATTGGCTAGTAGCTAGTGACTAAGACGGGTCACGTTGGTATGAGGCAAGAAGCCAACTCAGAATATTATACTGCCGTTATTAAAAATTTAAAACATTTTCCAGACAGATACCATCATATTCCCTAATCTAAATATAGGAAAAAACTGACCGCTGATTGTATTGTGTGGCAATTGTTACTAACAGTAGACTATTTGATGGTGACCTCTGTTGGTTATAGCATTTATGAGAGTGAAAATATAAAGAGGAGGCAGAGTTCTTGAACACAAGGTAAGCATAGCTGAGCCAAGTATTTGTGAGGATGAAACATGAGAAATGCCAAAGGTTCTTGAGAGGAACAGTGAGTTACTACTATCAGTAACCACTTGCTGACCAATAGGAGGCAAAGGTTCAGACTGAGAGGCCGAAGGGTATTAAGTGAACCAGGGTGGAGTTTTTGGATGAAATTCTGCCTCCATTCAGTTCAATGACGAAATTTCCCTTGATTTGAGTGGAGCAAGGATTTCACCCTTCATCAGTTAGGTATGTCGAAGGGTTGATTGCAGCTCCTTTAATCTAAGTAACATAGCTAATAATAGCAGTCAAGATGCAGCAGAATGGAACCTGGGGCAGTCTACATACTCAGGTATTCACCCAGAATTCCAGTTGAGCTTATACAGCCCATGCTGAAATCTCTGGCAGCTGTCTTCTCTACTATTATTAACCATGCTATCTAGATTGAAGCTAGTGCAGGTTTGTCTGTCTGAGCTGCAATTGCACATTCGACTGCAGAGAAGGCACAGCCTAGGGTCTGATCCAATGCCTCTTTCCATTGACATGAATGGGTGTTAGATCAGGCCCTTCCTTTGCACACACAACACAGCAATCTCAGCCAGGAATAATCAGCTGGCAAGTAAAGTCTACTTCACAGCTACTCCCTTTGCCTTTGAGGACTTTTGAAAGGCAGATAAGGATTTCACTTGTAAATCTACCCTCCGATATCATAACTCTTTAAACCCCTGGATTGCAAAGGGGAATGAAGAATAAAACTTAAGGGGGGAAAATCCTTCCTCACATAAGGTTTTCACTCCAACATAAAGTACTGTTAAAATCAGTGCAGATAATTTTTGAAGAACAATTCCTAATGCGTTTGAGTCCTCAGTCAGACAGAGCGATTTCATGCTCATTAATTTGAAAGAATTAATGTTAATGAAGAATTGCATTTACTTTTTTCTGAAATGCTCAGATTTGGTTGAATTAAATCTAGTGAGTGAGTGGGAGACAATGTACTGATTGTCAATTGTTAGTCCCAGGGCTAGTTTAAGGTATGAATTTATGTATCAAATGTATGAATCTTATGAAAAACAAAACAAGTAGATGTTTCCCATGTGTTTAATGGAATGGGACTTTGAAATGGTTTTGCTGTATAATAAACGATTGACTAAAAATTGAATTCCTTGAAATTTTTAAGAAATAAGGAGAATTTATGGTAACGAGTATTGCAAGCTGTCATTTTGGCTGAGTGAAATAAACAATTTCTTTTTTCCTAGAATAAAGTCAGTCATAACTGTTAATATCAAGTGTGATTGGATCCTTTCTGAAGAGCCTTTAAAACCTCCACCGGCAATAGATAATCTGCAGCTCAGAATAAAAAGTCTGGAGAAGCAGTATAGTTAAGCTATGCTGATCAGGTAGCTATTGGTAACTCAAACTTCAGAAGTTTCCTGATAACTAGCTTCTAATAATTATAAGGTTGGTAACTTTCCTATTAAAATTACCTGGTGCACTAACTGGTAACCAGTTTTGATACCTGAAAGTGAATGTTCCAACTTGTATCATAAGAACTGTATTGAGACCACCAACTCATTCCTCATAGGTATCAGATGGGTAATAACTTTCTGTGCCTACCAAGCTGGTCTAGATTCAAACCAGTCAGCTGTTGGTCAATTACCAGTGCTCAGAGCCATTCTCTCTCTATCACTAACCCTATTTGCATGATTAATACTTTGTAAGTCACTATGTTTTGGATAATATAGTAAGGCATGTGATGTTTAGGCGGTATATGGAACCTGGGTATGTCAGAACTGGGGCATCTACTTGGAAGAACATAATCCTCACTTTGTCACAAAGTTCTCAAAGCTGCATTGGGCTCAAACTTATTAGTTTTGGAAATGAAATATGGACAATAAGCAGCAAGAGAATAGCAATTACTTGAATTACAGTGTCTTGTCAGAGTTGATTTACAACATTCTTTTTATGTTTGACCTAAATGACTTCTACCAAGTTTAATAAAAGCTGCAATCTAATGAGTTATTGCTTGTGGGGTTTTTTGCTTTGGAATAGCACATTTGTGAAAAGAAGGATTCTCTTTGGATGGAAATGGTCTGTTATGGTGATTCAGACTGTATTTGAACATTCAAAGCACTTTCCTTCTATTGTTTATGCAGGATGTTTATCAGATTTTTACACCGTTCTAAAGAGAGTATTGTGCATGGCCGTTCACACCTACTTTATGAAAAATAGGTCCAGTACAACTCATATGGCCAAAATATTTTTGGGATCTTCAAGGCTATGTGGAGGATTGGAGGGAGAGGCTGATGCATATAGTCATTTTGCAGGGGACATACCTGTGACTAAATGGTTGGTTTGTATTGTATTCTCTGCCAACAACATTGATTGCTGCTCAACTAGAGCTGTTCAAACTGATTTATTCTGAATGAAAACCAAGCAAGTCCTTAATACAATGAAAATCTTTGTGACTCAGGAAAGAAAAGTTTCTTGCACATCCAGGCCCTCTTATATCTTTTTTTTTTTTTTTTTTGGAGGGGGAGGGGGTAAAGTTGCAAGAGTCAGCTGCTGTGGTGATCCCTCTGCTCAGCACCAACCACTTTCCTGAGTGGAAATATTGCATGTTCTGGGGTGGGGCTGGCAGAACATTTGCTATCAAAGCTGTTTTTTCCATGGTAAATTGGGTTTTTGACCGGACACGATTTTTCACGAAAAGCATCTGCTTTCTGTGGGATAATTGAGTTTTTAATAATAATAAAAAAAGGTCCAAGAACCAAAAACTTTCCATTGTAAGCCAAAAACTGAATTTTCAGTTTTCAGCAGAAAACTGTTTTTTTTTTTCTTTTTTTCTTTTTTCTTTCTCTTTATGGAAAAGTTGAAACTTTCCATTGGGGTGGAGTGGGAGGAACCAAATTCCATTTTCTGAACATCTCTACTCTGAGGTATCCACGAGAGAGAGGACAAAACGTGCGGTTAGAGCTGTCTTGGTTCTAGCAGGCCTTCATCCACAGAAATAGAGAAGCTTAGTAAAATGAAGAATAAGCTCTTGACAGGATTCCTTGATAGCCTACAGCCTGTTTTGAGGGGAAGGAATCCAGACCACTCCACCACCAAACAAATTTGAGGTTCAAACCCACCTTTATACTTCTGGCCACATTTCTCCCTCTCCGTTGTCTTTCTCTCCTATCCCACCCTTCAACAGTGGGTTCATTTATGAACACAGCATCATTTGTGTAAACCAGTTCAATGCTCAGCTCATCCAAATATAGGTAAACTGCTGAAATTTTAAAATGTTCTTTTAGACATGTCCAGGGGCATTATTCTCAACCTTCCTGACAGCATCAGAGAAACTTTGTTTTTCTAGCTGTCTTGTGACAGCCACATCAAAAGATCACTGTCAGTACTGCGGAGAACTAATAGAGAGATGCAGTTTTGAGACGCGCATTCTTACCCCAGGGCTGCTTTCTTCCCTTCTCTTTATTTTCATAATTGACTGGAATCCATTTGTTTTCAGATGAAATTAAGGAAGAGTGGCAAATACATTCGCTTCTTGTCTTTTGTCTGTCTCCCTTCTGTGACACTTCGGTCTTACTGCTGTGCTGCTTCATTTTATTCTGCTGTGAAATATGCTTCGGTTTTTCCAGGACTCCAAAGTACTGGCTATTTGTTCTGGCATTTACTCAGTGCCGCCATATGCTGCAGAAACCTGAACGTTGTTATTTGCAGATGATATGGAAATGTATTGGGCTCTTTTCAAGGAGACCTGGCTGGTGTCCACTTTGTGCTGTTTTAATGTTCAGGCCAGTTCAATGCTGGTGATCTCAAAACTTAGGGTAAGTCAATATTTCAGTCATAGGGTGTGATTGCAGCTTGCGAAGACATACCTGAGCTAACTTTAATCTAGCTAGCTTGAGTACCGGAGCAGTGAAGCCAAGGCAGCATAGTTCAGTGCTGGCTGTACAGGCCCTCCTGGAACTCTGAGTAATTACTGTGCTGCAGCTTTGCTGTTTTTGGTACCTAACCAGCTAGATGAAAGCTAACTCAGGTACATCTACAGGAGCTGTGATTGTCTTGTAGACACACCCTCAGACCATGGTTGGAATCAGGTGGTAAGTAAAACAGTGCAAACACTTTCCCATTCAAATTGAAATTGACACATGTTGATATTACTTAGGTGTTTACAACACATCCATCATTGTGGCATTGGTGACCTGTGGGATGCAAAACATTCTGGCTTGTTGCTTCTCACAACTGCAAATAGCCATTTCTACTTAGGGAAAAGGGAAGTAAGTTTCTGTCCTGTACCATCACAGGGTATGTTGGAAGAAACTAAAAAAAAAGCCAATAAACCCTTTTATATGGGGTCCTGATCCTAGACCGAAAACCTCTAACTGACTACTGGGATGGTGCATAATATACATATGTTTTAGTTAAACAAGTTATTGGGCTCAATTCAGCAAAAACTGGATGAAATTCTATGGCCTGTGATATACAAGAGGTCAGATTAGATGATTTAGTGGTCTCTTCTGGGCTTAAAATATACACATCTATAATATCCTTTCAAACAATGCTGTGTCTGTGTAGGACTGCAGGACCAAGACTCTTTTTCGTTCATGCTCCTCATAGTTTGGGCCTCACACAGTTTTCCCGTACGCAAGAGGAGATTGAGTGCAAAACTGTGCTTTTGCATGTACACGCCCACATTCTCCAAAGGAACAGAGCAGAGTGTTTTTGTGTGAGAGCTGCCAGCTAATGATTACACTACTGGAGTGAACAAGAAACTGCCTGCAGCTTACTGGCATCTGGTTCTTCCTTCTCCTTGATTCATAGCTCAACAATCTGGGCTTCAGAAATCTAGACTTTTGCCTGGCTATGTGGCCAAAGATACTCTCTAGGCAGCAGTGCCACAGTGAAATAAGGAAAGGGCAAACTAAATATTGCTGTTAGCTTTCACCTTAAATGCAAACCAAACCTGGGCCAGGAAAGTTTGGCCAAGTTCTTCTGACTTATTTTCCTTGATTCTTTTTGTTCCCCAGCTCTGTGCACAAGTGGAAGTGTCAGCATGTCTCAAACAAGGCTGTTAGAGTATTTCTGACCCAGTTTTGCAGATCCAGGATATTCAGATCTATTTGGAGAAGGCGCAAATAAACAATCGCATGACTGGGCACATGTCTGAGTTGAGCTGTCTCAAATCTCAGAGGATCATTCATTAACTGAGACCTGCTCTCTTGCTGAAATCACATTTGCCCTTGGTTCCCTTTCTTTATAGACAAAGTATTGGAATATTTATTGGAACCAGCAAATTCCACGTTCAGGTTTTAAAGTCAGAGCAGAAGACCCTGTTTCTTCTCCCAAGTGCTTCAATCATCCTGAGTGAACACAGTGAAAGTGAGAGTTGACGTATCTTTAGAGAAGCCTTTGTATGAAATGCATTCTGCTCCCAATCAAATGCTGAAGGGTACAGCAACACAACAAACTGCAAAGGAAACCATTTGAGGTGCTAGAGAGTCTCTAACAGGCAGGATGCAAAAAAACAAAAACAAACATACAACCCACCCTGAGGATGAAGATTAGGTTATGGTGGTGGTGATGAGGTAACGGAGCAAAGATCAAGTGTGAAATCCTGACCTTTCTTACGGGGGAGTTCAGGAGCTTCTAAGCCCCTTCCTTCTGTGCATGAGGGCATAGTACCAACCCGACTGACCCTTGAGGATGGTGCAGCTGGCATGGAAAGAGATGTAGAGAGAGGCTGAGAACAAGAGCCGATTTTTGAGCTCATGAAGTCAGTCCATAGCTGCTGAAGGGAGGTGGAGAGTTTATGTAAATGAGTTCTCCTGCTGCCCCCCTCCCTCAATGACTAGTTCTTGCTCTTGTCTCTCTCTCCTTCACAGAAAAGTCATAGGAGACTGCAGTCTTGGGCCTACATTAACCCTCCATAATGCTGCTGTGGGGGTGGGACCAGAGGAGACTGTGAATGAGTGTGGGAGGGAGCAATGATTGCCTGTAAGTCGGGAACTTCAGGGAATCTAAGAATTATGCAGTTGACTGATTGTCCTGGGGGATTCTTCAACCTCCAACAGGCTTTGTCCTCCTGGGCAGAGGAGCTTTGTTGTGGAGTCCCTCAGCTGTCCTCACCTCTGCTTCCCCCATGCTGGCAGAGAGAGGGAAGAGCTGTAGATTCCGTCTCGTGGATTAGAAGCAGGGCTCAATAGCTGTTTGGCTGTTGCTGTGGAGATCATTCTTCCTTCAGGACTTAACTTCCAGTGGCTGCAAAGCTCAGCTGCACCATGGAGATCATGGAAGCTCAGTACAGCAGAGAGGCTGGCTCAGAGGCTGGCCCGCAAATGCAATTTCAAAAGTGCCCACTGCAGTCACTTGGGGTGCTGTGGATCAAGAATACCCATCTTAAAATATTGCAGGTATATGATAAACCACCAAAAACTGTTTGCCTGTGAAACAAATTGTGAGGGAATCTAACCCCCCAAAGTGTAATGAGGAAATGACACAAATATGGGGACAACAGTAATCATGCTAGCAATACCCTGTGGTTTGTGTGATGGTGGGAATAAGGGCAAATATAAGGTGTCCTTTATAGGTAGAAGGAGGGATGTGTAGGGATCTATTCCATCGGTTTGAGCTATGGCTCTCTATCCCCAAATCCCTCTTAGATTTGACGTTTATATTGTTTGTATTTCAGTAGCACCTAGGAACTTCAGTCATGGACGAGTACCCCATTGTGCTAGGTGCTATACAAACACAGAACAAAAAGATGGCCTCTGCCCAAAACTCTTATAATCTATATATAGTAAAATGGCCAGTTAGCATACTCTTGTTTTTGTCTGATCTCCAGGTCCAAGGATTCAGAAAAGGGGGATGGGCTTTAGCAGCATGTGTTGTGCCTCTTCCTGCTTCCATAAGCAGATGTGCATGCCTGTTTGTTCTGCCTGGGGAAGACTGTTCCCTGGATTGTTCCTCTGTGCACGGCGCCTTCCAACCTACATACTGAACAATGAAAGCCCTTTATCCTCTTTACTAAAGAGACCTTTGAAGTGCAGTCCCTGGACCTGAAGGATCTGGACCTGTAGACCTTCTGCTTCTTATAAGGACAGAGTAGCTCCTGTTAGCTTCGAAGTTAGGGAAGTCAGGGACCCCACCCCAGCACTGAAAAACCAGTGCCAGTATCCATCACTGTAGCATCTAAGTCTGCTAGAGGCACTGCGGCCTCTTAGGCTTGGGGAAGATAGTTATGCAATCCTTGTTTAATTAGAACTCCTCAGCCTACCTTCCTGGGGGTTACACTTGCTCACTAGACTCACACAACTGGAGATATGCAGAGGCCACCTCAGAGAAAGAGAGGTTACTCACCAGTAGCTGTATTTCTTCAGGAGTGTTGCTAATGCATATTCATACTACCCCCTCCTTTCATCATGTCCGCTCCAAATATTTAGTGCAACCTCAGGGCATTCCTGCAGCCCCCAAAGACCCTGCTTTCCATATGTTTCTCAGAGGTCTGTGGTCTTTGGCAGGCATCCCACAAGTATGCATACAGTGAGGTAACACCTTCAAAGAACTGTAGTCATTGAGGAGCAACCTTTCTTTGCTGAACTTTTGACCCACATTTTGAACCCAGAACATTTTTTTTACCTTTTGGAAAAAGTTCGAGAGCCTTTTATATTAATACAAAACCAGAGTTTTCTGCACACCTGCCATTCCTGAGGAAATGTAATTAGCACAATACTACAAGAAAGGTTAGCCTCATGCTATTTCTAACCAACCCAATATGTGCTGGGGATCTCTCAGTGAAATCTGTTCTCATGAGATTTCTAGCATAATTTCTACACCAAAGGGATTCAGATGAATCCATAGAAAAGCTGAACCTTGTGAGGTTCTTCCATCACTAGTTGATATCTGAATCCGGAGCAGAGCAATTGAGTTACTAGAGCACACACCATTAACAAACAGGATTTCTGCTTAGAACTCCCTTCCCTATGCAAATGTATCTGGAATATTTGATTTGCATGATCTTTCCAACATAGATAATGAGTGGTGGAATAAAGTTGTTTAGAAAGATGTTCATATGTCTAAATGCCAGTGTATAATATTTGGTTGTTCCCATACTGCAGCTAAATTTGGATTATTTTTTTTAAGCCTGACATAAAAAAACAAGGCTCTACATTTAGAGAGGCTAAAATTAAGGCATGAATAACCTTGTGGTCTTGAGAATGAAGATATTCTATTTGCAAACTCTTCATGCTACAGAGCTAGGAGTCTGCCTTAGCAAAAATACAAAACTAAAAGAGTAACTCCTGACCTTTTCCCAAGTTAAAGGTCAAATAAACTTGGGTCAATATTATTAAGAATAAATTTGTATTAAAAACAAAAACTTTCCATGAAGCTGAAATGGTAACATTTTACCTATGCAGAAACAAATCATAATTTATTTTTAATAACATGATATGGATAGAATTAAATGATCTTAGCATGTTTTATTAAAAATAGATCAGATCAGAGATGGATATGGAGACTATCTATCTAATCTATATCAATAGATAATTCAGTGCAAGTGGATGTATTTCCGAGAAGGTGAAAACAGAAGTGGAGTGAAACTACAAATATCAGATCCACTCTGGGATTGTATATTGGGTAACATGAAACCATCTGGACTGTGTCTCTAATCAAAATACATCTTTGCTGTCGGGTGAATCTGGTTCATAACTGGAGAATTAATGTCTGAATTCTGTTTGTTTTATTAATTTTTTTCTCCTACTTTAACAGTTGAATAAAACAACTATAAGTCCTCTTTTCTGCGTATTGGTTACTGTGTACTGCTGGCCATTTGGTGGCTTCCTGTTTTCCTCAGTTACATACAGCTACTGCAGTAATACAATATATAGTCACGGATAGTATAGTGATTTACTGAAAGGGTACTGCAGGGGAACAGGAAACTTGGATGGCCAGTGTTGCACTTCCATAACAGGCATTACTGCCAGATAATTAACCTTGCTGTTTGTTTAGCATCCTCAAAATATTTCATTACTGATGCAGTCAATTATCTTCTGGTAATAGCTGCTACAGAAGGTAGAATTGCTTAATTAAAATTATTTAGACCAAGGAGGCAATCTGATTGGGTAACGAATATTGGAAAGGAGTAGATTAATCTCTTAGCTACATGCCTCATCTGAAGCTTATATTTAGCATTTCAAAATGCCAAATTCAGCTTTTTCCCCCCAGCAAAAATAACACTGATAATTATATAATAAATATCCACCTACACACCTCCTTATATTTCCGTCCGCAATAACATCTTTGTGCAAGGCATCTGCAGTGGGAGGAGGAGGAAGTCATATGTAGAGGCTTGAAGGCTGAGTAGAAATGGGTCCACTGCATAGAAGAAAATGTATTGAAAAGAAAGGGATGATTTTTTTTTGAGACATCCACCCACACCTAGACAGGTGCATGTGAAGTATCTGCTCCAAAGATTGTTGACCTTCCCTGAGAAAATGAATTCCATTCCCCACTTGATAAAATTTTCATCACACAACCTTCCTTTTAGTTGTAGTTAGGTCATCAGAGAACTAGAGATGGACCTCAGTTTGAAAATTTGGATTTAGATCTGACTTTCTTCAAAGTTCAGGGCCATTTGGATTTGGGGTTTTGTGGGGTCCATCTCATTTTACAGTAATGTTCATAGATGAAGGGTAACATTTTCAAAAATGCATTTGTGATTTAGGAGCTTCAGTCCCATTTTCAAAAGTGGCTTAGGCTCCTAAGTCTCATTGACCGTCAATGAGCGACCACGTGCCAGATTTTCAAAGGTATTTAGGCATCTTAAGGTGTTGATAGAAGCCTAGTGGGATTTTCAAAAGCACCTAAGCAGGTTAGGTGCTTAACTCCCTAACCTGCTTTAGGTACTTTTGAAAATCCCAGTAGGGCCTTGTCTACACTACGGGGGTAAGTCGACCTAAGTTACACAACTCCAGCTACATGAATAACATAGGTTAGGTCAACTTACTGCGGTGTCTACATCGTGTTGTGCCAACAGGAGACACTCTTCCATCAACTTACCTTACGCTTCTCGTTCCGGTGGAGTACCGGAGTCGACAGGAGAGCGATCTGGGGTCGATTTAGCAGGTCTTCACTAGACCCACTAAATCGAGCCCTGGTGCATCGATTGCTGCAATGTCAATCCCCAGTAAGTGTATACATGCCCTAGGCTTCTATCTACATCTTAAGGTGCCTAAATACCTTTGAAAATCTGTCTCTATATCACTCTTGAAAAGGATGCTAAGTCACATAAGCCTTTTTTGAAAAGTTTACCTAAACTGCATAAGATGCTCTTGAGAGAGAAAATTGATTTCTTGAGTGAGAGGGTCTGGTACTGTGAGCACAGAACCAGAAGCCAGAAACTAATGGAGTGAAATCCTGCTGCTAACGAAGTCAGTATTGATGCTCCCATTGATTTCAGTGGGGCCAGAATTGCACCCATGATTTCTAATACTGTCATTGATGCTCTAGGGCCTTGGACAAGTCACTAAGGTCCATATTCTTGCCCTGCCTTTCGTTCCCTCCAAACCATGTAAGACATAGGAGAGTTTAGTCTAAAACATCTTTGTTTCTGTTTCCCCAAATTGTACATCAGAGTATTTACAACTGTATTCACTTCTGGTAACCTCTATTTCTTGGAGGATAGGTCCCTCAATGGCTGTTAGCTAAGATGGTCAGAGATGCAACCTCTGGACACCAGGGGTGCTCAACCCCCTGCTCCATCCCAGGCCCCGCCCCACCCCACCCCTTCTCCCAAGCCCCCATCCTGTATCTTCCCATCCCCGCCCTGCCTCTTCCTGCCCAGTCCCACCCCATCTTGCTCCCCCTAGCGCCTTCTGCACACCGCGGAACAGCTGATTGCGGCAGGTGGGAGGCACTGTTGGGGGGGAGGAGCTGATTGGCGGAGCTGGGGGGGGGATATGGCTGCCGATGGGTACTAAGCACCCACTAATTTTTTTCAGTGGGTGCTCCAGTCCTGGAGCACCCATGGACTTGGTGTCTATGGATGCAACCCCATGCTCTGAGCCCTGGTCTACACTACGGGGTTAGGTTGAATTTAGCCATGTTAGGTGGATTTAAAAATGACTGCGTCCACACAACCAACCCCGTTCCGTCGACCTAAAGGGCTCTTAAAATCGACTTCTGTGCTCCTCCCCAGTGAGAGATTAGCACTAAAATCGACTTTGCTGCGAATTTGGGGTAGTGCGGATGCAAATCAATGGTATTGGTCTCCGGGAGCTATCCCAGAGTGCTCCATTGTGACCCCTCTGGACAGCACTTCGAACTCCGATGCACTAGCCAGGTACACAGGAAAAGCCCCAGGAACTTTTGAATTTCATTTCTTGTTTGGTCAGCATGGCGAGCTCAGCAGCACAGGTGACCATGCAGTCCCCCCAGAATCGTAGAGCGTAGAATGTTTCTACGCTCCCCATATCATCTCTGTCCCTGAGGTTATCACAGATTAGAAGGTGAAAAAAACGCACTCGCGATGACATGTTTTCCGAGCTCATGCAGTCCTTCCACACTGATAGGGCACAGCTTAATGCATGGAGGCATTCAGTGGCAGAGGCCAGGAAAGAATTCAGTGAGCACGAAGAGCAGAGGCAGGACGCGATGCTGATGCTAATGGGGGAGCAAACAGACATGATGAAGAATCTGTTGGAGCTGCAGGAAAGCCACCAAGTGCACAGACCCCCTCTGCATCCACTGTATAACTGCCTCCCCTCCTCCCCATGTTCCATAGCCTCCTCACCCAGATGCCCAAGAACACAGGGGGGGAGACTCCGGGCACCCAGCCACTCCACGCCAGAGGATGGCCCAAGCAGCAGAAGGCTGTGATTCAAACAGTTTGATTTTTAGTGTGGCTACAATAAGCAATGTGGCCTTGTCCTTCCCTCCTCTCCCCCCCGGGCTACCTTGTCCGTTATCTCATTTTTTTTAATTAATAAAGAATGCATGGTTTCAAAACAATAGTTACTTTATTTCGAAGGGGGGAGGGTGGTTGGCTTACAGGGAATTAAAATCAACAAAGGGGGCAGGTTTGCATCAAGGAGAAATACACACAACTGTCACACCGAAGCCTGGCCAGTCATTAAACTGGTTTTCAAAGCCTCTCTGCTCTGCTGTGCTCTTCTAATCGCCCTGGTGTCTGGCGCGAAACGATTGTCTGCCGTTGCTTTCACGGAGGGAGGGGCCATTGACAACATGTACCCAAAACCATCCGCAACAATGTTTTTGCCCCAACAGGCATTGCGAGCTTAATCCAGAATTCCAGTGGGCGGCAGAGACTGCGGGAACTGTGGGATAGCTACTCACAGTGCACCGCTCCGTAAGTCGATGCTAGCCATGGTAGTGAGGATGCACTCCGCCGATTTAATGCACTTAGTGTGGACATACGCATTCGACTGTATAAAATCAATTTCTAAAAATCGACTTCTATAAAATTGACCTAATTTCGTAGTGTAGACCTACCCTGAGTGTCCCTAGCCTCTGTTTGCCAGCAGCTGGGAGAAGATGACAGAGGATAGATCACTTGATGATTGCCTGTTCTGTTCATTCCCTGTGAAGGACCTGGCATTGGCCACTGTCAGAAGACAGAATACTGGGCTAGATGGACCATTGATCTGAGCCAGTATGGCTGTTCTTATGTCAAACAGAATACTACAGGAATAGTATTGAGGTCAGTCAGGTGCTCTTATTGTACCCTTTCCCATAATACTAGAACAAGCAAACAGCTAATTAAACTAAAGATACTACTGCTTTACTCAACATGTAATTCACCTGTGAAACTCACATCTCCAAGATATTAGCAAGACAAAGAGCTTAGCAGGATTCAATAAAGAACTAAGTATTTATATCAAGATTATAACTGGATTATTCTTACTAGCTAGGATAAATTATAATAGATAGAAAAAGTCATTTCTGGAGACGAGACCTGTTGCCAGCTGTCATGATTTTATTGTGGGACTTGCAACATTTGATGTTTTAAATCCAGCTCCAGCTGCTACAATCATCTGAGGATCTCTGCATTCATTTTTTGAAAAAAGTAGTTTCTAGCCCTCCTGGTTGCAAAGCTTAAAAATGGAACATGAGTGCATGTATAAGGCTCAGAAAACAGAAGATAAAAATATATTTTTTAAAAATGTCATGGTTTTTAAGCCAGTCTTATAACATTTTGAATTTTAGGGGAGATGCCAATACTGTACAAGCCAAACACTAACTGCATGGGGTTAGGGGGAAAAAATCCTGTCTGCTGATTTGTATAATTGCCAATTGGCCCTGATTCCGTATTGTATCGACTTCAAGGTTCAGGTAGTCACCTACAAACTACTAAATGGGACAGGCACAAGTGCAAGATCTCCATCCTTCATTGCAGCTAGCAGAGCCTGAGGAAGGTGAAGGAAGGGACTTTCCAACCACACACCCAAAGCCTCCCCCAGTGATCCAGAAAAAGAATATCCTACCCATCTCTAAGTCATGTTGAATACTTCATGAAAGCATTTCCAAATAAGTGGAGCATAAGAAAAACCAGGATACTTGCTCAAGATTAGATGATAATTAAACCAAAAGACTAGGATGGAAAACGGACTGTCCATTCTTAGGAAGACTTTTTTTTTTTCTTTTACTCCATGTGCAGTATCTAGAAACTACAGTCAGGGGGACTATAGAAATGCTGGTTGACAAATGTGATTAGATTAGACTAGGACAAGGCAGCATTTGTTTGAAGCAGTAAAATGACACTACTTTAAAAAAAATCTACCTAAAACTTTAGCACTTTTATGGCTAGGCTCCAAGTTTGCTTCTGCCTTGATGTATACAGTGCACTGGCAACTCCCAAGAGCACTACCAGCCTCCAAGAGCAAATAGATGCTAGTACCACTTTAAATAGGCTCTTGTCATTCAGTGACGGATTTGCAACCAAGTGCCCTTAAATGTTTCCCGTCCCCCAATACAATCAACTCAAAATAGAAGCTCAAAAGGTGGAAAGTACAAATGGATTCAAGTATGTGTCAAATCCACAATTACTGTATGGGAAACAATAAAGGGAGAAAAAATAGAAGGCACTTCAAATCTTATTTCCTCCCAAAAGAGAGTGTAATCAAGGTATAATGAGCATTGAAATTAATAAATTAAAAATAAATGTCCATAAGAGAGAGGAAAAAATGTGTTAATCAGTGGGTAATTATATTTTCAGCATTGTAAATTAATTCCCAAAATGAATCCCTTTCCAGCCTATTCATGCCATTATCTATTTTCTTCCTAATTTTTAATCTAATGATTAGTGTTTCTGAATTCAATATGTAATAATAATATTTTTAAAACCCTGTGTATTTATTAAAAGATAAAAAGAGGGTTGTCAAGTGCATGTTGATGATATTTTGTCCTCTTCAATCCATGAAGAAAAGAGCAGAAATGTCCCTTTGTAATGAAGCTGTCTTTTTAGGTTGTATGTTTATTTTTTGGCCTGAGCTTTGTGGCATTAGTCATCTTTTCACTAATGGAAGCAACCCTCAGTTGTCTTCCTAAATGCCACTAAACTGCATTTTGCAGCAAAACTAATCTCTTCCAACTGCTCCATTTCCCCCCTAAATCCCAAATATTGTGAGGATTGGAGGCTGCTTGAAAAGTTTTTGTCTTATCCTGTTTCATGTTGCTTATGCCTTCAGCACCTGCTCCTCCTCCCCTGAAGTAAATGACAACATTGCCACTAATTTGGGGAGTAGGATTGGGCCTTAGGACCTGATCCTGTAAAGACATAAGTAACTTGGTGCATGTGAATTAGACAAATTGAATTTCATGGGCACAAAATTGTGCCTGGTGCTTAAGTCTTTGTGGGCTAGAGGCATAAGCTTGTAAGCCAATTTAGCCTGTGAACTATCAATATCTTGGCACTATTTGCCTACTGTAGAGTGCTGTGTGCATTTGTGGCTTTGTATAAATAATTGATAAGAAGAAGCAGTCTTGGGTAATGTTTCAGACCCTTGTAACATTGGGATCTCTACTTGCTAGGACTGCTAGAGAACCTCTCTCAGGCCTTCCTGAGTTTCTACTGTATTTTCTGCCTAAAAGGCAATGTGTGGTGCTCGCCTGTGGGCAGATGTTAGATTTCCTGGATGTGAGAGGGAAAAAAAACAGCCAATGATGGCAGTGAGGCTCTTCTGTTCCTGCCCTAGCCTGGTACTAGATTGAGTCTATGTTGCCTCGAGGGGTTATATTTCTAGTTATAAGCCTTTTACAGCTCAAAACCTTTCCCTATTAAGTCCAAACAAGCAGGACATATTTTAACCCTGTGCTTCCCAGATTCCTTCTTTTCTCCAGGTGGCTAGGAATAAAATCTAACAGTTATGAAGAAAGTCTGTTCTCTCCCCCTGCCTCTCTATCCTGTCCTCACAGTTTGCAAAATCAGTTTCATGTAGCAGTGTTCATTGCAGCCAATAGTCGTGTAATGAATGAGGAAAGAAGCACAGGCACTATTGAATGGCGAAACAGCTGGGGATTTGTAACCAATAATGAAATATCACAGGCAAATGATCTTTTCAGTGAGGCAGACTGACAGTGGTGTCTTTGAAGAAGCCAATTTGGATCTCGTGGGTGGTTCAGCTGGGTTTATGGGAGAGACGGGAAGGCAAACAAGTTTTACTGGACCTCTCGCTTCTGTCTAATTGGTATTCAGAGAGCCACCCATGCGGCTTGTGCATATTGCTGTTGCTTTTGGAGAATGGAATCCTTGTTTCAGCTTTATAGGTTGCAGAGAAGGGGGAATAAATATGGTAGATAAAGGCAGGGCCAGACTAATGCATAGGCAAACTTGGTATGTGCCTAGAGCCCAAATATTGGTGGTGGTGGGGGGGGAATATTTGTTGTTGGAAGGTTGTTTTTTTCATTTGTCTTTAACAATACGGATTTTCATGCAAACTGAAAGATGTTCTCTTGAGTGAGTTGCGTTGCGATTTGGCACATGGGTTGCAACACCACTAAAGTAAGTGAACTTTTTTCAATTTGCACACAGATCCGCACCGTGGAAGAGTGAGCAGAGATAATCCTCACACATAACTGAGACTTATTTTTGCCATTTCCAACAGAGCCAAAGAGAGTGAAGGACACTGGATAAAGAAATTGCTTCCTTCTCCAACGAGGTAGGGGCCCAGAAGTGTAGATTTGCCCAATATGTTAATCCGGCTCTAGTTAAAAAAGGGAATTAGGAAAATTACTGCTTAACCAGAAAGCCATGTAAAGGAGAACCCATATTTTGAAGCCAGTGCTCTCTCCTTCTGGTGAATTATAAATAAAACCAGAAGGTGGAATAAGTCCCATCTAACTGCAAAAATCACTTTTACCCTTTGAAATTAGAAATGTAGTTATACATTTCCTGTACACTTCTCTCTGTGTAGGTAAATATGCTAAGCCTCAATGAAAATCTACATTTTAAAAATATTTTGAAAAGAAATACAGAGTAAAGGCTTGTTTTAGGCGTTGGACATGCCAGCTCTCCAGGGCTGAGCCAAGAACACAAGTCATGAGAGCCATTTTTCTGCTAAGATCTGCTAATGATACAGGTACACAATTTACTCCCAGGTATTTCTCAGTTCTGTTTGAATTGAGGACTAAACCAGATTGCAAAAGATGTCCAGCTGTAGCATAGCAAATGATGTAACATGCTGATGGTGTGTGCAGGGTAACAACAAAGGAAAATTGGGACAGAGAGAACTTTATAATTTCCCTACAATTGATCTGCTGTCAGCTTGCAACACTGCAAATCGAGTTGCTGCCTATAAGGAAAGAGTGTTCAGACAATCCCTGTAGAAAGACAACTGATAAACTGCCTGACTCAAGGCTGAGTAACCACAGTCCCGTTGATTACAGGCGGAAAGCTGGTTTATCTTCTAAAAGTAGGCACGTGTTCCTTGTTCTTCAAATTTCCAGAGGATTCAGATCCCGGGTTCCAATTTGAGGCTGTCTTTAATTTTTAGCTACTCTTCAGTCTACTCTTTGTCTTATATCTTTTAATGACAGTTTCAAGGTTTATAAAGCTTCAACTATTTAATACTCCAATTTTCAGCTACGTTATTTGAAAGAGTTACAAATTTGGGGAAGAATAATGAAAGACTTCTTGCCAAATTCTGACAGGTTTCAGCGGTAGCCGTGTTAGTCTGAATCAGCAAAAAAAACGAGGAGTTTTTGTGACACCTTAGAGACTAACAAATTTATTTGGACATAAGCTTTCGTGGGCTAGAACGCACTTATCAGATGTATGAAGTAAAAAATACAGTCTTTATTTATTTTATTTATTTATGTATTTATTCTACCATCAGATTAGGCCTGAATAAAGACTGGGAGTGGTTGGGACATTACAAAACCTAAACTTAATTTCCCCAGTACTAATTTCAACCTACTGTTCCTCACACCTTCTTGTCAACTGTCTGTAATGGGCCACTCTCTTACCCCTTCAAAAGTTACTTTTCCTCCCTTGGCATCCTGCTGTTAATTGATTTATCTCATTAGACTGACCTAACACTTGGTAAAGCACCCCCATCCTTTCATGTATTTATACATGCTCCTGTATTTTTTTACTTCATACATTGGATGAAGTGGGTTCTAGCCCACGAAAGCTTATGCCCAAATAAATTTTTTATTCTCTAAGGTGCCACAAAGACTCCTCATTTTTTTTGCCAAATTCTGAACATCTGAGTTACATGACTATTCTCACTGGCAGTCGTGGGTCCTAGGCAAGTTGTTTCCCAAAATTAATCTTTTAAATGATAAAGTGGATTAGAGTCTAATGGTAATTCAAGCTTTCATAGACTGATTCTGAAGAGATTATAATTTGTCTCAGTAGATACTATATTTGAAACTGATCATATTTTTATGGCAGAAGTCACCAAAAGGCACTGTTACACATAGTCTTGTAAGTTCTTTTTCTTATCAGGTAAGAAAGTTTTTAGTCCTAGAAGAAATGCTGTGGTGTTGGTTTTCTAATACAGTTTCTCTGAGAGTACTGTTGCAAGTAGCAAGGGAGTTTGCTATCTGCTTTAATCTCTCTAACTAGAGACAATTCTTGAGTTGTTCCTGGGAACTGGACTTTGTTGAATGAGCTAAGATCCCTGAAAGAGGGGCTTTGCCTGCTTGCTGTTTGTGACCACCTCTGTTACAGGCCTGGTGGATGTGTGTAAATAAGCAGGTTACATTAAAACTGTACCAGACTCTGTAGTCACTGACTTCTCCTTTAATGGGAGCCTATCTGCTACCTCTTGGCAAAGGGGTGATGGTATCATGTATCATTTCAGTCAGTGATGTAAATATAATATCGGATTGAAATTGCATTGGCTCAAAACTGTCATATCTGCCTCTAAAGAGACAAGGTAGGTGAGGTAATATCTTTTATTGGGCCAACTTCTGTCTGTGAGAGAGACCACCATAAATTGGTCCAATAAAAGATATTACCTCACCCACCTTATCTCTCTAATATCCCTGGGAGTGATACGGCTTCAACAACACTGAATATTTGCCTCTGTTTGAGTATAGCTTGCCTCTTGCTTTACCTTGTACAACGTCTTTGCAAAAAGCTATTTTGGGGGGCATGGGGTGGGAGTAGGTAATCATGCTGACTGATGTGTGTTCCGTTCACGGCATGTCCTAGACTCAGCTTTATTTAATAACATTCATTGGCATTGACGCCCTGAAGCCTCTTCATTTTTGAATTCAGAGACATGACATTAAAGTATCTTACTTTAAAATATTGATATAGGAAGTAATAACAACCCATTTAAATTGTATCTCGCTTCATCAAAGCTCCCTGTTGACCAGTGGAAAAGAAATGTATTCACATAAGGTTTTTTTTTAATAACTGCAAAGATATTCATATTACAAATTGCCTAATCTATAAAAAAGCAGTTAATTTTTAATGGGTTGATAAAAGCCTTTCAAAGTTGATCCATATTTCCATGTTGGAGGCAGATTTAAAGAGAAACAATTGTTTTATTAAGGAGTTGCTGTTACAACTCCATAGTAGTGACTGAAAGAATAGTTGCAGTGTAAGCTGGATCTTGACCCCATTTTTCCACTTACACTTTCTGAAAAGATTTTTGTCTGAAATTCCTTAGGCTACGTCTACACTACCCGCCTGAATTGGCGGGTAGAAATCGATCTCTTGGGGATCGAATTATCGCGTCTCGTCGGGACGCGACATTCGATCCCCGAATCGACGCTTGTACTCCACCAGCGGAGGTAGGAGTAAGTGCCATCGACGGGGGAGCCGCGGAGGTCGATTTGCCGCCGTCCTCACAGCGGAGTAAGTCAGCTCCGATACGTCGAATTCAGCTACGCTATTTGCGTAGCTGAATTTGCGTATCTTAAATCGGACCCCTCCCCCCCCCGTAGTGAGGACGTAGCCTTAGAGTTGGAAAAGTCATCCAAATTGTTGTTTACTGCTTCTACTATAGTAGTACATGGGTTCATTTTTAGTAGGCCAGTGGTGGGCAACCTGCAGCCCGTGGGCTACATTCGGCCCATCAGGGTAAGCTTATTGCGGGCCGCAAGATGTTTTGCTGGCGATGATCATCTGCAGGCACAGCCCCCCGAAGCTCCCAGTGGCCAGGAATGCAGAAGAGAAGAGTGAGCGGGGATTTGATAGCAGCCTTCAACTACCTGAAGGGAGTTCCAAAGAGGATGGAGCTCGGCTGTTCTCAGTGGTGGCAGATGACGGAACAAGGAGCAATGGTTTCAAATTGCAGTGGGGGAGGTCTAGGTTGGATATTAGGAAACAATATTTCACTAGGAGGGTGGTGAAGCACTGGAATGGGTTACCTAGGGAGGTGGTGGAATCTCCATCCTTACAGGTTTTTAAGGCCCGTCTTGACAAAGCCCTGGCTGGGATGATTTAGTTGGTGTTGGTCCTGCTTTGAGCAGGGGGTTGGACTAGATGACCTCTTAAGGTCTCTTCCAACCCTGATCTTCTATGATTCTATTATTCTATGAATAGGAGTCAGAATTTTTTATTGGGAAAATTGAAAGAAAATATTTCATTTTGGGTTTGGTTCAACCCAAATCAGTTTTTTGTTTTGTTTTTTGAACTGACCCCAAACAGTTTCAAATCAGTTCAACAAAATTTTAAATTGCATTTCACTATCAGTGCAGTGCCTTATGGGTCTTGCAGTTCAGGCCCCCATTCTCTCTTATGGGTGGGTTCTGTGAAGGACTACATCTCCCATAATGTAATTTGGCTTGCCCTGTGAGTGAGCTGTGGGGTGCATCATGGGAGTCTCGTGATTTTTGGGATCTGTAGCAGGGTGGTTACCCCGCTCCTGCCCTGAAGGCCTTGAAACCAGCCCTGAAAGAGGGCTGCAGCTCTAAGAGCTGGGCTGATTGGGGAAGCAGCTGCAGCTGGGCCACGCCCCAATCAGGCTGCAGCTGGCCTGTATAAAAAGGCTGTGAGCCAGGAGCCCAAACAGTCTCTCTCTGTTTGTAGAGGGAGATGGGCCTGGCTGCAGGGAGCTAAAGACAGAGTACCTGAGTGGAGCAGGGCTGGGGAAAGGCTGAGGAGCTCCAGCCTGGAAAGCCCCAGGCTGCTGCCTAGCAGAAGGCCAAGGGGTACTGGGGGTTGCAGAGGGCAGCCCAGGGGTAGGCCAAGGCAGCAGGTCCAAACCCAAGCTTGCCAGTGATGAGTAGGCTGATACTGCAGTCTGCCCCAGGGCATGGGGCTAGATGATGACTGGCAGTAGCCGTATACTGAGGTGAGGTGGGAATGGTGGGTGGGGGTTCCCCAGGGAGGGGAGACTCTAAGACTGAGGGGTTACTGCCGCGGGGGCAGCACCCCAGGTAAAAGGGCACCGGGGTCCAGGGAGGGACACGGAGGCCAGAGGACAGGTGGATCACCAGTCTGCAGAGGGCGCTCCAACAGCTGGAATGAGCTAATTCTCTGGACGACCAGCAGGAGGCGCCGCAGGGGTGAGTCCGTTCCTCTACACGATCATTATGGGAAACTTGTGGCATCAGGCTCCTGAACGACAACTCCAACAATATTCAGCTGCAGAATATAACAAGACAAATGTTGCGGTTCGTAAGGTCTGTGATGTTACAGCCAATTTTCTGATAAGCGTGACATGAAACCTGACCTTATCACGGGTGTTCTTGAAGAGGTGTTGAAAGGTCAAACTCCAGTCCAGTGTAACGCCAAGATACTTTGGATTAACCTCGTGGCTGACACTCTCACCACAGAACTGCACATCAGGTTTGGTATTAGCCATTTTATTGTTCAGATTAAAAGTGGTTACCATGGGGGGGAAGGGGAGGAAGGGTTGAGTTAGGCCTAAGTTTCCAGCATTGGAAATAATCAGCAATTGTGCTGCTAAGATCTCGGGTTAGGGTGCAACTGGTGTCTGAAGGCTTGTATGCTGAACAACTAGGGCAATGTCATCTGCTTGGATGAATTTCCTTCACTCCATCACTGGTATATCCGCGGTGTATAGATTAAAAAGTATTGGGGCCAGGACAGAGCCCTTAGGGATGCCGGAGTTAAGAGTTCTTGGTTTACTGATCTAGCCATTAAGGTGTACTTTAAAGCAAGGACCCCCAGTCATTGCCGCCAGGAGGTGGATCGTTCGCCGAGAGTGAATGGCATGGGAGACCTTGAGGAGACGGCCCTGTCTCCAGACAGTGTCATGTGCCGAGGACAGATCAGCAAGGGTGATCCCTGTCTTCAACTTACATTGGAAACCTGCCTCAATGCAGTCGGTAAGTGAAGCTACTTGGTCACAGCAGTTCATCTTCGGGCAAAATCCTGCCTATTTGCATCCCAGAACAATGAAATCCTCTGAGGAACTCTTAATGCTTAGGCAGCAATCTTCCTTGCATTACCCTGTAAATAAGTATTAATGTTGTCCTGAAGGGATCTTTAAGGATAGTTCATAATTTGCATTAAATGTTAGAATATATCATGTTGTACTTGCCTACTGGAGAGTTTGATGAAGTCTTTCCATTCTCTCTCTATATATTTACTGTCTGATTCTTCCTGTATTTTTTTTTATTATTATTGTTGTTTCTTTAATACTGATGTAGGATTTTGTGCTCTGTTATCCTTTTACTCTGATTTGTGGAGGTAACCTCCCAACATAATTAAAGCAACTGTAAATCAACATTATTAACCTCCTCAAATTTGCTTGGCACATTCACTCTTTGATGAAGCACTGTAATAGTGCTTGTAATACTTGTAATAGCCTGGCTTCGTATTCTGGAAGGTCATTTTAATGTTTTCTCACAATAGCTGAACTGCTTATAGAACTCCTACTTACTCTGAGTTTGAGTATTTCTGATGTTTGCTTCTGTGTGACCTAATTAAAAAAAGGTAAACAAAATATATTTTAATATAGTTTGCTTTTCGGTCCTGACCCCACTCAGTCCTGGGCCACTCAACTCAACTGCCAAACACACTTCCAGTTAATACAAGTTTGTGTGACATGGACACTTCTCCCATGAGAAGTGGACTGGGCTCACTAAAATCTTATGCTGGATTTGAACCTAAGGGGGGGAAGGATCTGTGTAATCAATTACCAGTCTTTTGATCCACCCAATTCTTTTCTCATCGTATTAAATGTTCTAAAATATCATTGCACCCATTAGTAATGGATTGATTTTCAGAGATGCAGATGCAGGGAACTCACGAAGGCCCTGATTCGGGAAAGCATCTCTTCAGGACAGCACTTAGACACATGCACAAATCCCGCTGAAGCATGTGCTTAAAGTTAATGTTTAACTTTAATGTTTAACAGTAACCATGTTTTGGAAGATTTAATGAAATGAGGAAAAATATGGGGTGGATCAGAAGACTGGTAATTGATTATACAGATCCTTCCACCCTCTAAGTCAGTTCAGCTGCATTCTGAATCTGAATTCTGGGCAAAGAAACCTGTTCAACTGGGTTTTTGAAGGTTGAGTGTATGCTTCCTAGATGATGATGATGATGATGATGGGGTGGAAAGGAGTTTTTGTAGGTGGCTGGCTGATGGTGCTCCTGTTGACTTAATCATTTAATGCTGCTGAGATATAATATTATTGTTAGTGGTGTGCTAGGGCATTAAGAGCCTTGGATAGGTATCTTTTTATCTAATATTTAAATCTAAAAATAAATATATTCTGACCTGAATTGAGATGGACTCAAGATACCGCTTAAGTTTTTCCCTGACTTGGAGGCCACAGTCACTGGGAGTTAGATGGTTAAATACACGCATAGTACCTTGAAAATGCACCTTTGAAGGATATGGGGCAGGGAATTAGCAATGTCCTTACTCACTTAAGGTTGTCACCTTCTGGACAAGAATAATCCCACCTGACCAGAGACTAATAAAACCTGAAAACAAAATCAATTTTATACCCCCTGTTATTGTGTTAGAGGATTGAAAATTTGCTTTTGCAATTGATTTGTTTTCCATTGCAAAACTAATTACTTCCAATGCAGTTCTTCCTCCACCTGCCTCCAGAGGGGAAACTGTATTGGCCGTGGTAACTCTTGTCCATTGTTCGGGCATCTGCATCAATATTACTGTTGCTTCCTTGTTTGCGCTGGGTCTAAAAGATTCAAAGCTTTGGCAGAGAGTCCTCCATTGTTAGCAGTGCCCCTGAATGCCTCGCTACTCCCAGGCACACAGTGTTCAGCAAAGCCACACACACTAACGCTGTTGTAGGCAAAACAAGCCCATTGCTGCATGGCTGAACAACTTGTGCCTAGAAGCGTAGTTGTTAGTGCATTCTGACTTCCTCAAGGCTTTTCACAGATGCTGATTCAAGGAGTTGAATTTCCCAGAGATTTTGAATCTTAAATGCAGTGATATGTAAAGGTTTTTTTTTTTTTAAATCATCAAAATGCAGAACATTTCCCCTCTTTTATTAATTTCCTTAGGACCCCCACCCGCCCCCCCCAAAAAATCATGTCATGGGAGCTGGGCGGATGTGCCGGGAAACCTTATTGCCTAGGTCTGTCAAGCTACACTACCTCTACACAATGCTTGTTAACCTCGTCTGTGGGGAAGAGAACCAGAAGTTCAGTGAAGTAGTGAATCTTATGGCCCACCTCATCCTGAGACATGTACTTATCCGCTCATTTACACTGCTGCACGGGAGTCTCCATAGAAAAGGGCTCTGTGCACCTGTAACCCACTGGTGAGTGCATCTTACAGGTCCCTGTCAGTGCCTGATCTGCAGAGGATATGAATCTTTGGCAGCTCCAGCTGGACAACCTTGGCTCTTTAGGTCGTGCTGTGGCAGCTCCTGGTTTTTAAGCTTTGGAGTGGCCCCTGTTCAGTTGCTGGTGTTTTGTACACCAGATCTTCTGCCACGGAACCCTCCACAGGAGCAAGACCTGTTCCTCACTGAATATGAAAGATGCAAGATTGACAGATCTGGAGAATAACATTTGATTTCCCACACATTTAAGAGTAGCAGAGGCAGTACAAGTTTCCCTTTGCATTGCCCTGAGAGTATTTAAGCCTCCATATACTCCACAGCAAGCTGAACCTTGATTATGCTGCTAGGCTCCTGGATTCTGCAGCAGACTGGGAATTCTGCAGCAGTTTCCTTTACAATAAAAAGTATTGGGTTTTAATAAATTAAATTTGAAACTCCATAACACAATCAGTGCATGTGCTGCTCTGTGTTACTTATTTTGTTGTTAAATTCAGTTTATTTTGCACTATCCTCTATTTTCAGTTTGCAACATGCCAAAAATTTTTGTACTGTCAACACATAACTGCATCACAGAAGTTCTCGGGCGTGAAACTGAAAGCATTCCGACACCTGGGGAGGCATAATAGGCTGTTTCACTGAAGAAGAGAGAATATAGAACAGGGATGAAGTAACATGTGAGGGAGAGGATAAACAGGAATGTTGAATTTTGCAGAGGTTGCTTAGGATTCAGCAATGGGGATAGTGTTAGCTGATCCAGTTGTAATGGCCTTATTGGTCTGTTTGTGGCCTACATATATTCGAGAATCCACTTACAGTCCACGGATAGTTTCTTCTGGAGGATATGAAGCCCTCCATTACTCTCATAGACTATAATATCCTAAGGATGTTCCAGTGCTTCTCTCTCTGCAATGTCCAGAATTGAGTTGGACAACCATCACTGGTCCCTTCAGCCTGATAAGTTTAAAAAATGTCCCTATTTTCAAGCTGAGGCAGTTCTTTCCGTTTCAGAGAAATGTTTATCTATCCTGAGTCAACTGGAGACCTCACCGTCACAATTTAGCTTAAACTCAATAAGTACAATCAGTGCCTTTTAATCCAACTTGTGTTTCTTTTTAACCAACGGCTTTAAATATCTGTTTACAGGTAAAGATGCCTTTTTGTCACTTCTACCAACTTTGGTTCTTCACGACTTTTACAAATGTAGCATTATTTTTAAATACTTTAGAACTATAGGTCACAACATAACAGCATCTCTTGGAATTCCTTCGCTTTTCTCACTGTAGGGGACTGAGTATCCTCTAAGAGATACCAAGCACCCACCACTCCCACTGCAGTCAATGGGAATTGAGAGCCATTGGCACCTCTCATAAAATGTTCAGTAAATCATAGGTTTGGGCCTTAAATTAAATCAGCATCAGATTAGCTGGGAGATCTTTTTTGTTTCCTTGGTTTGTGAGACTATTTCAGTGTTTCACAGTCTCCTCACTCAATGTGTTAATCAGGAAACCAGAACATGGAATTATCTCTAAATTCCTAGCTGGATAAATGACTTACATGACGACCATTTTATTTATCTTTAGAGATAAGCTTGCTTAACACAGTGTTGTTTTGGGCATAGGTGCAGCTGGAGGATATAAGACTTTTAGTCTCTTGGCTAAATGTTCTAAACTTTGCATGGATCCTGACTAATGCCCCAAGCATTCTGTGTTTCCATACCTATGGAATTTATCTCATAATCGTGCTCCAGAATCTAAACTTTCATTTTTAAAAATCTAGCCCTTACTGTTCTGAAGAAATCATGAAAATGTGAACTGTGGTATAGCATTACCTTCCTCAGTCTGCAGACAACTGGAAACAAAAAGCTCAGAGATAAACTATCCCTTTAATCTCAACCAGTTATGTCATGTCTGAAACATGGCAAAAATAAAACTCTAATGTTTCCTCCTCCCATGCCCTCCCCACTACCATCTTTCTCAATCCTTCTGAACGACAACACTATTATCCTGCCTGGAATTTAGGCTCATGACCTAAGTATAGTTCTCGATTTGGACTTTTCTCTAGGTCCTTACATCCAGGCCATAACTAAGTCTTGCAGATTCTTTCTACAGAACATCTCTAAGACCTGGCTTTTCCTATCCATCCACACATACAACTTTGTCTGCAATGAAGTCTATAGCAGTTAGTGCAGAGACCACTGCCTATTATACTGACCAGTACTGTCTCATTGTTCCCTTGTATTCCCCCATCTATCTACATACATCTGTTGTCTCTTGCCTTATACATAGGTTGTAAACCTTTTGGTGCAGGGATCATATTTTTGTTCTGCCTTTGTATAGCACCTGGCACAATGGGGTCCTGTTTCTCCTAGGTGCTATGATAATACAAATGATTAATAATAATGAATATGTAAATTTCATAGGTCACTGCTGATCATTTTAGCAGGAAGATCGAGGAAGCGTACTTATCCCACAATCTCAAATGTCTTCCCGGGTCCAAATGCCACAACTGTTCCCTACCCAGCTGCCAAAACCTCCAGCTTCCCCTTGGTAATGTCCATGCAGTTATGCCTTGTCAATACAAAAATCTCTGGTATATCAAAAACTTAAAAAGTGGAGCCAGCATAAATTAAATTAATTTAATTTAAATTAAGCTACCATTGGATTTCTGATGTGCTGCACTTGAATGTGTCATATCCAGGAATTTTGCACATGGTTTTTAGTTCAGTTTGTTGTGGAGTACACAGGGTCTTGTTTATAATCATGCATTTACATTTCCTGGTTGTCATGCATAAGATTTGTCATGTGACACACCTAAAAAGCAAGTTGGTTTCTGTATCAGGTAAAGGTATGTGGATTTATAGCCAAACACTTTTAATGTCAGTTAAAGCACATGTGGGTAAGTCCCAGAACACACAGGGTATGTCTAAACAGTCTGTGACAGTGAGACTGTCTGCCCAAGTCAACAGACGTGGGCTCACCCTAGCACTCTAAAAGCAGCTGTGTAGACATCTCTTTGAAGTTGCGACTTGGATTGGAACTTGGGCACTTGAAGCCTAGGGGGGTTGGGCTTCAGAGCCTGAGCCACATTTTCATAAGAGCTGTCTACACAGCTATTTTTAGAGTGCAAGGGTGAGCCTGGCAAGCCCAAGTCTGTTGACTAACCCTGGGGGTTAGCCTAGATGACCCTTAACGGTCCCTTCTAACACTATGAGTCTATGACCAGGTCTGGGAGGCTCATGACCATGGGCTGTGTAGGCATGTCTATAGAGTCATGGAGTTTAAGGCCACAAGGGACCATCAGATCATCAAATCTGACCTTCTGTATATCACAGGCCACCAATGCCATCCAACAACCTCATGCTAAATCCAACAACAGAAATTAGACCAAAGTATTACAGCTCTTGGGAGGCTAGACTACTATGTGCCACAGGCAGAGAATAGGAGGGACTGAGGTGCACAAGTGCCAGAGGCTCCTGCAATGGCAGGGAAATGATTAAGTGAGAGATACCCAGATGATTCTGGCAAGGAACCAATACCCCATGTTGCAGAGGAAGGCAAAACACCATCACCACCACCACCACCACCACCCTCCAAGGTCACTGACAATCTGATCTGGGGGGAAATTCCTTCCCGATGCCATGTGCATTTCTTTCTGAAGTCAACAAGGTGATTATAAGGTGATATAAATTACCTGTCAGGCAGAGCACACCCCTTGTGACACTAGGAAAAAATGCTGCTGTACCATTGGAGGCAGAGAAGGAAGAAAAGAAGCAGCTTTCGATGGGTTTATCTTCTAACAGGATTGATAGAGCCTGGCACTTTTTCTTAATAGAGGAACAGATTTTTCCAAAGGTACAGATTCAACAAATCAGCTTTATTTCATCTCTGTGAGGAGCTCTTCTGCCAATTTGAGCAAAAATTGTGCTTTTTTATAGATTCACTTTCATAGAAAGAGCGATATGAAGACTTGGCAGATTTAAAGATTGTCGATTAGACCATCAAGCCCTTAAAACTGAAACATGATTTTCTTTTACTGACTTCTTATCCCTTTCTTCTTCTTACAGGTGCAGCAAGGAGGTGGGGGACTTCATAATAAGCTGTTGCTTGAATATGATGTGATGGAGTATACAAGCACTTGAAGGTTAGTTGGAGAGCCCTCATCTAGCCAATGGCAACATACCTCCCTTTCTCCACTGAGGAATACAACCATGAACCCATTGGGTCATCAGTGCTGGTCTAGGAAGCCACCTGCTTCTCCCCAGGAACTGGGTTTGAGTTCCAGTCCAGATTTTATCTGTGTCTGGTGGGTTCTAAGGCAGACCGTAGAGTCTAGCAGAGGACCTAGGTGGGAGTGCTTCCCTCACCAGCTTTGCTGGGCTGAGGCAAGGCAGATGTCTGTCTTATTTTTTGGACTGACCTCATGATTGAGAGCAAATGGCTTCATCACTCTAAAAACCTGTCAAGAAGGAAGAGGAGGAGGCTGGAGGAGCTGCAATTATCTGAAGAGTAGCTAATGCAGGTGGAAGCAATAGACCTAGCTAAGTTGTTTCCTGTGATGGTCTTTATTTCTTTTTGTTTTGCTTGAGTTCAAAATGTTGGGTCAAAACCCTGGATCTATTTACCTTTTGGATTTTGCATGAAGCAAGGGGAGATGGGTCACAATCTGCCTTATGGGTACCTATCTTTGTAACAGGCTGAGCCAAAACTCTGGGTCCAAACATCCCAAGTGGCTGCTTTATTTCTGAGTCACTCAGACACAAACCACTAAAGGGAATTTTTTTTTCTTTTACTGAAGAACTCCGACATGTGTCTCTAGAGGTGTAAACTCAGTGAAACAACCTCTTTTGTAGAAGGGTAGCTTTGGGCCTCCCCTATATGGCTAATGATGAACAGCTAATTATGTGTTAAAATGATGGGCTTGATTTTCAGGTGACCCCCTCTGTTTGGGTGGTGCAGTTTATTCTGTCCTTTTTGTGTACGAACCCCTGTGAGTAAAATCCATCCCTGTGCAGAGGGTCCTGTATGAGGCCTATTCACACTGAGGTCCCACCTCTACCCCCCGAATAAGGAACAGAATGGTGCCTAGCCTTTGTGCTGGCCCTCTGCACAGGGTTGAATTTCATTCACTGTGCAGGTGACAGAATATAATTGTGAAAAACATGCGTACAAACCCATTTTATCACCTTTTTTTTGAGCAAGTAGAGGCTGTGGTGAGGCCTCCGTTTTTCTAAATGAATCTGAAACCTCCATGAACGATTTTGCTTCTGCCATCATCAGAAAATGCACTTACGTTTTCAGTAGTGCTGGTGACTTGTACAGAAACCAGGGTGCATTTAGAGCAGTGATTCTCAACTTATTTATCATTGTGCACCCGCTCCGGACCCCCAGCTGGGCCCCCAGCCGGGCCACAGCTGTGTGCTAATTGGGCCACATGCAGCCCGTGGGCTGCAGGGTTGAGAACCGCTGACTTATAGGATATTCATTTTCAGATTTATCTGACTTTTGAAAGTATTGTTTTAACAGATGCATCCAAGAATAACTTTGGTAACAATATGCTAAATGTTAATGCTCTGGGTTTTCTTTTCTAAAGCTGCAAATATTTAGAAAATTGAGAGGAGTGAACAGGGACATTTTTGGTGAGGTCACTTTATTAATAAGATCTTAGGGACATTCACCTCCAGTTTCTACCACTGATTCTTGTAGTTGTTTAATAGTACAGTGAAATAAAAAGTTATTTTCTCAGTTTTGATTTAGCTTTGCTCTGATGGCTGGTCTCACCTGTTTCTCAAGGTCAATGTTGTTTGGTGTTTGTTTGCTTTAAAGCATGCAAGCTTGGTGATTTCAAATGCATGTACATATTGGCATGGCAAAGCCAGCAGTTTCAAATAGGGTTGCCAATTTTGGTTGGATGTATTCCTGGAGGTTTCATCACATGACGTAATTTTTAATTAATCTTTAATTCCTGGAGACTCCAAGCCAATCCTGGTGGGTTGACAAACAAAACCTACAACTGTGTTCCAGAGTGAAAGTCAAGCTTCTTCCCACTTTGCCACATGGATTAGTGCTCACACTCATGGGTTAACGTCTCCAAAGAGTTGGAAATCTTGTTCAATGTGAATAGTATCGTAGCAAAGGATGGAAAAAGCCTAATACAACGCTGCGTCTCATCCTCATGTTAGTACAGGCTATGATCCTCCTGCATCAAGCATCACACTGATGCTGCAACATTCACAGGGTGCTTAATAATGTGTTTTATTACTGCCACCTTGTCAGCCTTGGCGGATCTAAAACTCTCAAATCACACCCGATTCTGGGCCCTATCCACTGTTTGAAGCTTTCCGATCCCATTTTTGTATCTCAGAAGGAGCTTTCATGGATGATGGTCCTCTAGAAAGATAAAGGGACAGGAGTCAAAAGTACTGCAGCAGCTGTTCTCTGAAGAAAGGAGGAAGGCGGGACCTCCAGCTGAATGCAGAGATAAAGGAATATTGCATGAATGGCTTTTTTTCCCCCCTCCTTCCTTGGGACAAGAAAGGCTGCTCTGAGTTACCATAGTTTCTGGTTTCCTTAGTAACCATTCCATATGTTTTTGAAGTAGCTGTCCTAAAATAGTGTGTGGCCAAGGAAAGGTCTGTGGAAAAATGCCGTCTGACACAGGGTTAATTAATTAATTTATTTTTCTTCCTTCTCCTTTTTGAGAGTGAATCAGGAGTAAAAGCGTCTGTGTGTGTGTGTGTGTGTGTGTGTGTGTGTGTGTGTGTGTGTGTGTGTGTGTGTGTGTGTGAGAGAGAGAGAGAACTCGAATATGAGATTCTGTTCCTGTATTGCTGATGAATAGTACATGGTTGATATAATATCCATTAGCACCTCTTTTTCCCCAAAGCAGGATATTCTGGAACTTTCGCATCCCTGCAGAACTGCACCACATAACAAAGTTAGGGTAGAACCAAGAAAACACAAGTTTTATAGTCCCTTCCAGAAGCCAAGGAATGAAAGATTCATTTGGTGCACTTTATTTTGTGATATTTGTGGAGAGTGAGTTTGTTTTCTCAAGATCGGCTCCTGTTCTGTTGTCATTGAGAGGAAGGGAAAACAACGCCTGGTTGGTAGATTTAATTTTTGCAAGTGCACAGCATGTGTTAGACTGTAGTTTTGCTTAAACTGATTGAAACTGTTGAGTCTGGCAAAGTGATTTTTGAAAATACACGTACACACACTCTCTCCTGCTGTCAAGGGCTGAACTGCTTCTACATTTAAAATAGAGGAGTACGCACAGCACTTCTTTGCTGAGTGTAGATACAGACTGACTTTAAATACCCTATTTGGTAAGAGAAAATAAATAAATAAATAACTTGGCCCCATTCATTGTTCTATTTAGAACTTTTAATAACTACAATTTCCCACAGCTATTTCTGAATCCCCCAAAGGAGTCTTTCAGTTAAATTCCTAAATTCCTCTTAGCATCCTTTTACTTCTAAATAGATTAAAAAGTGTGCTATTTTCAGAGGAACTTAGTGGTGGTAACCTGCAAGGGATGTGCCATGTTCTCTTTCCTGCCTGAGGACAGAAGGGATTTCATGTGCATGAAGTGCAAGATGGTGGCTGCACTGGAGGAGAACATTCTTGGCTTGGAGGGGCAAGTAGAGATGCTACTGAGAATCTGAGGTGTTCCTAGATAGCCAGGTTCAGGAAACACCAGTACCCCAGGTTCAAGGAAGAATGGAGCTGGCCGCCAGGAAATCAGAGAGAGAGGAAGTTAGAGAGGAGGACTGGTAGGAGGCAGGAGGTGATGGTGGCATTCTACATGGCTGGAAATAAATGAGGATGGGCAGACTTTGGCCATCAGAAAGAAGATGATGGTGAGGAATTCCACACAACTGGAAGTTTCAAATCAATACCAGGTCCTCAATGTGGAAACTTTAAAAGATACCTCTCAAGATCCAGCAGGTTCAAGGAAAGGGAGAGATGTACAGGACATACCTGTGGATGGCAGCTTGGCCCAACCTGTAGGAAAATCAAGCTTGCTCACAAAGAGCTCTCCAGTCTTGCAAGGAAGACCGATTATTCTTGTTGGAGATTCAATACTCAGAAGAACCTCAAGGACATTTTACAAGGGACAGGTGGACAACTGGACAGTAGGCTGCTTTCCTGGAGCCAAGGCACCAGATGTCACTCTAAGATTGGAAGCTGACAGGCAAAGATCCATTGGTGATGGTTCATATTGGCTCTAATGACACTGTATCACAGGATATCTCGCAGACAGCACATGACTTCAGGGAACTCGGAAGCATGCTGAAGAAGAATGTCCAAGTCATCTATGGTCTTTCCTGACCCACAATTGAAGGAAGACAGAAGGTAGTAGATTCTGGAAGTGAACCATCGGCTAGATGAGTGGTGTAGGGTGAAGGGTTTGGGTTTTCTAGAACGCTGGTCTACCTTCCATGGGGAGAGGGGGGCTGTATAGTTTGGATGGCCTCCAACCTTGGTAGCAGGGGGACCAATCTTCTCAGGGACAGGCTGTCTAGAAGAATCGGGGTAAGTTAAATGAATAACAAAAGGGGAGGGTAAGAATAGGGAAGATACGAGCACTCAGAGTAAATCAAGATGTTGAGAACAAAATTAATCAAGGAACAAAAGGATATGAAGAGAAGAAATTCTTGAATATCCTATACCAGGAGTCGGCAACGTTTGGCACGCGGCTCGCCAGGGTAAGCACCCTGGCGGGCCGGAACAGTTTTATTTACCTGCTGACGCGGCAGGTTCGGCCGATCGTGGCCCCCACTGGCCGCGGTTCGCCGTCCCGGGCCAATGGGGGCGGCGAGAAGCCGCGGCCAGCACATCACTCGCTAGGAGCCTGGGTAACAAGCAAGAGGCATTGGAATTGCTCATTTTATGAAATACCTTTGATCTAGTTGGTATTCCTGAAGTTTGGTGGGATGATTCCCATGACTGGAATGTTTAAAATCAATGATTATAACATATTTAGAAAGGACTGAGAGGGGAGAAGGAGTAGCACTCTAGGTCAAAAATGGTATTACCTGTTTCTGGAACTTGGAAGGAAATGATCCTGAAAAGTTATGGATCAACGTCCTAACAGATAAAGCACAAGATGGGCTGTTAGTTGGTGTCTGCTACAGACTACCAGATCACACTAGGGAACAGGATGACTGACTTCTTAGGCATCTGTGTATAATGTGTAGGGGGGGTGAAAATGGTGTGATGCTGGAAGTTTCATGCTGCTAGTACTAACATCCTTGGAATTTCTATACATAATAGATGACAATTTCTAACTCAAAAAGTGTTGCAGCCAACATGGAGAAATTTATTATACCTTATCTTGACAGATAAAGAGGTACTGATCACACAACTAAAAATCAATTGTAGCTTAGGTACAAACAATCATATCTTGATCACATTTATAATGTGCAAACAGAATAAAGTCCAGAGCAGTACACACTTGGTGCTTTGATAGTGCCAATTTCACAAAGCTGAAAACAATCAAATCAGCTGGGAGGATGAATTTAATTGGAAAAATGTAAATCATAATTTGGACTAATTTAAGAACACTTACTAGATGCCCCAAAAGCTAGAATCCCATAATTGAGGAAGAAGGTCATGCTGGTTTAAAAAAAACTAACCTGCTTTAGAGGGGAAATGATGGCAGCTATATATATATATATATATATATATATATATATATATATATACAGAGAGAGAGAGAGAGAGAGAGAATTTATATTCATTACTATTAACTTTACCTTTATTGCATTTGTGCACTCTAGTGGCCATAGATTTCTCTTGTGTCCCTTTACTTCCCTTATCAATTTTCTACAGTTTCTAACTTCTGATTTATATGCATTACTATAACTTGCCTTTTCTTGCATTTGTTAAAATCTCAGCCTTAGTTTTATGCATTTAACTATTACTACCAGTGCTGGCTGAAATTATTTGGGATTGGGAGTTGGATTTTTAAAAGGACCTTAGTGATTTAGGAGCACAAGTCCCATTGAGAAGTAGTGGGACACATGGCCAAGATTTTCAAAAGTGACTAGTGAATTTAGCAGCTTCAGGTTTTTTGGTTGTTCAATCTGATACAATTTAAAGGCACCATATTTTTAGAAGGTGCTGAGATCCCACCCTCTGAAAATCAAGCTTTAAGGTGTCTCAGTTGGGAACCAAAAACAGGAATCCTGAATCACTGTGTGGTGTATTGAAAGCTGTGTTTAAATTACACTATAACCCCCAGATCCATTTCAGCAGTATTACCACCTAGCCACTTATTCTCCATTTTGTAGCTGTGCATTTGATTTTTCTTTCCTAAGTGAAGTACTTTGCACTTGTTTTTATTGAATTTCATCTTGTTGAATTCAGACCAGTTTTCCAGTTTGTCAAGGTTGTTTTGAATTCTCATCCTGTCCTCCAGAGTACTTGCAATCCCTCCCAGCTTTGTGTCATCTGCAAATTTTATAAGTGTACTCTCCATTCCATTATCCAAGCCATTAATGAAAATATTGAATAGTACCAGATTCAGGACTTACCCCTGTGGGACTCAACTAGATACACTTCCCAGTTTGACAGTGAACCATTGATAACTACTCTTTGAGCACGGTCTTTCAAGAAATTGTGCACCCACCTTGTAGTAATTTCATCTAGATCACATTTTCCTAGTTTGCTTATGTGAATGTCATGTGGAACTGTGTCAAAAGCCTTACCAAAATCAAGATATATCACATCTTCTACTCCCCCTCCCCTTCCCATCCACTAGGCCAGTAACCCTGTCAAAGAAGGAAAATAGGTTGGTTTGGTGGGATTTGTTCTTGACAAATATGCTGGCTATTCCTTATACCCTATTATCTCTAGGGGCTTACAAATTGATTGTTTAATAATTTGTTTCAGTATCTTTCCAGGTATTGAAGTTAGGCTGAATGGCCTATAATTCCCAAGGTCCTCTTTGCTCTCTTTTTAAAGAGAGGTACTATGTTTGCCCTTCTCCAGTCTTCTGGGACCTCACCCCCCTTCCAGGAGTTCTCAAAGATAATTGTTAACATTTCCAAGATTGCTTCAGCTAGTTCCTTAAGTACCCTAGGATGATTTTCATCAGGCCCTGCCAACTTGAAAACATCTAACTTATCTAAATATACTTCAACCTGTTCATTCCCTAATGTGGCTTGTGATCATTCACCCTTTTTGTTAATATTAATTGTGTTGAGTATGTGGTCACCATTAACCTTTTTGGTGAAGATTGAAGCAAAATAGTCATTAAACACCTCAGTTTTCTTGATGTCATCAATTATTAGCTCTCCTTCCCTAATAAGTAGAGGATCCTACACTTTCCTTCTTTTCTTGCTCCTGATCTTATTTCTTATTTCCTTTTATGGCCTTTGCTAGGTGTAACTCATTTCGTGCCTCAGCCTTTTGGATTTTGTTCTATTTGTTCTAATGCTTGTGCTATTAGCAATTTGCCCATGTGTCTACTTTTTGTAGGATTCTTCTTTGATGATTGTGCCACTCCACTCAGCACTGGTGTGGCCTCAGCTGGAGTACTACATTTTAGAAAGATGTGGACAAATTGGAGAGAGTCCAGAGGAGAGCAACTAAAATGACGATAGGTTTGGAAAACCTGACCTATGAGGAAAGGTTAAAAAAACCGAACATATTTTGTTTTGAGAAAAGTAGACTGAGGGGTGACCCTGATGACAGCCTTCAAAATATGTTAAGGGCTGCTATAAAGAGGGCTGTGATCAATTATTCTCCATTTTCCACTGAATGTAGGGCAAGCAGAAATGGGCGTAATCTTCAGCAAAGGAGATTTAGGTAAGATATTAGGAAAACGTTTTTGACTATAAGGGTAGTTAAGCTCTGGAATAGTCTTCCAAGGGAGGTTGTCGAACCTCTATCAGTGGAGGCTTTTAAAAACAGGTTGGACAAACACCTCTCAGGGATGTTCTAGGTTTACTTGATCCTGCCACGGTGCAGGGGGCTGGCCTTGATGACCTCTGAAGGTCCCTTCCAGCCCTACATTTCTATGATTTTGTGATGATATACCTTGGATGATAAGGTTTCTTGTAAATTATTTTGTATGTTTTTCAAGTGAAGTGAATACTACATAAATGACTTTGCATAACAAAATTACACTACAGATCCCAATATTTTGTTCACTCTGACACCAACAGAATTGTATCTGTAGTTAATTACAAGAACATACATTTTACAATGATCTGGTCACTGCCATCTCAACATTTTGATTAGTGCTGGCTCTCTCGAAGTGTGGTTCTGCTTTGAGAAGTGACTTTCCATATTTGCATAACAAGGATTTCTAAATCAAATGTACTCAGTTTACAAGTGGAAAAACTACACTGCATTGGTGTATAAATTAGTACTAATTCTACTGAGTTCATTGGAATTACATCATCATTACAATGGCTTAAGGTATCGGGTACTGCTCAGGGCAGGTTTTGAAAACAATGAGGCTATATGTGGTAACTGAGGGCAGAATTTGGCCTACAGAAGCTTTATTTATTTAGTGATGATGCACAAGCCATCAAGACTCCAATATGACTGCCAGATTCTGGAGTGAAATTAATGGGATGACAGCTAGCAATCTATCATTTTCACTTGTAAACTGAACAAATTTGACTTGGAAATTATTGTAACGGAAAGACTCCCATGGACTTTAATGGGCTTTGAATAAGGCTCTTTTATGGGCGTACTGTTTGGGTACCATTTGAGGGGATGGTAGGGATATCTCTTCTTCTCTGGAGCCTGCCTTTTCTCCCATTTGGTTGCTATTAAACTTAATCACAGTAACCCATAGCCAGTATCCCAAAAGTCTCTTCCCCAATCTTATATCTCTGATTTTCCATGCAACTATATTTGGAGAGGGGAAGGAAATGCTTAAATAAAATAAATAAAATGTTAAAAATGCTCATTATCATCACTTCCAGTTGAAGACCCAGAGCCAGAACACCCAGATCATTTCCAGGTGCTACTTTAACTGGCTAAGCATAAGATTTCTTCAAGTACGTTTCTATGCTTTTCATTAAGCTATCCCCATTATATGAGCTTAACCATTCACATGACCAGGATTCAGTCTGGACACAGAAACCATGCTATCTTTCTGCTAGCAAGAACCAAGCTTAAATATACTTTTTGCTAAGATGTTTAGGGCCTGATTCTCACATGCACTAAACTTGTTTTACACTGCTCTGTTCTCATATTTTTTCATAGTGTGGACCATAGCTTAACACAGAGGTTGTGTCATGGACACAACCTTTGGGATCATGCATACCATTTTTTCCTTTCCCCTCATTCACAATCCCACACCTTCTTTATGACATCTGTGTCAATTACTTATATGGACAAGTAATATTGGAATAGTATTTATGTATTTTAGCTATCTATACTATGATGTTTTGTCCTTTTGGGAAATAAAAGAAAATAACACCATCTGCTTTTGTTCTTCATTGCATCTTCCCCCACTCATCAGTTCTGTTTGTACGAGGTGGATACAAGGAGGTGAGCCAACCAAGATAAGTTCAGGGGACAACTAGTGGTCCATACGCTCCAGTTGTGGAATCTCTGCTCTGCTGTAGGATGGCAATAAGCGTTTTAGGGCAGGACTAGCGTCTTTCTTCTCTCTGTAAAACACCATGTATGTCTATGGCACTACGTAGAAATGTGTGATCATGAATTTATATTGCCCTAGGGCCTCATCCTCCCCTAATCTTGTATGTTTGTGTTTGATCACATTGAAATAATCAGGTTTTTTCATTATCTAGAACCATCCCACCATGTAACTATTTTCCTGTTTATCCAGGGTTTCCCCTCTCTGCTCCCACCACTTCCCACCATCTTACGTCTCTTTTACAGTATTATGTCTGATATTATATCTCGGCGCTCTGACTGATACTATATCTCAGTGCTCTGACTACAATACATTAAAGTCACTATAATTACTTTCTTACTGACAAGTTTGGCATGAAGACATATTTGATAGGTAGGAAATGTTGTTAGTGAATGCCCAGTTGAATTTTTACAGGTAATTATCAGGTCATATTACCTACTAGCAAAAGAGAGAAAAAATCTTTTACTACCATTTCAGTCATTTCCACCATTAATCTCTTGGTGCTTGCATAGTGTGTCACATCAGGAAATCCCAGTTCTTGGCTTCAAAGGATTAAGTTCACAATTACCATCGACACTCATCTTATAGACTTTTAGGTGAGAGATATAAAACTGTACGGCAAGACAGTATTTTATTTGCTCCTTCACAGTATTGCATTTTACCTCATCTCCAAGCTAAATGTTAATCTGATATTTCTTGCCTGTGCAGTCAAATAACTTTTTTATTAAACTGTATGTGAATAATTTTTTTCCCAGTTTTAGTTGTTTGTTAGCAATTTCTTGATGAGAAAAGCATGCAGTGTTAATATTACTTGTCACTTCTTCCTTGGGGCTGCTTACCAGTTTTCCTTCTGAATGTTGTTTTATTCATTCAAAACACTCTAGCAGTTTTAGATCTGAAAGTGCATTCATTAATGTTGCATAGAAAAGAGTAGGACACCAATTACAAAATCACTCAGCATTACATCATATATAGAACAAAAGAAGGAAAGTTATCTGATTTAAAACCAAAACTACATGTCCGCTGCCTATGAGTCAGCTTTACTTGTCTGTTTTTATAATTCTGGATTACTAAAGACAAAATGCAAACTACGACAAGATATACATGAGGTGTCATGTACCACAAGGCTCTGCCAAAACAGGAATATTCAGAAGAAGACAGTGTCCTAGTCCATCCCTTCTAGAAACAACAGGATAATGGCCAGATGTGAATGTCCTTAATCAGGTTGATAAGAACTTCAAGATATGTCCATATATTGGAGACCTCCACTCCTTGGGCCTAGTCCTAGTGCGTATGTTGTCTCCTATACCACCCACAGATCGGGTTTCCACCATCATGCCTGAAATTTTGCTATGGTATCACCTGTGGTGTGGTTCTCTCAGTCTCTGAACAGCTATCCCAGCATCTTCCTCAAAGCGTGTTTTTTTTGTTTTTGTTTTTTGCGGGGGGGATTCACACCGCTATTTATTTAGATTTAAAAATGTAAAAAGATGCCTATCCAAGGCTGTAGGTGCCATAACATCGTTAGTTACACAATGAAATCTCAGCAACATTAGTCATTTCACAGGAACTCAGACAGCTACCTACAGAAACTCCTACAGACTTTATTTTTTCAGAGCTGTGTTTTGTCATGCTCACCATCCCCACACTCTGCATGATGGCTCCTCCTCCTTTTCAATCATGCTGCTTTGAAGGGCTTTCCAGTGTTTTGGTTATCTTGAGCTGCAGAATTTGGAGCTGGATTTTGAGCACTTCAGACTTTTGAGTGGTGAGAGGGAGTTTGGTACAGAATATTACAGCAGCGAGGGACCAGCTGCCAGATTCTCAAACATGTTTAGATGCTGCTTCCTCAACCCCTAAAGATTTTTTCTTCATATTTGAGGTTTTTGATTTTAGCCCAGTCTCTAATTTTTAAATTATTTTTATGATATTTAATTGTTTAAGACCCCACCCTGACCCCGGAGTAAATTGCATAGTACTGAATTTATGTATGTTGGAGTGGTGAAAGAATGAATCCATCCTGCTGGGATTTGGACCTATTGTTCCAGGGTGAGTAGGCACTTTCAAACTGATTATTAGACCACTAACTCTCACCAATTAATTCTCCCCTCCACATCAGTTGGTTCTACTACCCCAACAAATCATTATATTCTCCACCCTCAATCAGTTAATTCTACTCACAAATCAACAAGTCAGTCCTTTCCCAAAATCATTTCTCCCCCAATTAGTCAATCATTTCTTTTCCTCACAAACCAATTCTTCTGTGCCATTCCTCCATATTTTTGCAGGACTCATCTGCTTTTGCTGCCACTGCTAACACCCCATTATTCTGTGGGGCTCAAAGGGGACTCCTGACTTCCCAGCTTCTCCTCCTGTAACTAGACCCTCTTTTTCTCATGCTCTCTCCACTACTCTTAAGGAAGCAGCAGCACACGGGCCAGTCCCTCATTCTCTCCTTCCTGTGGAAGTATGTAGCAGCTCCAGACACTCCATTCCCTTTCTCTTCCTCCAAAGCAGCTAGTAGTGCTTGAATTGCACTAGCATCGGCCTTCACTTCTCTTCTAGTTAAAAGAGCAGTGGTATTGGGTGAGGATAAAAACCAAATTCTGCTGTGATGCACCACTACAGCTGCAGGTGGTGGTGGACTAGAACCACCTAAAGTAGAAATGAGGAACTTGCTGTCATAGTCCCAGGATTGCTGTTCAGAGCCTAAGAGAGTTCTAGCTCTGCTGTATCTGTTGGCAGCTATGCAGAACCCTGTCACATAAATGGATTTACATATTTCTGGCACTTGCCTATAAGATTGTGCAGGAGAACACCAGACAGATCTCTCTGCCCACCCCGCTAATTAGCCTAGCTTTGAAGTAAATTTAAGTAAATTATAAATTATTTGTGAAAATTTGACAATTTTTATTCTATTTGCTGTTTCCACATTCCAGATTTTAATAATGTTTAGAAAACTTTAAAAAAAAAAAATAGGAGGGACTATTTTTTTCCATAACAGTAGGTGGAAGAACACATACATTCACTCTGAATCAGTCTGTTAAGTCTCTCATGATGTATAAATAAGTTAGATGCAAACATACTAAACTCTGTGTTTTTCTGTTGCAGAGCAAAACCGACAACTAATATGAAATGTGCTGCTCATCCTGAAGCAGGTTCTTTGACTATAAAAGCTTTGATCATTGTAGATGTTGAGCCCACATATTATAAAGTTTTCCAATTAAAGCATTACTCGGGGAACTTCAGGGGGGAAAATAGAACTTTCCTTCTCTTGTGTAGCTTTCTCAATTTTCCCTATACAAAATAAATTAAGCTTTCAAGAAGTTCATAACTGATGAGCAGATATGTTATACCCAGCCTAACTACTAGCAACCAAACTTCTTTATATGCATTTCAAATAAATTCACTTGGTCTTTGTGTAATAAAAAAAAAATATATTCTCTTCATTTATGTACATTTTACACTCTTTACACAACGCTATTGATGATATTTTAATTTTAGCATAAAGAAGAAAGACAACATTATAATAATAAAGTTGCATTGTCATGCCAATTCATTAATGTGATAAATAGATACTGAAGAACTAATTTGGTAGATGTGTAACGCATAATTCACAAAACAAGTTTATGTATGCCTGGGTGAATCACTTTATTGATTCTGCTATGCAAGAGCAAGCAAAGTATTTTTGTTTTGCTGTTAGTAGGGTGTAACTGTTCAAAGCCCAATCTTGCACAGTCTCCTCACTTGTGTTGAAATCATTGGCAATGGAGGGTGCTTAGTGGCTGTCAATACTGGGCCTTGAACAGATTTGTTTCTATACAGAAATTGAATGGGGCCACAACACTGATTTCTGTGTTGATATTTCATAGATTTTAAGACCAGAAGGGACTATTATGATCACCTAGTCCAACCTCCTGCATAACACAGACCATAGAACCTCTCCCAGTAATCCCTGCATCAAGACCATAGCTTCTGGTTCAGCTACTGAATATCTTAGAAAGACATCCAGTCTTGATGTTCTTCCACCATCACCAAAGAGGGAGTCCTTAAAATGCCCATTTTTATTCCCTCTATGTATGGTTCTCATGATGTCACTCAGAGTAGCAAAAAACCCCCAGTGATTCTGCAGTGTTCATTTTATTTTAATGAATATAGTGAGGTAAAAACACAGCACTGGCTGCCCAATGCCCCACTGCACTACCACTGCCCCTCCCCTAAACAGATTAACTTGGCAGGTGATAGAAGTGAAGGGGAAGACTCACAAATTGTTTGATCCTGACGTTGCAGGGGTGAACTGTCTGCTAGCTTCTTTGTTTCCTTTTTGATTATTTTGTTTCTTCTTTGATAAAAGGCTGCTATAATGTCAGTGAAGGCCTTCAGATGCACATGTTTTTCTCATTGACTTCATTGGGATCTTTTCACATGCACATCTAATGGCAGAAGTTGGTTAACAGTTTATCTATTACACATTGGAAACTATATTTGCTATATTTTAAAAGCTCTCTTTTAAAACCACATCTGGGACAGTGACTGGTGAATCTCCAAAGCCTCTGAAATGACGATGATTTGTTTATGGTAGTGACTAGAGGCACCAATCAGGAATCAGAGCCTCATTGTTATCAGCCCCGTTGTATTAATTTAGATGAAATATACAGGCTAAAAGTGCTAACATAACGTAGCTACTGTTTAACATTAAATAGTTTTAAACAAGTTCTGGGGATTGGTAAACAGAGATTTCAGCTGGCTTTGTACTATGACAGACATTATTTTTTTAAATAACCTTTGTATTAAAGATACAGAAAAGAAGAAAAAACAAAGCATTTGAAATGTAAAGCACTGAATAAGATTTTTATTTTAACAACAACTTTTTCCCCCCTCTTTGGCTGAAGAGAGATTTTTTTGAAGTAAAACTGCCTTGTTTGACAGCCTCTTTTGAGATAGTATTAAAAGATGATCATAACTTTGCTTTTGGGGAAAAGAGGAGAAGTGAGTAGCAATAGGTCGGAACTGTTGGTACTGTTGTTGAAGTCTGATCCTGTTTCCTAGAAGACAAAACAAGACAAATACATACACAAGGGAGAGAAAAACATCCCAACAAAATAGAAGATGCAGGTTCTGTCTCTGGTGTTTATTTCTTTTGAAAACTTATTGCTGGACACAGCACAGGGCCTGATCAGCCACTTTGAAACCTGGCAAACTTCGAAACCTGGTACCAGTATCAGGCTGTTTCCGGCATTGCTTTTAGTTGCCTCTTTCTTCAAGCCTTACAGCAGTGATGCAAAATATGCAGCTTTGGCTGGGTAAGTCAGATGCTTAAGAGACAAAAGGGGAAAAAAAGAGGAGGGATAGGAAAGAGAAGAAATAAGATGGGGAAGAAAAGGACGCATAGGGGGAGCAGGGAGAGAGAAAGTCCTATATCCCAGGTGGTGGTCGGGTTTCACCCAGTGGTGGTGGTGGTGATATCATTTGGGTCCTTCTCTCTTTCGTCTGGATATCTCTCAGGATCAGGACAATGAAGTTTGATATTGCAGTGGTTGCATAGACACTGCTAATTATTTAGATGGTCAGGATTGTTTCATTCTTCTCCTTACCCTTCCTCCCAAGTTGGCAAACCTTTCTCTAGTAGCCAATTTTTGCCCCTAAAGTTTGTCTTTAAGGACTCCAAAGGGAGCAGTGGGTGGAATAGCCCAGCCCCTTATTATTTTGTCTGTCAGTTAGACCTAGTTTTTGAGACACAAATTTTGGTTCACTATTTTTTAGTTTTGCACTTTTCCTGTTTACCAGGCATGATTTCAATACAATTCTTGAGTTATATCATAGGTCTCTTTTGTTGGACTAATTTAGCTTTTTTGTGTTTTTTTTCCCCATCAACATTTGTTATGATAAGTTATTGTGACATTTTATTAATTATGTGCTTTTTACAGTTGAGCTCACAATTACAGTAAATTGGTTGGCCCAGTTATTACAACAGCATTCCCGGCCCCCAGTGAGCTTACAGCCAATGTACATAAGACAATAGGTGGATAAAACGAAGACATGGGAGGAAGGGTAAGGAGAAGAATGAAACAGTCCTGACCATCTAAATAATTAGCAGTGTCTATGCAACCACTGCAATATCAAACTTAATTCAGTTATGCACCAAAAAGTGTTGATACTCATTCAAAGTTTTGAGCTTTTTTTCCCTTTCTTTCTCCCTCCCTCCCATCCTTTTCCTTCTCTTGTCTCCCCATATTCTTTTCTCTAGCACATTCCCTCCTTCTGACTGACATCTATTCCCTAGCTAAATAGTCACGCTCCTGTTGTGCAGGGGTCTGTACTCTAAGTTATTCAACTTTAAAAAGTCTAACTCAGTCTGTTACATAAAATTATTTATGAAAGTCAGAAAAAAGTTGGAAACAAACAGACTGGTACAAACTGGATTGTTTAAGTTAAAAGAACTGTGCTAAAGGGGTATTCAAGGCTCCTGGTAAAGTCACAGGCTGGCATATAAATAAACTCAAAGATGGGAGAAAATGTGCATAGTTGAAATAATCAAAATGAGTTTTGATTGGCTAATGTCAATGGATGAGGTTGCCACCCCTTCTTGGATATATCTCATCTGGGGGGGCACTTTGTGGGAGTGGGCGAGGACACACAGGCTGAAAGGAGTAAACTTTACCATTGTAACTGCCACCCACATTATGAGGGGGGGAGGGATAGCTCAGTGGTTTGAGCATTGGCCTCTTAAACCCAGGGTTGTAAGTTCAATCCTTGAGGGAGCCATTTAGGGATCTGGGGCAAAAATCTGTCTCAGGATTGGTCCTGCTTTGAGCAGGGGGTTGGACTAGATGACCTCCTGAGGTCCCTTCCAACCCTGATATTCTATGATCATGTCCTAGCAAATTTGAGATCCATCATAACACCACTTGGCCTGCACCATCTTGATTATGAAAGGTGCCCAGGCAAGTCTGTATCTTTAATAAAAGGTTGAAAGGATTATTAATGTTTTTTCTTACAAGGGGAGTATGCCAGCAATACCTAGACATGAAACCCCAGAGGGCACCTAACTGTTTCATGATGTAAAAGTGACCAAGGATTTTCCCTTGCTGGGCCTGAGACACCTATCAACACAACAATTCCCAGCCTCCTCTTTCTGATCTCCAGTGGGGGCTGTAGTATTTTTGATGATGGGGAACTGGCATTTTGACATGGCACTTTTTCTGCTGGGCAAATGCTCTATTCAACTCAGTTTTCCTGGAGGGTTTCCCCAGCTCAGAGCCTTTTATAGGAGGGAGATTAGGATAGTAATGAGTTTGGTGATAGATGAAGGAAAGAGAGAGACTGGGTTGGGAGGGGGCACTTATCCAGACCTAAAAGATTGATCTTCAGCTTGGTGTTAAGTGCAGGTCCATCTTTTTCCCAAACCAGTTCAGGCATATTTAGTTTCAGATAGGTTGTGTAAGTTTCTGCATGAGCATTTCAATACTTTGATAGCAACAAATCATCTTGTGTTAGAGACTGAGAGCTCTGATCATTTCTTTATTCATATTTCATGATTCATCCGGCCCCACATCAAAGTGAAAAGACAAAGGCAAAGAAATCTCTTATTGCCAGCTAAATTTGCTTCACAAGGTTCAACCATATTGCATTAAAGGAGTTATATAAATTAAGCATGATTATGGTATGCCAGGTGTATAATTAGTACTATCTGAGCCTATTCATAGGAGCCAGCTTCCTAGTGTTCTAATTTATATCTGATCTGCCAGGAAGGAAATTTGCATTGCTGTAAATGGCAACGCTTTACAAAAGGTGGCTAATCATTTAAAAAAAAAATCCTTTGGCATTTATTGTTCATCGAGAACTCGGTTGGTATTAATATGGCTATAATTTGCAATTCTGAAGAATGTTCGTTGCAATTTAACACAGATTACTTACCATTTGTTGTTAAGTGCTACTCAACTTTTCTTTTAGCAGGATGGGTTGCTATTGTACAAACTGATGAATCTATCTTTGGTGAGAAGAGAGGTCAGGTAGCACTTTAAGGCTGAAACCAACAATTGACAATTTAGAATCTCTACTTTATGTTGCAGAGTAATGGGAGGTACTATTCTATTTCTAATTGGCCACCAGATAAAAACTTTAATGTCAACCTAGCAGGAGTATCCCCAGCTCCTTGTTATTCATGAAGCTTTGGGATACAAATAGATGACCTTATCTTTATGGGCAAAGCAAGGTATAATTGTGAAGTTTCACAATTAGGGTTTCACAAAGCAATAGATTCTGCAACTGCAGGTTTAAGAAAACTGCCAGACAGGACAGATTGCTACCAGATGATATGTGGTATCACACTGAACTGCATCAATGTAACTTTCATGGTATCTGAAAAAGTTCAATAATCACCAAAAAAATAGGCAGTAAATAGCCCGTTGTCTTTTACAATGGAATTGTTTAAAAAAATCAGAGCAATAAAGCACACTGTACTTGTATTGAAAATAATTTCCTCTAAAATTGATTTCTGATTGCAAAAAGTTTAATCCAGTGATGTCCCCAGGTAATAATTGCAAGATAAGTGACTGAAAATATTGATATGGTGGATTAATAATCCATCCAAGAAATATTCAAGGAATAGTCAAACTTTTTGTGTGTGATGATACTCTGCCTCCTTTCCAGTCTTCTAGGCCTGTTTGTCAGTGCTTAGCCTTTTCTCCCAGCATGCCATAGCCCAATCATGTTATAGATAAATTGTGATGTTATTGGTTAAATATTTGATATGCTTTTTTGAGTAGTGGGATGAATAGAGTGTGGACTGTGTCTTGCTCTGGCAGGGTTCTAAATATCTCTCATTGAATAGCTCTTTTCCATCTCTCGGTGAGTTTGTGACTTATGTTGTTCATTTAAACTGCAATAGTCAGTTGAGTGTGAGAGCCATTTTTGGAATTTTGGATGTTGAGGAAAACCCACCAAGCCAAATAAACATATGTTGTATGATGTCCTATAAACCAGAGATCTGCTTATGTTATTGCAATGAGGCTCTCTCATAAAAGTTCTCCTTCTGCCTGAGCCTTAAGCTTGTGTGCCAGGAGTTCATCTGCAGAACTAGGGAGAAATGAGAGATGGAGTAAATCCTACTCCCCCCCCCCCCCCGCCACACACACATTTTTTCATAACCCTGGAGGGAAGGGAAGGCTGCACCTTTTGGTAAACAAATTTATATTAAGTGAATGTGGCTGGAAATGCTTAACATTGCACCTCTTTCATAGATTCATAGATTCTCGGACTGGAAGGGACCTCAAGAGGTCATCAAGTCCAGTCCCCTGCCCGCATGGCAGGACCAAATACTGTCTAGACCATCCCTGATAGACATTTATCTAACCTACTCTTAAATCTCTGGAGATATGGAGATTCCACAACCTCCCTAGGCAATTTATTCCAGTGTTTAACCATCCTGACAGTTAGGAACTTTTTCCTAATGTCCAACCTAGACCTCCCTTGCTGCAGTTTAAGCCCATTGCTTCTTGTTCTATCCGTAGAGGCTAAGGTGATCAAGTATTCTCCCTCCTCCTTATGACATCCTTTTAGATACCTGAAAACTGCTCTCATGTCCCCTCTCAGTCTTCTCTTTTCCAAACTAAACAAACCCAATTCTTTCAGCCTTCCTTCATAGGTCATGTTCTCAAGACCTTTAATCATTCTTGTTGCTCTTCTCTGGACCCTCTCCAATTTCTCCTCATCTTTCTTGAAATGCGGTGCCTAGAACTGGACACAATACTCCAGCTGAGGCCTAACCAGCGCAGAGTAGAGCGGAAGAATGACTTCTCGTGTCTTGCTCACAACACACCTGTTAATACATCCCAGAATCATGTTTGCTTTTTTTGCAACAGCATCACACTGTTGACTCATATTTAGCTTGTGGTCCACTATAACCCCTAGATCCCTTTCTGCCGTACTCCTTCCTAGACAGTCTTTTCCCATTCTGTATGTGTGAAACTGATTTTTCCTTCCTAAGTGGAGCACTTTGCATTTGTTTTTGTTAAACTTCATCCTGTTTAACTCAGACCATTTCTCCAATTTGTCCAGATCATTTTGAATTATGACCCTGTCCTCCAAAGCAGTTGCAATCCCTCCCAGTTTGGTATCATCCGCAAACTTAATAAGTGTACTTTCTATGCCAATATCTAAGTCGTTAATGAAGATATTGAACAGAGCCGGTCCCAAAACAGACCCCTGCAGAACCCCACTTGTTATGCCTTTCCAGCAGGATTGGGAACCATTAATAACAACTCTCTGAGGACAGTTATCCAGCCAGTTATGCACCCACCTTATAGTAGCCCCATCTAAATTGTATTTGCCTAGTTTATCGATAAGAATATCATGCGAGACCGTATCAAATGCCTTACTAAAATCTAGGTATACCACATCCACAGCTTCTCCCTTATCCACAAGACTCGTTATCCTATCAAAGAAAGCTATCAGATTGGTTTGACACGATTTGTTCTTTACAAATCCATGCTGGCTATTCCCTATCACCTTACCACCTTCCAAGTGTTTGCAGATGATTTCCTTAATTACTTGCTCCATTATCTTCCGTGGCACAGAAGTTAAACTAACTGGTCTGTAGTTTCCTGGGTTGTTTTTATTTCCCTTTTTATAGATGGGCACTATATTTGCCCTTTTCCAGTCTTCTGGAATCTCTCCCGTCTCCCATGATTTTCCAAAGATAATAGCTAAAGGCTCAGATACCTCCTCTATTAGCTCCTTGAGTATTCTAGGATGCATTTCATCAGGCCCTGGTGACTTGCAGGCATCTAACTTTTCTAAGTGATTTTCAACTTGTTGTTTTTTTATTTTATCTGCTAAACCTACCCCCTTCCCATTAGCATTCACTATGTTAGGCATTCCTTCAGACTTCTCGGTGAAGACCGAAACAAAGACGTCATTAAGCATCTCTGCCATTTCCAAATTTCCTGTTACTGTTTCTCCCTCTTCACTGAGCAGTGGGCCTACCCTGTTTTTGGCCTTCCTCTTGCTTCTAAGGTATTGATAAAAAGTCTTCTTGTTTCCCTTTATTCCTGTAGCTAGTTTGAGCTCATTTTGTGCCTTTGCCTTTCTAATCTTGCCCCTGCATTCCTGTGTTGTTTGCCTATATTCATCCTTTGTAATCTGTCCTAGTTTCCATTTTTTATAGGACTCCTTTTTATTTTTTAGATCATGCAAGATCTCGTGGTTAAGCCACGGTGGTCTTTTGCCACATTTTCTATCTTTCCTAACCAGCGGAATAGCTTGCTTTTGGGCCCTTAATAGTGTCCCTTTGAAAAACTGCCAACTCTCCTCAGTTGTTTTTCCCCTCAGTCTTGATTCCCATGGGACCTTACCTATCAGCTCTCTGAGCTTACCAAAATCCGCCTTCCTGAAATCCATTGTCTCTATTTTGCTGTTCTCCCTTCTACCCTTCCTTAGATTTGCAAACTCTATGATTCCATGATCACTTTCACCCAAGCTGCCTTCTACTTTCAAACTCTCAACGAGTTCCTCCCTATTTGTTAAAATCAAGTCTAGAGCAGCTTCCCCCCTAGTAGCTTTTTCAACCTTCTGAAATAAAAAGTTGTCTGCAATGCAGTCCAAGAATTTGTTGGATAGTCTGTGCCCCGCTGTGTTATTTTCCCAATGTATATTTGGATAGTTGAAGTCCCCCATCACTACCAAATCTTGGGCTTTGGATGATTTTGTTAGTTGTTTAAAAAAAACCTTTCCTTAATAGCAAGTTGAATATTAGTATTGCCAAGCCCCAAATATTTAAAAATAATGAATCAGGCCCCCAAAACCCATGAGATTGGCTTAAAAATTAGATTTTTAAAAAATACGTTTTGGGGTTCTTTTAATTTGCTTTCTTGTTTCTGAAGCTTTAGAGTGCACTTTGTTCATTTTTTCAAACTTTTGTCTATAACCACAAGGGCTATAAACTTAAGAAAAATGTGTCTCTCATTAAATGTCATTTGAGCAGTTGCGGCGTTAAGAAAAACATCAAATACTGTGAGACTTGTGAGACTGGGCAACACTGGAGTATACAAATAGTAGGAATGGTTGAAAATTTTCCATCCAAGCTATTTTTCAATAGAAAATTGAGGTTTTGACTTAACACTTGGGAGGGTGGGGAGTAAAAAAATGTATACTTTCCACAGAAAAGTTTGGATTTTTGTAAAAAACTTTTTACCAAAAAGTAAAAACTTGGTTTTCAGAAAAAGAAAGAAAGCCTGTAGTTTTTTGGCTGAAATGGTACAGTTTTTTAATAAAAAGACTTTTTTTCCCACAGAAATCCTCTCTCCGCCACTTTCTACCCAGCAATATTTAACAGTATAATTCAATGTTTAGTTTGAATGGTGAGTATATGTGAGAAGACACGAAGGATGTCGGAGAGTGTCTTCCTCCAGTAAATCTCTTGAACCTACCTGCCAATGGTGCATTCTAAAAGTAAAAACAATTATCTTTATATGTATTTTTATAGGTCCTGGTGATAAGCATTCGTTTGTTCAAATAGACCTGAGTGCACTTCACTGTTATTTATGAGCCCTTTAACTCACTTCCTTTGATCCTTCCAATGTGCTGGGGCTGAATAAGAAGAGTTGTGTAGTTTGGGGTTTGTTGTGGCCTTTCAAAAGGTTCAGATAAGCTTTGAATGCATATCTGAACGGCATCCAGTACTGGATGTTTTGAGGGTTGCACGCCTCTCGTACATCTGTGCTAAAGTCTACAATTTTACTTGGAGGGATTTTGTGCAAACAAGTTTTATCATTTCTTTTCGTGCAATTTCACTTTCCTTCGCCCCCACCACAAATGTTGCTTTATGCAACCTTTGATGTCCGTGCAATAACAGCCATACTAACATATGAAATGTTGATTCCCACCCATCCATACCTCGTGTTTATGGTTTAATGAACATATCCACATGGTTTTGTTCAAAATATGTATCATTTAGTGACATTTTTCACAGAAATGAGCCCATTTTCAAGTTTGAACAAAATGCAGAAGTGTGATGACAGTTTTGCATTTCATCATGAATGTTTCAAACATCTGATTACTACACATGCTACAATTGTTAATGTGTTAATGAGTCATTCAATGAAGAATTGTAAATAGCCTTTCTTGTCACCAAGAGAGGGGCTAACCATCCCCCTAGAAATCAAAATAAAACTATGCCATAGTCGGCATCCATAGCCACTGTCATCTTAAAAAGTAAAAAAAATCCTTGATTTGCTGATTCATTTTCTCCCTCCTTTGTTCTAAATGAAAGGCATTTTTATCCAGTGATGAAGACTGTATATTTCTCAGCAGAGTGTAGGCGTGAAGGTCAAAGATAAATTCTGCCTGCTGTGATGTTTTCCAGGGCCAGAAATCATATAATATTCATTTTTGTTTGCATTATTTTGTGAGTGTTATTTTGCTTGAAGTAAAGATTGATTTGTTGTGTAGCTTTCTTTTGTTTTGGGGCAAGTGGAGAGGTGGGGAAAGGAAGGTTCTTTTGTCTGTATCTGGAGAGAAGCTTGCAAGGTTGGCCTGGTTTTCCTTTTACTACTGGAGCGCTTTCAAAAAAAGTGTAGAAGACTATGTATATGGGGTTATTATGATCTGGCCAAAGGATTAATGGAAGAGAGTACTGGTAAGAATAAACACTGTTGTCTAACCCCCCAAACAGGCAATGCCTCTCTAGCTATCGCTTTATAGGAGAACTTGAATCATCATCAGCAGCACCCTAAAAGTCTGACTTCCATTGACTTTAGTGGCTTTGGATCAGGCCTCTGATAGTTTCTTCTGTATTTAATGATTGCCATAGAACAGGTATTCAAAGCCTGTAATTATAAAATCTATACCACTGCCACAGAAACAGCAGTAGTGTAATCCTGGTTATGTCTATGACACAGCTGACACAACGAACACTAGAATGCTGCTGACCTTTACTCTCAGATTAGCAGAAAGGAGCACTAAAAGCCCTCCATCTGGGCAGAGAACGATTCCCCAGAGTGGGCACTATGGTAGAAAGCCATAAGATTGCCCTTGTAGGACCTCTTTACAAGCCATAATGTAGGGATGTACCAGGGGTGGGGCTAGGGCTTGGAAAGGCATGTCAAGTGGAGCCAAAGCATGCAGCACTATAAAGATTTGGGGCAGAACTTCTACCCAAGGGCAGCCTGGGGAGACTGCCATAACATAAACTGGCCCCCAGGGCTGTGAAAGTTACGCCAGGGACCTCTTTAGCCATTGAGACACCTTATCCCCTGCCTCCTGTCGGACTTCAAATTCTGTACTGCACCTGGTAGAGGCACAGCGCAGAATCTCAACCAAGTTGTTTGGGATTTCCTGCTGTGATGGTGCTGTGTTACCCATCACCACCACCACAACTGGGAGAAATGAGAGAGGGAGTAAATCCTACTCCCCCACACACACATTTTTTCATAACCCTGGAGGGAAGGGAAGGCTGCAACCCTCTTGTTTAAGTGAGTTAGGAACCTGTCATTAGAATTCAATGGGACTTAGGCACTTTTGAAAATTTTGCATGCTATTCCTATAGGACTTTCCCTATACTATTTAGAGACACAATCTAGCTTGGTATCTATGCTAGTAATAATGGACAAACTGCACTACTTACATGCTTAAAATTAAGGATGTGCTTAAAATTAAGGATTTGCTGGATGGGGGCCTGAGAGCTCACCACCTTGCTGGATCAAAACTATAGCTTCTTTGATGGCAAACTAGCATGAGCAAAAAGTGAGGGGGAAAAAAAAGGAACTGTGTCCTATCTGATATCATTGTGCATATACATGATGTATTCAATTAGTGTCACAAGGATATAATCAGTCCTGTAGTAGCTAATATTCCTTCTGATTAAATGAGCCATTGAATTGGAAGACTTTTTTTGTTTTTGCTTTGCCTTATGTGAGTGTGTAGGAGTTGCAGGACTGCCAACAATGCTGCCTAGTGGTCAGGTGGGTGTTGGCCGGTCATCTCCCGTTGAAGCACAGTCCCGTCCTTCAGCGCTCCTACCTCAAGGGTTTCCAGGCCTCCCCTTTAGCAGAGGGGCTTGGGGGGCTGGGCTCTTGAACAGTCAGTCTTTTCCAACTGGCCCCTTACCCTGGGGTGAAGGCTCTTGCTATTCTATTGTCCTCTTGGAGGGGGTAGGAGAGCCCGGGCCCGCCCACTTCATTGGGCTCCAGTTCAGGGCCCAATGGGGGGCAGCTACACTCAACACCTTGGGGTTCTAAGACACCTCCCCCCCAGACCACTTCCTACCCTGGTCTCCTTCAACTTCCCAGAGTATAATACTCCAGTCAAGTCTCTGACCTGCACTCTGTCACCTGTCTCTCTTCTGTGTGTTTGCACAGGTCTGTGTTGTCAGGTCCCAGGCAATGAGCTCCCGGGCAGTACTTCCCCCTCAGGGAAGCCACTTGCTCCCTTCCACTGCCCTCCTCTCAACTGCTCTGCTTCCCTTTTTAGAGCTCTGCCTCCAACTTGTGCAGGCTTTGCAGATGTGTCTGGGTGGGGCCGTGTGGGCCCAGAGCTGTTCCTTAACCCCTTGCTCTCCAGCAGAGGGTTTGTATACCCCATCACAGAGTGTCTAAAAGGATCATTGCTATTTTTTAAGCTTGTAATATATTTGTTTGTTTTCTCTTTCTAACTTTGTTGATATTAAAAAAGGCTTTTGGTAATGAAGGCAACCCCAGGGACCAACCATAGCAGCTACAGAGTACTCTCCCTTTCTAAAATGCAAGGCAGCTACTCCATAGCAGCCAAAAATATTATGTGAGAAACCTCCCAAGAACAGACATTTTTTTGACATTTCCTGCACTTTGTGGAGTTGGCTGAGTTGAAAATTCAGCAAGAATATTACTTTTCCACATAGGGTCTCAAGCAAAGTAAAAGTGCAGAAGGTTGTGGAAATTATAACATGTATTAACCAAACTCTTAAATTCTTCTGTGTCCGGTGAAAAGTTTGCGTCTGTTCTGACTCGAATGTCTAAACTAGTTTGCTCATTCCTAATTTGCATCCTGCTCTGATGGCTTGGTTTTGTATAATTGTTAACTTACAGTGAGTAGCCTATTTGTGATGGTAAGTGTGACAGCTTCTTTAGTTTAGAAGTATTAATAAATCCCTTCTATAGAATACCATTTCTCTGAATACAATGACAATTTGTTAGGCTAAGTGGGCTTTTGGATAAATGGATGATTTTTCAATGCAAGAGATGTGTATGAGAGACATAGCCCAGTTATGGATAATAGGGAGTTTTTGATGAAGGAATTGCAGATAAACCAGGCTCTATTGTAGATATTTATTAGGTTGGAGACTCACAGCTGCATGGTATCTGTATTACAAGCCCCCAGTAATTTGTTTATTAAGGTTAGTAAACAGGAGACGCTTGGCATTTTGGTTCCCTTCAAATACAGTGCTAATTCTGTAAGCAGTTGTCTTTGTTGTCCTCTTTGAGGGTACAGGAAGGAACACACAGTCTGCTTAACCCCTTCACAATTATAGGAGGACAATTCTGTTTTCTTCCTTTACTTCAGTGATTTGTCTCATTCCTGTATAATAAATAAATACCATGCTCCACTACAGGACCTTTTAAATGCCAACTGATGTACTCCTTGTTCTCAATCAAGAAAAGACACCTCCCCAGGCTTCCTATCTAATTGTCATTCCCTTCTTGTTTTCTTAGCTCTGACTTTCTTGCAATTTATTCATAAGTAATTTCTTATAATAGATTGTACTCTTGTTACTTTCCTTTCATCTATAATATTACATTCTGGTCCTCTTTTTTTTTTTTATAACTGACATTGAATTTTGGGTAGCAACACAATACAGTCAGTTTTACACTGTCGCTATGTTTAAACTGCAGCTGGGAGTGAGCCCCCCAACCCAGGTAGACAAACTCGGGCAAGCTTGGCATGAGCTACACACTAAAAATAGCAGTGTGGCTGTTGCGGCTTGGGCTCTTAAACCCACCTGACCTCCCTGGGTCTGAACTCAGGTAGCTAACCTGAATCTCCACCAGAGGTATTTTTAGCTAGACCACTAGACCATCCTTCTTACTCTATCTGAACCTATGAGTGGACACTATTTCATCAGGGACTAGTCTGAGACCATCAACTCACTTCACATACAACTACTGCTCATGTGATAATAGCTTTTGTCCAGGATGGAAAAGTAACCAGGATATGCAAATTACCAGTCTCCCGAACTACCCAATCCCCTGGATTAGATGCTTTAAAATAATAAAACCCAGATGAATATTGATTTATTCACAGTTTTTGCTCAGATATTGACAATCTGTAATGCACAAAAGACAAATGTGCCGATATGTTACGTTGCTGAACACTGTGATATGCTCATTTATATTACACCAATTAAAGCACACAAGTGTCTATACGTTTTAATAGCAACACTCCTAGCTACTCTCCATTTTATTTTTCAAAGAATAACTGTGCAGAAATTGCTTGGTTTGTGGACAGTATCTGACTTCCCCTAATTCCATGCTTTTCTAGACTTGTTCTTTGGTGCTCCATGAGGAGCGCAATATAAGTGGAAAAAAGGATGTTTTCCCGTGAGCTTATTGGGACATTCTCAAACAATATGGGGGAATCAAACCACATCTAGAATCCAGTATATGGTCACTAATTTTTTCTTCTGAACAGGGCAGAGTATACAATGGAGAATCTAGCCAAGGGGCTGTAGTAGAGAGTTCTGGGATATACAAAAGCATGAGCAAAAGAGATCAGACTGGGCCTTTCAGTAGGCGTGACGTAATTGGCCTTGTGCTTGCACACATTATGTCCCCTTTATGTTGTGCAAGCAGCAAAAGGGAATTTAAAGCTGCCTTAAATGGGGGGAATCTTGGCATGGGGGAATGCTTGGCTAGTTGAGAGCTGGCTATACTTGTTCTACTCTACCACTCTCTCTCTCAATCCCTTCCTCTCCCAGTGTTAGGAGCCGGAGAGGCTCAGCCACAATGTGGAGTGCTGTAGCAATCCCTGGCTAGTGTACATTTTTACAAGCTGGCACAATTTAGTAAAATTCCAAAGCTGCTCTAAATGATGCAGGGGTTGGTGGAAAACTGGCCCCAGGATTGGGGAGCTTCAGATGGCTCTACGGTGTCTCCTGACCTCAGCTGCACCCAGCACTTAATTCCATGCAGCTGAGGGTTCTGCCCATATCGTATTCTCGGCTTTTCTTCTCCTGGAACCCCTGATGCCTCAAAGATGGTACAGTACAATGCTTCTGGGATATCTGCTTTTCCCTTTCCTCAACATTATTATCATCATTCATTTACGGCAGCACCCACTATGTGCTAGACACTTTTGAAACACTCAAGAAAGACAGTCCCTGCTCCAAGGGGCATACAATTTGAAGAATTGTTAAGGGAAGGAAAACAGCAAGTAGAGTTGGGCAGAAATTATTTTCCCATCTCATGAGATTCTTTGAGTGTCAAACATCTTTCCTATCCCAAATTGGGACAAAAAGTTGAAATCTCAAACATGTTCATGAACTGATAATGTAGGGGGATGGGGGGGGGGGTGAATCAGGTCAGTTGAAATGTTTCATTTTGATTATTTCAAAATGTTTAGATTTTCACCCTTTAAACGTTTAGCTTTTTTGGTATAAATTAACTTATTTTTTAAACAAAAAATAATTTTGAACCAAACCCCAAAACTCTTCCTTTCCAAAATGTTTTGATGTCCTGTTTCAACAATTTCAAATTCTTTTTAAACTAGGAGATTCGTTGAAACCAGCCCTTTTCTATAAACAGTTTTGATTTTGACTAATCAGCTTTTAAAAAAAAAATGTTTTTGCTAGAAAATTCCCAAGTGGCTCTAATAACAAATAGGCACTTTTCCATTTTCTATAATTGCTGGAGTCTCTCTTGAGGTTTTTCATCTAAAGCTATGAGGCTTCATGCAAACTTTGTTTGTTTTTGGTTTGCCTGGCTTTATTACCTACAGCAAGTTTCATGTTAATTTTGGACTCAAGCAAGCTACAAAACTCAATGTGAAACTAAGCTGAGCCCCTACATTGCTCAAGGTTTTTAATTGAAATCATAGTCATTCTACATTTTCTCATAGACTATGATGAACCAGAACAAGATTCCAATTTTTGTCATAAAAGCCACACACAAGAAATCAAGTTTCTTTTCATTTTGGGTTTTCTTAATTAGTTTGAGGAATTGTAGTGCTGGCTCAGGTTTTCACCTAAAGAAAGGTCTGACCTATAAAATTCAGATATGGATCCAAAAGTCTCCAAAGTTTGGCAATGTTCAGTTCCTAGTTTTGTTTGCTTTTATCTTGGTTTAGCACTCCATTTCTTTTAATCTTATAGTTTGAAAAAGGATATTTTACCTGCTATTTTTCATTGAAAGTAGAAAATGAAAATAATTTTAACTTTCTCTGTGTATGCAGGTGTCATCAAGTTATCCTTTCCTATATAGTAAGGTATAATAAAACATGTAAAAATAAATTAGTTTACTGAATACTTCCCCAGGGTTTTTATTGAACTGAACAATTTTCTGTGTATGGGTCAAAACGTTAAATGATGTGTTTTTGGCCATATTCTGAAGTTAGATGAAATTACAGAAAATAATACTTCTTGTATTTTGTGACATGCTATTTCAAAACTATTTATATAAATTGGTGAAAATTGATTCAAAATCCATCATCTATGCACATGTTTTAAAAGTTTAGAGGAAATCTAGTGCAAAACATGCATCTAAAATTCAGCTACTAGAGTAAGGAAAAACTGTTAACTATTGCTTTGTAAATTTCTATATATAGAGCCAGAGATTTTCAGAAATTTTTGTGTTGAAGATTTTAATGAGAGACAAAACGTCCCCATATCTTACCAGGGAACAAAGATGATTCAAGCAAATGTGGGTCTTCTTTGCCAGTTCTTTCAGTTAGACCCTCTGAGTATGAGGTGAAAGATTCAGGTTATAATCTCTATAGCAATAGGGTAGAATCCCATTAAAATTTTTTGTGAACCATCTAGAGGAACTCACCATGTTTTTTGTTTGTTTTTTGGAAACTCCCAGTATGTACATAGCTAGGTTTTTGTGTGGTTTGATATAAAAACAATATATAGTAAACACAGTTATTTGGGATCCAACAGTAACTGTGTGGTTTGGTCGTATTGTTTTAATTGTGTGAAAAGCAAAAAAACCCAATATCCCCACGTCATCTGCGCCAAATTCACCTGCTCTCGGAGCTACAGCATAGTGTTTATGCACTCAGTTCCATGGTGCATGGAGGGGCTCAGGGGAAGAGTGGATGGACATTTTCTATTAAACAAGAGGAAGGGCGAACTTGTAACTGCCCTGCCCGGGACAGAGAGAGAGATGGCATATCCCAATTCAGCACAAAGCACTTTGCCATGCAACAGTAGTGTAGGTGCTGTAAACAGAACCCTGGTATTTCAGCCTGACCCTAGGAGCCAGCATGTTTGGCAGCAGCATCTGAAAAGCAGGGGTGGCTGAACTGCTTTTAGACAGTAAGAATCTACCAGCTCAACACCTCAGCTAACGTTTTGACAATGGTAACTATTTCCCCCTCATTATTTGTTACTTTCAGGTGCTCCTGTATTTCCTAGCTCTGGCCGGGACTGGAAGCAGAAGTGTCAAAAAATGTTAGAAAAAGGCTGTTCTCACTGCATACTTGGCCCAACAGATTTCACCGAGCACCAGAAAAGCCTATGCTCATGAGAGTCTGAGCCAAATTTTACAGATCCAAGAAGTTCAGATGAAATGGGAAAGAGGGATTCTCCTCCACAGCCTGGCCTCTGTATGTTGCAGTGTCAGGGTAAAGGCACCAGAAAAGTCCCTTAGCTGGCTGAGAATTCCCCGAGCATGTAGTAGAATGCTCCCCAAGTCCCAGCATAGGGGTGATACAGGGCCTTGGGAGGGAGGGGCATGTTCAGAGTGTGCATTGCAGGGATTTAGGGGGACACTGCCACCCTTAGACACCCAGGGCCAGGCTAAGCCCAGGGCTGCCTAGCTGACACCGAGGGATCTCACCAGCTCTCAGAACAGCTCGGAATCAGGAGGGGGCAAAGGTGGCACAGAGCCACCTTATACACTTCCTCTTGCCCACAGTCCTCCATGGGTTGTGCCTGTGTGTGCTAGGCCTCATGGGGGGCAGCACACAATCTTGCCCAGAGATTGTGAGATGAGAAATTCAGATTTCGTTCCACACTCTGCCAAAGTTTGGGAGATGTTTGAGTGAGGGCTATTGGTTAGAGTTACATCTCTATGTGAACTGCGCAAATTTCTAGGGTGAAATCCTGGCACTATTGAAGTCAGTGACAAAACTCCCATTGATTTGTAGGGGGTCAAGGTTTCACATCACTTGTTTTTTCTCCAAACCATAGGTCTGATTCATGCACTTGTTTTGTGCTGGCATGAAACAGGTATAATGAAGTGAGGAGCCTGACCCTGCATATCTGTTTTTTTTTAGATTCTCCTAGCACAATGTAAATGTCATTTCTCAGTGGCTTTGTCAGCATCCATATGAAACCACAAAGTTTTCCTTGGTTTCATCACTGAAAATCTGCTCTTGCTCCTCTGCTTTCATTGTTTCAGAATTTTTTTTTTGAAAACAGATTACAGACCAATCAGCTTAACTTCTGTACCCAGAAATATAATGGAGCAAATAATCAAGCAATCAATTTGCAAACACCTAGAACAGGGGTAGGCAACCTATGGCATGCGTGCCAAAGGTGGCACGTGAGCTGATTTTCAGTGGCACTCTCACTGCCTGGGTCCTGGCCACTGGTCCGGGGGGCTCTGCATTTTAATTTAATTTTAAATGAAGCTTCTTAAATATTTTAAAAACCTTATTTACTTTACATACAACAATAGTTTAGTTATATATTATAAACTTATAGAAATAGACCTTCTAAAAATGTTAAAATGTATTATTGGCACGCGAAACCTTAAATTAGAGTGAATAAATGAAGACTCGGCACACCACTTCTGAACGGTTGCTGACTCCTGACCTAGACAATAATAAGGTGATAAGTAATGGTCAGCATGAATTTGTCAAACCAACCTGATAGCTTTCCTTGATAGGGTAACAAGCCTTGTGGAACAGTAGATGCGGTATATCTTGACTTTAGTAAGGCTTTTTATACTGTCTCACATGTCCTTCTCATAAACAATCTAGGGAAATACAACCTAGATGGAGCTATTATAAGGTGGGTGCATAACTGGTTGGAAAATCATTCTCCGAGAGTAGTTATCAGTGTTTCACAATCATGCTGGAAGGGTATAATGAGTGGAGTCCCTTAGGGATCGGTTCTGGGTCGGTTCTGTTCAATATCTTCATCAATGATTTAGATAATGGAATAGAGAGTACACTTAAAAAGTTTGCGGACGATACCAAGCTAGGAGGGGTTGCAAGTGCTTTGGAGAATAGGATTAAAATTCAAAATGATCTGGACAAACTGGAGAAATGGTCTGAAGTAAATAGGATGAAATTCAATAAGAACAAATGCAAAGTACTCTACTTAGGAAGGAACAATCACATACAAAACGGGAAATGACTGCCTAGGAAGGAGTACTGCAGAAAGGGATCTGGGGGTCATAGTGGATCATAAGCTAAATATGAGTCAACAGTCAATTGCTGTTGCAAAAAAAGCAAACATCATTCTGGGATGTATTAGCAGGAGTATTGTAAGCAAGACACAAGAAGTTATTCTTCCACTCTATTTCGCACTGATTAGGCCTCAAACAGAGTATTGTGTTCAGTTCTGGGCACCACATTTCAGGAAAGATATGGACAAATTGGAGAAAGTCCAGAGAAGAGCAACAAAAATGATTAAAGGTTTAGAAAACATGACCTATGAGGGAAGATTGAAAAAAATTTGGTTTGTTTAGTCTGGAAAAGAGAAGACTGAGTGGGGACATGATAACCTTTTATGTACTTGAAAACTGTTGTTACAAGGAGGAGGGAGAAAAATCGTTGCTCTTAACCTCTGAGGATAGAACAAGAAGCAATGGGGTTAAATTGCAGCAAGGGCGGTTTAGGTTGGACATTAGGAAAAACTTCCTAACTGTCAGAGTGGTTAAGCACTGGAATAAATTGCCTAGGGAGGTTGTGGAATCTCCATCACTGGGGATTTTTAAGAGCAGGTTGGACAAACACCTGTCAGGGATGGTCTAGATAATACTTAGTCCTGCCTTGAGTCCAGGGGACCGGACTAGATGACCTCTCGAGGTCCCTTCCAGTCTTATGATTCTAGGATTTCTACATCAGAACTGAAATTGCTCACAGAGGTTGTTTCAATAAATCCATATCCGGGTATGCTGTATTGCTGCGATGTATGATATTTGTCTTAGGATCAGGACAGACATGATTAAGATATGAAACATTATCAGTAGTCTACAATTTTGGGCCAGATTCACTCTGGAACAAATGAGAACAAATAGTATTGGCTTCAGTGGGATTTGCACCTACCTACACTAGGGCTGAATTTACTCATTGCATTTCTGATAAGATACAGCATATGTTGCCTACAAAATGTTTTCAGGGGAATGGATTGTATTGATTTTTACATTTCCTTGTGCTTAGTTCACATGGCATGAAGCCCCTTAGATTTCTGTCTTTATAAACATGGATTTTTGACTGTCAAATGTTATTTGACAGGACAAATATTTACCTGAAATAGCACTGGACATCTTACTAACTGTATCCTGGGAATAATCAATAATGTCTGGCTGAAATTCTAGCCTCCTAGCAGCTGATCCAAGAAATATCCCTTGACAGGGAATCCTGGACAGGATTTATGTATTTTTTTAATTACAGACATGTGCATTTTAGTTTTGGTTTTTAGACATTTATGTTTGGTGCACTTTTAATGCATATACTTTTCATATGTATAAAGGTTATATTGAAAGATGCCCTCTTCGATTCTAGCTCCCCTAAGAACTGTGGACTAAATTCTTTCTCTGGGAAAATAGTTTAGTGATTGCAGGGGGAAAAAGGGGACCAGGAATGTGGATCTCTATCCCCGTTTATGCCACTTACTTGCCATGTGAGCTTGTGCAAATCAGTTTACCCATCTGTAAAAGGGAAAAGTAATAATTGTCTTCAGCATTGTGAGACTTACCTAATGTTTGTGAGATGTTTAAATGAAAGGGAACATGTGCGTGAAAAGTAGAAGTGGGTGAATAATTTGTGGATAAAAATCTATTTTGACAAATTAGGCCCCAACCCAATGATCCTCTGTGATCCTCTGAGCCCATATGGACCCTCAATAAAGTCAGAGGTGCTGCATGGATCTGCAGGGTCTTTCTTCATGTTTTTTGTTTGTGAATTGCCTGTGAGCAGTTGATGATCATTCTTATTTAAGCTTCTTGTTGGGAGTCTTCAGTATCCAAAATTTTCATTTTTGCTGTGAAGTTTGGCTGGCATGCATGTCTTGTGGTATAGTTTCTGTTGCCTGATTGGAGGAACGTAGCTCCGAGACGCAGGTTTCCGGGGCAAAGTTTTCTTTCCTCAAATATTCTCTAATATTTGCTTAAAGGTTCATGTTTCTGGGAATATTCCTGCCACTGAATTAGAACATTTTCTGAAACCCCCAAATCCAGTACAGTAATAGATTTAAATGCACAGTCACATATATTTTATGAGGCGTTAGTCCATCTCTAAAGCAAAGTATTATCTTACCTTTCCTCCCATCCTCCCTGTATATAGGGCTCCTCATAGTTGTGAAATCCTAGTCATGCTCATGGTTGTCCTACCTTTTCTCATGCTTTGGACTCTCTCTCTCCATGGTGCATTACCTATTAAACAGTTCTCATCTTCTAAACTCATGTATTAGACATGGGCTGAAACTGCAAGTTGGGACCCAGATCTGAACTTCCCCTGCCAAATCGAAGGATATTCATGTTCAGGTTTCTGGCTTGGATTGTTAGGTACAAGCTGTCAAATTATAGACATTTGCATTCAAGTCTCAATGCTGACATTTCTGTGGAATTTAGTGAGGTTTGTGAAAATGCAGTTGCCACTGACAAAGATCTCTCTTTTGCAACAGGACTGAGGGCAGCTACTATAATACAGTATGAATAAAAGGGCTTGCTTCTGTTAGCACGCTTGTTATACAATATCGTAACTGCCAGTGCAGTTATTCCTCATTTACACTAGTGTAAGGGATATCAAAATTAGGCCTAATGTCTTATAAAGTGTAATAGACTATGATAACTTTTCTATGTCTTTTTAACCATTCCATAGAGTTTGATAGAGAATTATATCCCATTTCATAGGATGATAAAAAAAAATCCTACAGAATGGATTGTTGTTCTTTATTAACTTTTCATAAGTTGTTAGAGGAATATTTATTGGATAAATAATTTTTAAAAAATTCGGTAGGACTTTATTGTAAGAGTTGATTGAGTAAGTCTGTTTCAGATCAGTCTATCACTACAGCCTGCTTAGCCCACATGTTGTCAGTTGTAGAATCAAGGCTTTGCACAGCAGCAGATTTTGATCTTACTTAAACCAATATAACTTGGTGGATTTCAGTGGAGTTGCACCTGATTTACATTGATGTAAATGAAATTTGAATCAGTCCTCCTGTATATGTTGCAGACTCCTTTTCCTTTTGTTTGAATCATTTAAACAAAGACTAATTACAGATCTTGACTATAAGAATAGGTGAAAATGTTCATGACTGAACACGTGAAATTAAAAAAAGGAATATTTTAGACACACAATCTCCAAAACAAATGATTTATTATCTAATTATCTCAAAGTATTATTCAGATAATTATTTAGTAATATAGAAAATTTGAGTGAGAATTTGTAATAACTAAGCTGCTCAACGATCTTGCCGCTTGGTAAAGATTAGGAGGGATTAAGAAAGATTTTAAAATTCTTTTAGCACTGTCACCATCCTGCTGAAATCACTAAGGATTCTCTATGTGTAAATGCCTGAAAAAGAATATTAAAATTGGAAGAAATGATTAAAGGTAGTTAGATATGGAAGGCTGTAATTTAGCACAGTTAAGAACAGTGTATTGCCAGCATGTAGGTTACACTTTTAAAGGTGTAGACTCAATCCATCGGTGTAAATCCATGTTAATTAGATATGAGAGGGCATGAAAATATTTAGATAGTAGGATTAAGCTTTCTTTTTATTTCTGAGGCTGTACAAGCTCACAAGCATAAAGACAGCTTAAGTATGCCCAAACGCAGATCTCCAAAGCAATTAAAGCACTTAAGCTTTGTACATTTTTCTCTTCCCACAACTAGTCTTGCTTCAGGTGAAACAAGCCCATATATAGGTATAAGTGTTTTGTATTGCCAATACCCAGGTATGCTTTGCAGCCATAGCCTAGCATTGAGTTTATGGGCTTCTCTGAACAAACTTAAAATTTTTGTCCCTACCCCAGAATTTCAGGGTGAACAATTTACAAAGCATGATGGTTGTCCTTATTCTTTGCAATGGGTCTGCATGGGTGTAACTGAGAGTACCCACTTTAAAGTCACCTTTACGTCACCAAAGCAGTGTAAAGGGACCTTAGTGTTAATGAGAATCAGATCTATTAGTCCAACTGGTGTAAAACTGGTATAAAAGTGGAGGATCAGTTTATGGGGTAATTTAACAACCATATTTAATTTCTATATAGAGTCCTACTTGTTTAATTCCTACTTAAAATCGATAGGGCTTGCTCCTCTGGATTTCTTTTTCTCAAAAGCAAACAAACAGAAATTAAATGTTAAAATCAATATTCATATTATTGATATTACAGGTAGTTGGAACGTTTCCATCTACAGTTTTGTTTTAAAAAAGGGATGGAGGAGGGAAAATAAATCAGAAAAATGTGCAAGATAATTTAATGCCATTTTTCAAGCAATTTTACAAAAATGTTTAGGCTAAGGGTTAAATTAACTAAATATTGATCATTAATGGTATCCTTTCCACTGTATGCATGATAATGAAGTCGTCTGTGGTATGATCAGATACAACTGTGTAATATTATAATATACAATTTTACAAATTTGATATATATGTATGTATATGAGTTAGCTTCACAGTAGTGCAAAAATGAGACATACATTGGATGATTTTGAATCAATATAAATTAGGATTTGCTGTGATGCTGCACTAATTTAAATGTAAATAAATATATCTGTGCTGTACTTTACATGTATATATACATACATCACATACACTTTATGTGTATCTATGTCCATGCTGTATATTAGCAAAACAGTGTATTCGCCACAAAGCTCTAAACAACATGAAAATTGCTGGGTGTCATTTAAATTTCACAACTTGAAGTGTGTGAAATCACACATTATAATTGAAGAAAATATTCCTGTAAACCCATGTGAGGTGAAATTGCCAAATTTTGCACAGCTTTGTGAAAGATATCCTTCAAAATAATACCATAATCATCATCATTCTAAACATCAAGCTAGTACTGTATTCAGCACTCAGGACTAATGTGTTGAGGTTAAGGATATTTACTCAGAATAATAGGGAAAAAAAACCTTTTAAACCAATTAACTATGAAAATACCATTTTATAAGTATTATTTCAAATGTTAGTAATAAACCTGATAGAAAAACTGTAAAGTATCAGTGAACAGTGTCTTACAGGATATTTTGTTTTTCCATGACGAGCAAGAATAATTCTGTCACCTCATGCTCCTTCAATAAAGTTCCCAGCTATCGAGAAATGAAATGTAACGTACGGTATTTCTTTCTGTGTCATTAGTATTTACGCAGTGTTTCTGGGATAACGTGCTATGGTTGAGCTTTGTTTTGTCATCCCAGAAATTCTGTCAATCTTGGGAACATGCACTTTGTTTGTTTGTTTGTTACATAAAACAGTATTACTGCAATCCCAGCACTTTCTGTTATCAGCACTAGGGTAACATTCTTGTGGAATTTCATTATTTGGTTAGAGATTGAGGAAAATGCCGATTAAATCCTTAGACTTTCCAACTGTTTGCGCCATCAGAAAATAGGGCCAACACCATCCTTACTCCTAGACTACACGATTTATATGTAATGATTTTTATTTGGAGATAATTCTAATTTGAACTCATGTCTTGCTTCAGAGTTTGGGTTCAGGCTTAGTATAGGTTTTGTTACAGTTCTAACTAGTCCTGCTAATCAGAAAGTTGGGAATTTGACTGAATAATCATCTTTGTTGACTTGTGTTGCCTATGGCAACCCACCGTATGGAGAGGTAGGGTCCAGTGGCCTAAGCATATGCCTGGGAGCTACCAGCTCCTGAGTTCTAAGCCCATGACTCTTTCTGCAGCTTTGGACAAATTTTCACTTAAATACTCTGCCTCACTTTTCTCCATCTAAAGATGATGATGTCTGCCTAATAGGACTGTTGCGTTGGCTTAATTGTTTTTAGGCAATAAGCAATATACAAGTTGTATTTGTTCACCTGTAAATAATAATACACCTATGATGTCTTGAGAATGCTACGGACTAGGTTATGTGAAGTCCCTGCATGGGTGTGCAGGGTCAGAAGACTACATAAGAAACTTCCCCCATCACTGCACAGCAGCTGAAGGGCTGCACAGAACATCAATCCCTGTGCTCTGGTTTGCTTGATCTTGCTAACCCCTGGGAGCAGGAATATTTTTGCTATCTGTCAGCTTAGTATATGAACCATGTGGATGCTCAAGTGCATATCATTTCAGCTTCCTGTTGTGCTGTGTTTTGCACATATAACCCTTATTAGCATTAATGGGACTTAAATACACCTCTACCCCGATATAACGCTGTCCTCGGGAGCCAAAAAATCTTACTGTGTTGTAGGTGAAAACGCGTTATATCGAACTTGCTTTGATCTGCCGGAGTGCGCAGCCCCCCCCCCCCCGAGCGCTGCTTTACCGCGTTGTATCCGAATTAGTGTTATATCGGGTCGCGTTATATCGGGGTAGAGGTGTATGTGCATGTTCTGTTCTCCTATATTTGCATGGAGTTGGTCACAGGTAGCTCTCATTAATGGTAATGAGCCTTATCCATGTCAATTCTACCCATGCAGATAGGATAATTTCCCTCTCCCCAGTTAAATTTTTAACACTTATGGAAATGTTCTATAGAAGTTCAGAGGGTAATGACCATTCTTTAGAATTTTTCAGACAACCAATAGAATCTGTTAGAAGGAATGTAAAATTCTTATCGAATTTCTGTAGAAAGGATACTAAATTCTGCAGCTTTTAGAATAACTTTTACAGTAACTTATTACATTTCCATAGAACCCTGTTGGTTTCACCCCTTTTAAAATCTATAGGAGTTTTCCATAGATTTTTAAAAAGTTAGAAAATGGATTATTTTCTACACCTCATTAATGGACTTTAATATGTAAACACTGATCTATGCTGAGAGATAAAATATTAATATAGTTGTTTCAGTCAGGTTTTGATGTAATGTCATTTTCTTTCTTCTCACTGTAAAGGAAGAATAGATTTAAGGAACTCCAGACAGACCTATAGGCTTTGAGTTTTTTTATTATTGAGGATGGTCAGGGAGAGAATGTAAAACACATTAATAATATGTAGACTGGCTGAGTAGATTTCCCTCAAAGATTTCTCATTCATTATGGGCTTGATCCTGTAAGGTACTGAGAGCCATTGGGAATTTAATTGTGTTGATGGTACTCAGCCTCTCCCAGGATTAGGCTCATCAGAGAAAACTGAGGCTCTCTCATGTTTCAGGAACAGAACATAAAAGAAAAACCTTCTAACTAAGATGGCCTGAACACTTAGAAACTGCACAGGCTCCTCATGCAATGCACCAAGATCATAACACTTTAATAAACAGAATCCATAGTGGAAAACACCAAAGAAAGAACAAACGGCTTGCCTATCTATACAAGATGAATGGGAAGAAGGAATAGTGCTTGAGAGAGAGAAAAAGATCATTAATGGCACTTTGCTGGCTCAAATTGGCGTACTGAATCTTTGACTTTGGCATCTTTTACCCTCTGCAGTTTACTCAAGTTCATTGAGACTTCTTCACATGGCTCATGTCTTATTAGTGAACCATCGAACTTTATTTTATTTTTGTGCTGAAAGCATAATAAATAGACACATTCTCTCTCCCTGCTCCCCCTCCCCCACACACTCACCCCTCTTCATTATTTGGCAGTGTCAGTGTCTGGTTTTGACTTTAATATATATCCATATTTTCAATGATGCTTTGGATAGGTTTTCAAAAGAGAGTGTGCTTTCATCTCTTTAATGTCTTCTTTTTTTCTAAAACGAGCAGCTATCTATCAGCCTTTCTGTGGTTGTTAGCATTAGCGCCCATACAGATGTACTGTGGAGTCCTTTCTGCTGCCACTCCCAGCTGATAATCTCTGACAACACTGCTCTACAGCCAAAATGCTTCTGAAATAAATGTAGGCAAACTTTACTAATTCTGGGTCACTGAGAACGAAAATGATGCTTAAAATTGTTGATTGGCTCTAGTTTTCAAGATATGCTATTGGGTCAGTATATACGACCCTTGACTTGGGAATGGCAGAGGATAAGTGAGTTATAAAGGGAAGGGATCTCAATTTAAACCAGAAATGACTAAAATACATCTTTGACTGGATCTATGAATAAATCTATGACTGGGTTTGGACAGTACTTGCTTTTTAGGCAAAACAATGAATGATGCAATCCGAAGCTGGTATTGCGTCATACATGATATGAATTGCATCATGTTATTCCTAGAAGTCATGGATGATGCAATCATAACGAAGCTTACATCACTCTGCTGAACAAATTGCCCTATATCAGCTCTAGAAATCCTACAGTGTCGTGCTCTCTTATTTGTCAGTGTTTGATTTTGCAAAGGGACACATTTCTGTTTAGCCAAAGTGAGCAGAGATGCCTCGTACTTGTGTGAACAGTGCAGATAACTTCTGCTATGTTTGTGGTGAAGTGACTTTTGCATCCCAAAAGTGCAGTATACCCACTATGGTTAAGAAAGCCTATCACCTTTATTTTGGCTGCAAAATTGGAGATCAGGACAAGAGGGGGGCCCCACACATATGCTGCAACACTTGTGTAACAAATCTTCGCCAGTGGTTGAACAGGAAAAGGAAATCTATGCCTTTTTGCAGTGCCAATGATTTGGAGAGAGCCAACAGATCATACCAGCAATTGTTACTTCTGCATGGTGCCTCCAGTTGGGAAAGGTGTGTCAAAGAAGAAAAAGTGGACTGTGCATTATCCAAACATTCCATCAGCTATACGCCCAGCACCCCACGGAGAAGGACTGCCGGTTCCTGATGCACTGCGGAGCAGTGAGCGACGAGCACGGCGAGCGATTTCACCAGGACATTGCAACAATGGAGAAACGCTATCAGGGCAAATGGAGCCCATCAATGCTTGCAGACTATTGCTGGACAGTGACAAGGGATGCTCCATTTAATGAATACAAGAGACAAGCCAAGAAGTGCTGAGTAGACACTGAATAGGACTAACTATGTACATAATAGTTTTTTGCCTTTTGTTTCATAATAAATTTTATTTATATAACCCTTTTGCTGATTTTTAAAGTGTTACATAAACAGGACAGGTGAAATATTATCATGTAAAGCAACCATAAACACATGAAAAGACCTAGGTTTACAATTTATGATTAAAACTCTACTATCTACACAATATACATAGACATAAAATGTAAAAACTTAAATATCTTAGAAACAGTAGCCAATCAGTTGTTTTAATTGTCATATTTGAATTCAGCACATCAAAATACATAATAAATAGCACATTTTATCTCTGAAGCAGACGACTTCTCAAAAATTGTAGACCAGTGCAATTCTCCTTTATTTTCTTCTACATTGGTCTCAATTAGCATAGGCGCAACAGCCTTGCTGAGTTTGTTGGCAGTTGGAGCTGCAGCACAAAGGTGAATTACAGCTTGGGAACAATAGTACAATCCTCAAATTAGTATTTTTTCTTTCAGGTCCCGAATGGATATTGGGCGTCTTCAAGGAGGGTGAAGACTGGAGCAGGACTCAGGGTTCTCCTTCGAAGGTGAGTACAAGGATCCACCCAGGGACGTCCTTAGGATTTATGGGGCCCTATGCAGTATTATTAAACTGGTACCCCTATGCTCCACTGACGGCGGTCCCCAGCCAGCACTGCTGACTCCAGTGTGTCGACCACCCCCACCCGTGGACCCCCAGAATCCCCCCTGCCCCCATTGCTGACACACACCAAGCTTTGTACGCAGCAGACGCTGCGGCAGTGGCTTAAAAACTTCTCGCTGTCACATGGGGGCTGCATCTTGCCAGAGCCCACGGCCCTCTTGCAGCCCCTCGCCACTCCTGGCTCACCATGAGCATTTTGACAGGAAGTACCAAGCAGTAATAACAACAATAATATATGTGTGTGTGTGAGAGAGAGCTAGTTCATGTGAGAGAAACTCTGTGTGTGTGTGTGTGACAATCTGTATTGGGGGACTGTGACTCATGAGAGGCAGAGTGTATGTGGGTGTGAGAGCCAGTCTGTGTGTGTGAGAGAGACTGTGTGTGTGTTAGGGAAGTGTGAGAGACGGTGAGCGCACTGTCACTTTAAGTCTCCCTGGGGCTGGGACGGCAGAGCCGGGCGGGGTTGGGGGCAGGGAGGAGCCAGCGCAGGGGAGGGGCCAGAGAAGAGAGGATTCCAGCCATGGCCAGCGAGGGGAATGGTGCCCCAAATTTTCTGGTGCCCTACGCAGCCGCGTATGCCTAGGGATGGCCCTGGATCCACCATGCAAGGGTCATGGTATGAGCACTGATCTTTTAAAAATATAACTCAATCTTGCAAAATCCTACTCATCTGCTACCCTGACAAAAATGAATGTCATTTAGGGTGGGATTTTGAATGCTGCCTTGGGGATTTGGATGCCTAATTTATATTACTTTTATAATAGGAACTGGGTATTTAAATCCATTAGGCAGTTTTGAAAATGCCACCCATAGTTCTTTATTTTTTTAATGCCTTCATAACAAGGATTGGTGACTAAATTTTCACCCAGGCTGGTTAAAAGTAACATAAAAATAATTAAACTAGATACATTTAATACATAACCATGGTGCAATGCGGTGTGCTGTGTTGTCAGAGTTATTTGTGGTGATTATGGAGAGTCTCACTGTTCAATTTGTGAATTCTGGCTGTATTATGAAGCTGTTGTTTTGAAATTGCTGTATCATGGAAAGTGTCTCTATCTCTGTGTATCCCCCATTGCTGACAAGCCATTGAGCACTTCTCAGCCAGACCAAGGACAATAGCCAATTGTTAAGGCCTTACCTGGGGAGAATAAAAAAATAACCTCATCCTAGGGAAATTCAGTTCTCTCCAACTTCCCTCAATAGGAGGCTGAGGATCTTGAGAGTGGAAATTCCCTAATCAGGAGGTTATAAAAGGACTCAGGGAGCCACACAGGGAGGTTTAGGCCAGGAGAGGGGAAGGGGACAGGTTTGGCTAAGCTCAGGGAAGTTGAATTGGGGGGACAAGGCTCCATTTTCAGAACACAAGCCATGCATTGGAGCAGGAGGGCCCTGGATGGCTCCAGATGACCCGGACACCAGACTAAAGAATGCGCTGGAGTGTTGAGGAAACTGAGTCAAGGAAATGTGTGCATAATTTTTGTATAGATTTGTGAATTTCTCATAGGGTTGCCAACTTTCTGATTGCAGAAAAATGAACACCCTTGTCCTGCCCCCAACCCCCTGTCCCGAGGCCCCGCCCCGACTCACTCCATCCTCCGTTGCTCGCTCTCCCCCACACTCGCTTATTTTCACTGAGCTGGGGAAGGGGGTTGGGGTGCAGGAGGTGGTGAGGGCTCTGAGGTGGGGTTGGGGATGAGGGGTTTGGGGTGCAGGATGGGGCTCTGGGCTGGGGCCGAGGGGTTCGGAGTGTGGGAGGGGGCTCCAGGCTGGTGCAGGGGTTGGGGTATGGGAGGAGATGAGGGCTCCAGCTGGGGGTGCGGGCTCCAGGGTGGGGCCAGAAATGAGGGGTTCGGAGTGTGGGAGGGAGTGAGGACTCCAAATGGGGGTGTGGGCTCCGGGCTTGGGGCGAGGGGTTCGGAGTGCGGGAGGGAGTTCAGCACTAAGGCAGGAGGTTGGGGTGCCGAAAACTGGATGCCTGGTAACCCTAATTTCTCCTGCTATTAAAAAAAGAGCAATAGTGTTGTAGAACCTGTGTGTTATGTACTACAGCTCTCATGCCCCCTTGAAGAGGTAAACCAGAATGCTCACACCTTTGGGGGGAGTGCTGGGAGAAGGTGTGTTTAAGCTGTGGGGAAAGCCTTGAATGGTCAGCAGTCGTTCTAAGGGCTGGGCGGGGGGGGGGGGGGGGGGGCTGTGTGATCTTAAGCTCCTAAGATACCAGACAGAACATTTGCATCTTGAGGCAAAACTGTGTGGATCTGCCACATAGCCTCTTCTTAATGTATGTAAGAGTGGTTATGGTCAAAAGCATGACCATATAAAAGAGAGTGACAAAACCTTGGTACCATTTGGACTCTGGGGACTTGAAACATTCAGGGTTTCAGCAACGGGATCCCCTCACAGCAGTCTGGTGAGTGGCCAAGAAGGGACACTCGTCTGGACCTGTGACACAGTCTTTTGGATAAGACATCAAATTAAGGACCTCCTCTGGTCACTTAATATTCCTCGTGGCTTTTTGTAAAAGTAGTAGTATTAGCCTGTGTGTCTTGGCTAAATTCGAGCTCTACTAATTACATACTACCTCCCTAATTTTCCACTACCTCTTCAGTTACTAGATATGGCAAGCTTCTTCCCTCCCTGTTCCTGTCACAAACTATAGTGTGTGCAGTTAAACATTTGCTGCATTTCATCCCAGAGCTGACTGCATTTCAGTGCTGGAAAGAGTAATGTATATATTAAGACTTCTGTGTCTGTTTATGTTTTGAAAAACATTGGGGTCCTTCAGAATAAAATATTCTGTATAAGGCCCTGTTCCAATGTCCATTCAAATCAATGGAAAGACTCCCATGGACTTCAAAGGGTACTGGATTGGATCAAATCCTAAATGTAATAGTATTAAATGCTAATTATTCGAAGGCACAGCAAAGCAAATCTCTCAAACACAGATGCAAAGACACAATTAATTTATAAATAAATCTTATGTGAAGAAGGGTGGATGGCACAACATACTTAGAAAAGTTAACATCTAACAGCATTTATTGACATTAGATTTGGCAAGAAAATAAGGTTAACTGAACCACCTTTTGAATCCTACTAGATGTATTAAGCTACATGTTTAACCAGAGCCCAGCCGCAGGGCACCCCCCATCCAGACACCCACATCCCCTCTCCCCCAGAGCCCAGCCGCAGGGCACCCCCCAACCCAGACACTCACATCCCTTTGCCCCATGAGCCCACCAGCTCCCTCCAGAGCAGACACTTGCATGCACCCTCTAACCCCCAGAGCCCAGGGATAGAGAGGGAGAAAGAGCCTGATGCTGGGTCCTGGGCTTGTGTGGAGTTTCCTGCATGCTGTCTCCTTCCTTCGGGGTGTTCCCGGAACTGTACCTACCGGGAACCCTTCAGCTTCTCTTCCCGGTAGTGTCTTCTATTTGCAAGCTGGGCTCTGCAGGGTCCAGAAGCCCCTAGTGGTGGCAATCAGATCTGCAGCCCCTTTCTGAGGGAGTGGGGGAGAGGAAATTCTGTGCAGAACATTAATTTCTGTGCAAATTCTCCATTGCACAGTGGTGCAGAATTCCCCCAGGAGTAATATGACATAGTTATAAATTCTGCTCTGCAATCACTTACAGATACAAGTATCTTTGAGTTCAATGACAGTGATTGATAAAGCTTCAAAACACACCTGTGATATAGCTACCTTAGGGCTAAGAGTGAAATCCTGGCCCCATTGCAGTCAATGGGAGTTTTACCATGACTTCTTCAATGGGGCCAGGATTTCACACTAGCTCGTACAAGATACTGAGCACTCTCCACTTCCATTGAAATCAGTGGGAATTCAGGGTACTCTATATGTTACAGGTTTGAGGTCAAAGTATCTTTCCAAAGGTCATCAAAGAAGTCAAAATGGAATCTGATGGCCAAATTTGCATCTGGTGTAACTATTGTCTTCAGTGGAATGATACCAGGGATGAATTTGCTCTGCCTTTTACTCTAAATACTAAAATGTTGTCTCTTCTTCCCTGGAATCTTTGACATTCATGCTGCTGTGTCTTTTATAACATCTTGTCGCTCTGACTTTACTTGACCCAGTTGTCCATGGAACCCTCTCTTACAGAGTGTCCAGGAAGCTCCTTCTCTGAAGAGTAAATTTTTAGTACAACACACAGCTGTGAGACACTTTCTGACATTAACACGGTTTCATATAAACGAATGCCAACGGTCTTGACAAAAATAAGAGCTGGCATACTTGTTCTCATGAACTAGAGAAAAGACACATTTAGTTAAGATTTAGTGCAAGCTTTTTTGCATTATTCATCCCTCTGCTGCTGCTCTAATAACAATGTACTGTACTACATTAAAAAAAACCTGCATTAAAAGAATGTTACAGTTGTAAAGTTAGGAAATGTCAGAATTAAGGTTGCAACTGCTGCTCTAGCAATGCTCAGCCTGATAATTCTGTTCTTTACTAAAGTTTCAATTTGCCTAGTACTGAAGTTAGGCTCACCAACTTGTAATTGCCAGGATTCTCTCTGGAGTCTTTTTGAAAAAATGGCATTACATTAGCTATCCTCCAGTCATCTGGAGGAGGATTTCAGTGATAAGTTACTTACCACCGTAAGTAGTCCTGCAATTTCATATCTACATCCTTCAGAACTCTTGGGTGAGTACTATCTGGTCATGGTGACTTATTATTTTATTTACATTATTTACCTAAAAAGAATGGCTCAGGTGTGGGAATCTCTCCAACATAAAGTGTGCTACTTTAGCACCTCAATTTTCCTGGTGCCCTGCTGACTGTTTGGCAGATTTTATGCTTCTGATATACTTTAAAAAAATGCTGTTAGTTTTTGAGTCTTCAGCTAGTTGCGCCTCAAATTCTTTCTTGGCCTGCCTAATTCTACGTTTACACTTGACTTGCCTTGGTTCATGATCCTTTCTATTTTCCTCAGTAGGATTTGACTTCCAATTTTTAGAGGATGTCTTTTGGCCTCTAACTGCCCCTTTTACTTTGCTGTTTAGCAATGGTGCATTGATACTGTTCCTGTTTTTTTGTTTGTTGTTTGTTTGTTTGTTTTTTTGCTTGGGACATACATTTAGTCTGAGCCTTCATTATGGCGCTTTTAAACCGTTTTCATGCACTTTGCAGGTATTTCACCCACGTGATGGTTTCTTTTAATTTCCATTTAACTAGCTTCCTCATTTTTGTGCTTTTTCCTTTTTGAAGTTAAATGTTACTGTGTTGCGTTTCTTTGGCTTTTTTTCTCCCTTACAAGGATGTTAAATTTAATTACATTATGGGTACGTCTACACTTACCGGAGGGTCCAGCGGCAGGCAATCGATGTTCTGGGATCGATTTATCGCGTCTGGTTTAGACGCGATAAATCGATCCCGGATCGATCCCGGAAGTGCTCGCCGTCGACGCCGGTACTCCAGCTCGGCGAGAGGAGTACGCGGCATCGACGGGGGAGCCTGCCTGCCGCGTCTGGACCCGCGGTAAGTTCGGACTAAGGTACTTCGAATTCAGCTACGTTATTAACGTAGCTGAATTTGCGTACCTTAGTCCAAAGTGGGGGCTTAGTGGGGACCAGGCCTAAGGTTGCTATTGCCAAGCGGTTCAGCTATATTCACCTCTTGGACCAGATCCTGTGCACCACTTAGGGCTACATCAAGAATTGCCTCTCCTCTTGTGGGTTCCAGGACAAGCTGTTCCAAGGAGCAGTCATTAATGGTGTCTAGAAATGTTATTTCTGCATCCCATCATGAGGTGACATATACCCAGTCAATATGAGGATAGTTGAATTCCCCCGTTATTATTATGTTTTCTGCCTTTGTAGCCTCTCTAATCTCTGTGTGCATTTCACAGTCACCATCACCATCCTAGTCAGGTGGTCAGAAGTATATTCTGACTGCTGCACCCGGTTGTTCAAGCATGGATTTTCTATCCATCAATCCTATGGTACAGTTTGATTCATTTAAGATTTTTACTTTATTTGACTCTATGCTTTCTTTCACATATAGTGCCACTCCCCCACCAATGCGACCTACTCTGTCATTCTTATATATTGATCTCCCAAATTTGGGCCTTTAGATCCACAGCACAGACCTCTAACACTTTTGAGGTAATGAAGTAACTGCTAGCAGTAGTAGGCTGTTGTCCTCAATATGGACCAGTCACTACAGGTGCCATGAGAGTTTCACAGCCATACTTTGCCTGAGAGTTTCACAGCTATTTGCTAATAGTGTGTGTCTTTACCACTCTGCTCCCTTTTCACTCCCCCTCAGACCCCAGAACCTGTCCCCCCTTCTGCTCTGCTCCTACCCATTCCCTCCGTTTGTGCACCCTCGCCCTCTATTTCTATCCAGTCCCACCCCCGGTTCTTGTCCCCCACCCCTCTCTTCTCCTATACAATCTTCTGATTTCTTCCCCCTCCCCCTCTGCACCTATCTACCCCTTGCCTACTACTTCCTCCGACTTCTTCTGCTCATATCTAGCCCCCATCTCTTGGCTGCTATCCCCCTCCTCCTCCGTGCATATATACTCCTCTGCCTTCTCTCCTCCTATTCACTTCCCCACTGGCTGCTGCCACCTCCAATCTATTCCTGTCTAGCCCTCTGCCTCTGCTCCTACCCACTCACCCCACACCAGCTCCTGCTGCCTTCCCTCTTTGTTACCCTCCCCCCCCCCAACCCATCCCCTTCTGCTCCTCCTTATCTGCTGGCTCCTGCAACTCCCCTCTCTTTCTGTGCACTTCCTTTGCACTGTGAGCAATAATTTCTTTCAGTTGCTTCCAATGACCCCTTAGTAATAGACTGTAGGAAATATATTTCAGCCAAAGCCCCATGTTGAGTTAATTTATACTGCATGTCATTGTTACCTGTAGAGCAATCTTTATTTATTAGTATTCTTATTTTGAATTATTTTCAAACAGGTCTGAGATTTTTCTTTTTATAGCCTGTCAGAGCCTAAAGCAGTTGAACATTTGGGAATGGCAAGATTTTCTTAAATCTTTAAGTGGCCTTACTTTTATATTAGCCACTGGTTTCTTCTCAAACATGATTTGTTTCTGCATAACAATGGTGTAAAACAAAGTAAACATGATGATGCTCAAAACCTGTGCATCTATTACCTATATCTGACATTACTCCAATGTAGTGAGCACCAGCATTCAGAGATGGGCTCATGCTGCAGTGTATAGGTTCTAGATTCAGATTTTGATTTGTCCGGTTATAAAGATAGAGCCATTTGCCCTGCCCCCCCACCTCCAAAAAAGTGGATTTCTTCAGACTCAAGGGTATTTAGAACCAACATTTTAGTCAGGACCCTCTCTAGTGAATAGTGTCTTTCCAACAAATAGAGCTTCTATGAAAGGTAATTCCATAAAAGACCTCACAGAGTAGGCCAGTGTCCCAACTGAAAGCAGTTGTGCCTTAGAAATATTTCCTTCTGGGTGTTTTGCTTCTGGAATTTACATTAAAACATTGGTGTGGTATATATTTGTCTAATAATTTATCATTGTTATAGAGAGAGCTGCTCTAAGTGCCATATCCTGTAACTGGTGTTCCGCAAAACATAGAACTATTGACTATTAGCTCATAAATCTAGAGCTTCTTTGCAGAACACAATGTAATAGTTTCTATAGTTCAGCATATCTGTGGGTACTGTTCCTATAGGTCCGGAATTTGGGGGAATACCAGTGGATACTACAGTCTCATTCCTACTTCTGTCCTGACTATAATTCATACACATATTTACTGCTGCCATTATTTTTATTTTATTTTACTTATTTTGTCAATTAAGAGTCATACAAATGATTGGCCTCTCAGTAACCACTGTGAAAAAGAATGGATGCTTTATTTTATCAGCCAGTTAATATTACTTGAAAAGTCCACAGCCATATACATAAAAAATGCACTATAATAAAATCACTTTGAAAATAGGTTTAGAGGAATAGGCAGACTCTTAAACTCCTAGATTATTTGGTTGTCACAAATGAACACTAAGTCCACCTTCTCAAAATTCTTATGATTCTTTTTTTTTTTTTTTTTTTTTGGAGAGATAAATGAGTGAACACACAGCAAACCAGATTTCCAAATGGAATATTTCAGTCATCTGTATTTATTTTCTCTCCTCTAATCCATCCTCAAATATCCCAGAACACTAGTCTGTGTTATAGACTGTGCCCAATAAAATTCCATTTTAAATAAAAAAAAAATTCAATTTGAGCCATAGCAATGTAGTTATGGCAACAGCAAAAACATTTGAGACCCCTACCTTCTGGAAGGATGGGTGAGGGGAAATGTTATGTTACCATCTTATATTTTTCATATTTGCTAAAAGCAATTTGCTGTCAGGCTGAATTACCCCTCTCCTTATTTTTAAAGCAAGTATGAGCCCAGAGAGATAATTTTTTTTACAGTTGAGTTATAATCTCTCAAAAATAATGGTTTATTAGGGAAATGCTGACAGACCCTTAACTTGAGTGGTGTGAATGGTGCTGCTACAATAATATTATGTTTTTACAATGTTCCTGGTAATCATTTCTCAAACATCATCTCTAACTTCAATGTCAACACATTTGGTTTGAAATACAGAGGCAGCATGATTGTTCCTGACATTCTTAAAAATGAATGGCTAAGAATTGATTCTTAATATCGTTTGCGTGAGATGTAAAACGAAAGCCTTCACCACTTGTGGTCATTAAACATTTCACTTTCCATTTTCCCATTGCACTTTTTGTAACAGTAGAAGTATAAACTATGGTATCCTGGCCAACTTTCGAAACAGGCCACACGAGCTCCCTGGATTCCCCTTGTAGTTTCCATTGTACTTGGTATTCTTCATTTCTTGTCCTAATCTGTCATGTAGTGTGGCCAGGTGCTGTTAAATTGACAAATTCCTGTGGTGGCTGCATTTCAGTGGTGAGTGAACGGATTCTTACATGAATATCTTACCGACCTCACAAGGGTTTTCTACGGCTTCGTTACTTTATATTTGTAAAGCAGTTTTATGCTAAGTAGCACAAACCATTTTTCCATTGTAAAAATGTGCTTTTGCCTGTGTCAGACAAATGATAGGATTGTGGGATTGTTCTGGTACAGACTTTGAATAATATCTAAAGGTTGTTAGAGAAATAAAAATTGAACCTCAACCTGAGAAACATGTTTTAGGAGATTAGAGGACATTTTCAACTGGTAAAAAATAATTCTACATGCTATCAACAAATTAAGCTTTTGATACAAAAAATGAAAGGTCCTGACTTGGACCCCAATCCTGTGAAAACTTATTTTGTGCTTAATTTTAAACACAGGAGTGTTCCCATTGACATCAGGGCCTTAATTTGTACTAATGCCATGACAACATTCATTTTTTTAAAGTAATAATAAATAAACCATTTTATGACCAAGTTTTATGCCTTTCTCAGAGACCACGTAAGTGTTAAAGAAAGTGGAAAAGAGGGGGCTAGAAAAAGGTATTACAATTAATAGTTATGCCGACACATGGAAAATTAATAATAGAAATTTAATAAACACACCGTTTGGTAGTGTTTATGGTGGGCAGAAAAAAAGGAATTTTGGTAAAATGGAAGGATAAATTCTCCTTAATCAAATAGATGTTGGAACTGTTGAAAAGCTATTTGCTCTCATGAAATATATCTAGAATATTCTCCCAAATTTAGGATAAAGAAATTGAGCATCTTCTCAAATAGTTCAGAGAACCCCTAGATCTGTTGTCACTAGTTTACCGTTCCAGGCGTAGGTGAAGACCAGGATTTCAGCCTGATTCTACAAAGACTTCTACCCATAGTTGACTTTCTTGATGTCAATAGTTCTACTCACAGTATGTAAAGTTTGCAAATCTTTGTAGGATTGAGGCCTTAATGTGGATCTGGTTGTTCTTGTTGGGTTTTTTTCTCTGTATCCCTCAATAATCATTAAGGAACATACCTTAGTTAATCTTAAAGTCCTGTTGTTCCCCAAATGGAATAAGTCATGAATGGATTTCACAGGCTTCAATGCATTCATTGTTATGCTATTGGGATTTCTTTCATGACTCCCAATGCTTGTTATCACATTGTATCTTTATATGAATTACTCTGATCCATGAAAAATAAATACATGAAATAAATTGAAACACCTTTATCTCTTTAGATGACAGGTATTGTAGAAATGCATGGAGTGATTACTATTTTTATTACATAGAGCATATTTGCAACACTTGACAAATAATAAATAAAACCATAATTAATAATGCGGTGTTAGTTTAGCACTTATAAAAAGTGAAACGTTTTGTCAGTGCTAACAACACTTCCTTCTAAAATTCTCCTGAGCACCTTCTTCCAACCTACTGGCCTGATCCTGCAACCACTGCTCACCTGAGTAATTCTCACTCCTGCAAATAGCCCATTGAGTTCAATTTCCCCTGCTGTTTTTTGGATGATCTTCTGTGAGCAAACAGTGCCAATCGTGTTAAAGTCTAAATCAAATTGTTATACCGTTGATGACAGAGGCCCCTAAGGACTATTGATGTCACAAGCAAACTCATGTAACCCCAGATCTTGCTGAGCCCCTGGCCATTATTTTCTCTGTTCCACCTATCCCCCGGCCATATCTACTTCTTCCTCTGAGTTCTTTTCAAAAAAAGTCTTGTCTAAGTTCTTTCTTCAGTAAATGCAGAAATTTATTGTCAGATTACCTTTCTATTTATTATTCTTAGTCTTATATAAGACCCCACTCATTATCATTTTTATTGAAAAATGCCATAGTTTTTGCCTATCTCCCTTTATTTGGAGCACTTTCTATTTATTTGTCCAATTTCCTGACATCTGACCTTTTGACCTTTTAGAAAAATATGATTATGGCTGTGATTTATTTTCTCCGACTAAACTGGGGCTTCCAGCTTAAACTTATTCATCCTTGCAATGCATTGGGATTTTGTTTGTCCACTGCCTCCATACTCAGAAAATTTTCAAGTTCTTGACGTTAAATCAAATCAATCTGAAGCGAGACCTTTCTTTCTGAAATGCTGTTCAATTGAGTTCCCATGCCAGCCTCTATTTCAATATTTCATCCAAAATTGCTCTGAAGGGAGAGTTTTTGGAGCATCCTTAGATGTTTATTGACTCACCATCTTATTTATTGTGGTCCATAGATATTTCCAGTTGTCTAGTAGGTGGAAGTAGTAGGGGTTGCTGCACTGACTTCAACACTAATCATATATGTTCTCTGTGTTGCTAACCATACTACTAAATAACTCAATAACTACTAAATAAAAACACATTTTTACATCTCTAGAGCTTAAACACCTCTGAACACCTACAAGTGAAATAAATAAAATGAAGCATTTCAAAACAGGTATGTGCAAACAAGAAAAGAAACTGGAACCAGCATAGGGAAATTTCTTAATAATCTACCATCCCATCAACAGTAAACAGATCCCCATTAACACTCAAAAAATGAAAAGGAATCTCACATGTTCTCAGCCACATCCACAAGGTAACAAGGATATGCCATGTGTACTTTGGTGGATTTTGAAAGAATATTTGTTCATCTTCCTTTAAGTCTGATCCTGCAAACATATGACTGGATATAGTCCATTTTGAAGTCAATGGGACTGTGCTTGTAACGCACTAGGCTTAGTGTGTTTTAAAACTGAGCCCTTTGGTCCCAATTCAACAAGGTACTTAAGCATATCCTTGACTTTAAGCATGTGGGCCATCTCACTGAAGGTAATAGGACTGCTCATGTGCTTACACTTAGGCACAAGTTGAACTGAAACCTTAAACAATTATATGGTCTTGATCCAAAAGTCATTGATGTCAATGGAAAGACTCCCATTGACAGCAATGAACATTGGTTCATGCCCTAAATTAGTGTGAGCCTTTACTGTATCACTTTCCTAGGGCTATTTTTAAAATGTCCTATTCCTACCAAATCAGGTTTTGTAAATCCCCATATGCCACTTAGTTTCTTTAGACTCTAACATGCTTATCAAGAGCTTTGTTGGGGTTTATCCAGTGCTTAACTCAGTTGACGGGAGGCAGAAGAGGTTACACTAATAGGGAACTGAGCTCTGTAGTTCTGCACAAGAGCAACAGGGACACTGAGAACTTTGGGTGTGTTTTGTTTAAAATTCAGGGTATGTCATCACTGTAATTAGACACTCTCAACTGGCCCATGCCAGCTGACTTAGGCTCATGGGGCTCAGGCTGCAGGGCTGTTTTCTTGTTGTGTAGACAATCAGGCTTGGGGTGCATCCTGAGCTCTGGGACCCTACCACCTTGCAGGATCCTAGAGCCTAGGCTCCAGCCCAAGCCCGGACATCTATGCTGCAGTTAAACAGCCTCTTAGCCCGAGCCCCAACAAGCCTGAGTCAGCTGGCATAGGCCAGTCGTGGGTTTTTAATTGCAGTGTAGACATACGTTCAGCGTGCATAGTCCTAGCACATTAGTGAATGGTTTACAAAATGTCATTGCACACACGTGTATCCCTGAATGGCTTGTGCGTGTGTGCGCGCGCTCTGGTTTATCCTTATTGCTAGGATCCAGAATTTTTAACATTTTCTGTTGCTAAAACAATTTCAATGCAAGTGTTTTAAAAGGTCTTTATTTTCCACTTGGCTAATAAAAGAAAAAGAAAACAACGTACAAAAAGCATTTCCCTCTTTTCATGAACAGCATCAGTACAACCATTACAGGACATATATGATGCTCTCTTTCTCCCTCCATCACAGTGTTATCTAAGTACATATAAAGAAAGAATCAGTACATTTGACTATTCCCCCCTCCCCCACCCCTGAATTTCATTACACTTATTTCCTGTTCATGTAACAACAAGGTCTTGACTGACTATTGATTATGGATCATTACTATTGTTGCCTCTTGGCCCAGGTGGTTAGCCAATATTCAGAACCTTGCCTTGTTTCTGGTAGAAAGAGAAATTGATTCTACAAGTCAGGTATTTCTTTGGTGCAATCCTGTTTATTTACAAAGAATACACACAAAGTCCTGTGTCCTAATAACAGGAATAATCAACAACAGGTAGTGTCCTTGTCCAGTAATCCAAGTCTGCCATTTCAATACTGTGGAAGAAATTCTGTTTCTTGGCATCCTCCCAGGGCAGCTCTCGCCACTGCTTCTCTCATGTTCTTTTCTTCATTGACCTATGCAGCTAGAACCAATCAGTGCCCAGGGAAACTCCTCAGCCCATATACTGTAGCTTCTATTCAGGCCTTCCATCCTGGCCAGTGCCTTGGGTGGTGCTGTCTCTTGTTTTAGCTTTTGCTGTATCTGGCCCTTAATTTAACCTGAATGAAAGTGCTCAGTACACCCATCAGCTATAACCAGGTCTGTGATTGATGACAGCCATTAACACCTTCCTGCATAACATTATTATTATTATTATTTATTTGTATTGTGGTAGTGCCTAGTCAAGTGCCAAGATTAGGACTTCATTGTGCTAATTGGAATATGAGATCGGCCCTGCCCTGAAAAGCTCAAAATCTAAACAGATGAGAGAGAGAAAGGGCTATAACATATATGCAGATTTAGCAATGTAATCGTTTACAAATGTCATGGTAGTTTTCCCCCTCCCCCTGCTTTTTTTGGGAGGGGAGGAGGAGGGCTCGGGTTGTTGAGAGAGGATCATTTTAGCCTAGATGGAATAAATGGGTCCACTTGGGTCTGGAACAGTAAATGCTGAAAAAAAGAGAGCTGGAACTCTGTCTCCTCATAGAGTTGTGTTTGTTTTATGATCTCTTTATTTTAACCAGAGGAAGTGCATCTGCTCACACAGTAAAATTATTTCCTTTTAACTCAAACTCTGGATCAATATCACATCCTTAAAAATCTTTTCTTTCCAATGATAGTTCAACCAACCCAAAGGCCACATACTTTTCTGGATTATTATGAAAAGTCACACTGAAAGTCAGTGTACATTCTACATGCAAAACTATGGCCATATGAGACCCTTATCATTCCTTTTATCTGTTTAATGACATGAAATGATAGAGTAGTAAAACATACTTCCAGAACTGCCTCTTTTATCATGTATGTCATAATATTCCATTTTTATTTCTGGGGGATATGGGGACTTCAGAAGAATAGCCAGATACCTAAACTATTTTAATACTGGGTGAATGTCTGGCACCAAACTGGAATGTCATTTTAGTAATACTTCCCAATCTTTTATAAGGTCTCTGTGTGTGGATGTATACAAACTCTATAAGGACTAATTTTTTTCCTTAGAGAATAATTCACCTCTGTGTTTCTCCTTTAAATATATCCTTTGCTACCTGTAAAAGTGAGTTATTTTATTCTATTTTTATTGGAGAACAGCCACTTCCTAGACCTGCTGCCTATAACTATTGATGACGTAGAACAGACTATTTTTGTGCTGAATGGAGAATAACATCCATAACTCCTATTAACAACAGCAACAGTGGTGTATGGCACTTGCTGTGAACTTGAATGAAAGTTTAGTTGTCAATGACAAGCTGTGTGTTCTCTGTAGAGTTTGTTCGGTGCTGTTGAATAACTCCATACAATTGCACCTGTGAAAAGGAAATGGGTTTTACATGCTCACAAAACCTGAGGCACATGACTTTTACTGGCCTTGTTTTGTATTCAAAACCTGTGATATAGCTGTGTTCCAAACAAAGCTTTAGATCCTGCAAACAGTTGCTTCTGCTTAACTTTAAGCATGGGAGTAGTACCAATGACTCTAGCAGGACAACTCACATGAGGCCTAAAGATATATGTTTGTAGAACAGGTTAGCCTTTCACTATAGAACTTTCCCTCCACAAGTGACAGAAGTAAAGTTAAGTGGGCAAGAGTAAGCAGAACTCTAGAAAAGCCACCCCATCAGGAGCGCGAACAGTAATGAAGCTAAGGAGTCATTAGAGTGTTGCCAAATAAATAGCTTACTGGCAGGGCAGTGAGGAGACCTGTGTTCTATTCCTGGCTCTGGTGCTGGGTGGCCTTGGGTAAGTCACTTCTCTCCCTTTGTTTCACCTCATACCCCTTTTCTGTTTTGTCTCTTTAGACTGGAAGCTCTTTGAGGCAGAGATGGTCTCTCAATAAGTGTGTGTATGCCTACCATGTAGGCACTACTGTCTTGGTAACAAGAAGGTGGCTGAGACACTCATCTACCCCTCAGGCACTGTTAAGAATTTGAAGAGTATATTGTTGGTTCACCCTTCAACTGATTGACTTTTCTCAGATTAACTAAGTTTGATTGTAACAGGGTGGCTTGCCCCAGGGGCTGGAGAGCCTGGGGCTAAGCCAACCCTGATTACACAATGAGCCCCACCTGAGAGGAGTCAGGTGCTTTCCCATGCAACAGGAGCAGGAAGTTGCATTGAAGGGGAAACCCAGAAAACTGCAGCTGTGTGGGTAGACCTTTCAGGGAGTGAGAAGTTCCTGCTAGGCCCTAAGTCAGCAGAGGAAAAGCTCAAGAGGTAGGAGAGAGTAGGGAAAGCTCTCCAAGCAGGGAGAGACTACAAAGGCTGAGCTGGAAATGCCTAGGGAGAAGGACAAACTCCAGGCAGGAGGTACTGGGAAGCAGATAGACCCTTTGGGGGCATGAGGGGTTGTGCCTAGCTGAAGCTAGGATGAAAACTTGAGTTTGTGTTTTGTTTTCAAAGACTTCTTAGTGTTTTGGATTATTGAGGGAGAGCGACTGAACTAGGGGTGAGGTCTGGAGACTCAATGTGCCCTCAGAGGAGTAAATAAATGGGATCCCTTGAGGAGATTGTTTGTTTGAATTACCTGTGAGCTAGGAGCTCTTAAGAGGCCCTGAAGAGGGGGAGAATAGGCAGGATGTTGTAGATGGACCTCTGCCTACAAGGGGGCACTTGAGAGGCGGCTCCCTATGCTACAGTGATGAAATAGAAAGCTTGCTTGGAGAAGCTTAAAATAGCCTTACCTGTCCATGTATGGGAGGTGGGTATAGTTTTAGAGCTATATGATGACTGATATTATTATTTATTTATTTAGATTGCTGTCCGTTATGAAAAATTGAAGGAGAAATGTTTTGGGTTGACTCAAACCATTTTTTTTTTTCAATTTTTTTTGGTAAACCAAATATATTTTTTTTTAAATGGTCAAAGAAAACATATAATTCAGTGTGTAACTAGATTGTTTTGTTTGGATTTTGAGCTTTTAAAAACACTTTTAAAAAATAAAATGAAGGAAATTTCTAAATGAAAATCCATTTGAATAAAAAAATGGAACTATGAGGAGGAGAGATTGGTTTTCGATCAAAGCAATTTTGGCAAAATTGATACAAAACTGTGAAATGTTTCAGTTAATCTGAATCTGCATTTTTCAGCAAAAAAGAGTTTTGGCAAAAAAATTTCACACAGCCCTATGTGCATCAATGTGACTAGTTAGTTGATGGGGAATCCAAGCAGAAACACATCTTAGTTTAGGAATATGTCCTTTCATGGAAGAACAGGAGACCTATAAATTAGCACTACTGATGGTAGGCCGTGCTTTCTCTTGTGAATCAGAGTATGCTTTTTTTCCCCTTCTGTTGAGAATTTACTCTTAATTTACCTTTACTTTTTTCCCTTTTGAGTAACTTCTTCCAGCTGTCACTATCCTGCACCCCAAAGTGGGGAGAACTATTGACAACACATATCAAACAATGTGTAACCCTTCTGCCCATCTAAGTTGGCAGCAACAAGGGCCGGGTTCTGTATCTAGGGGTTCCGTTTCAATAACACAATGCAAAACCAATAACACAATGCAAAACCGGCTCGAGCCCCCACCCAGTGACCTGGGACAATTACATACCACCCCCCTGGGTACCTCTAAGAGGCAATACTTCCCCTCTTGCAAGCACGGAGTCTGAGTGTAGCAGAAAATGTTTAATAACATGAGGTAAACGACATCAGCATAAAATTGGAAAAACACCACAAACAGGATTCATAACACAAACCATGAGCAAAACCCACCCCAGCAAATTGGGCTGTGTCCTTTCCCTTTGGTTCTTGAATCCAGCAACCCAAAAATCACCCAGAGTCCCCAAAGTCCAACACCCCCAAAGTCTCTTGGGTCCAGCAACCACCCAAAGTCCCAAAAGTCCAACAACCCCCAAAGTCTCTGTCCCTGGTCAGTGCAGCCCCAGAGTAAAAGGGGGGGCACACAGGGTGTTAAGGGGCACCTTACGTGATCCGAGGCTGGCCAGCCATCTGTTTCTCCGTGGGGGTTCCGCCGCAGCCTTTACCATGAGCCAGTCCACTTTCCTGCCATCCCACGAACTGCTCTGCTCTACAAGCTGCTCCGCTCCGCTCCGCTCACCGACCTGTGAGCTGTTCCAGCCGTCCACGCAAACAGCTCCGCTCGCCGTTCCTTGGGCCACTCCAACCGGCCCCGCAAGGCTCCACGCCGCTCGCTGCTCCTCCAGTCGTCCCCACAAATTGCTCCGCCAACTGCTGAGCAATATAGCTTCGGGCTCCCCCACTAGTTAACACAGCACTCAGTGATCTCAGCTCTTAATAACGTCAGCTCTTTCGTGATTTCAGCTCTTAGCGATTTCAGCTCATAGTATAGTAGGGGAGCCCCAGTGCTGGTGCACCATTGGCCCAAAGTGAATTCAGCTCAGCAGTCTGTAACTAGATTCCTAAGGGAATCAAAGTTAGCTCTGACATTCAACAGTGGAGAGAGGAGGCAGTGCAATTGGTGTTTCAAACCCTCAGAGGGGGCCCATACCATCAGGTACAAATACCTGTCCCCATCCTCTCTCAATTCACTGGGTTTTGTAACCCATGCCCCTTGTCAAGCAAGTGCTACTTAGGTAATGGTGAAGGACTCACTCAGTCCTTCTGTCATACAACAGTTCCACTGGCCTTGATTCACAGAATCAGGGTAACAAAACTTTATTCTTCCTGCCCCAATAATAGAGAAACTGGGGATCCCACACCAGCCAAAGTAACCACTTTCAGTTGCTGTGTTTCATGCCAGGCGAGTGGGTGTGCCTATGCAAACAAGATCAGCCCCTGGAGTTCTTTTCCACACTCGCCATAATTCACCACCAGATGTCAGGGTAGAGCTCATCCTGACTCTGCTTACAAATGTATTGGTCCAGTGTCACCTCTTTTCCATTTGTGAACAAATTACAAAGTCCCTGAATTAATTGGGACAATGAAGCATGCAACTTTGAGTTTTGATCTATTGTCACAGTGAGTCTTATGTGATCTTGTCAAGTGTCCATTATAATATCATGATGTCATGACATGACGTTGCAGTGTAATCATATCAAGTCATGATTCTGTGACATTTTGGCAGAGGAGGAATGCTTATTCTGTTGGAAACCTTAATTTGAAGCTACAGTAAGTAAAAATCAGTGTAGTTTCTTGCTCATAAGCAGTAGATCTAGGACTGGTACTTACATTCAGTCTTGCAGTTAGAGTTGAGCGAATGATGCAAAATTGATTAGTGAACAAATGTAGCAAATTGATGCGATAATTATTGTGGTTATGTGGTATCAAGAAGCATAGGAAAGGCAGTGGCAGATGTGTGGCAAAGAAATGTTCCTCCCCTTCAGCAGCTACACCATGTCATCTATAAATGTCAGCACAATTCACTGTGTTACTCTCATTAGTACAGCATCTAAGTAATGATAGAAAAATAAAGAAACTGACCATCCTCATCTTTGTCATCCTTTCACTGGCTTGAGGCTGTGCCTAATGGGATAATCATAAGCCCTAATCTGATTGAGGACTAATGACCAGACCCTCAGAGCCAAACAGGCCCAGCAACCCTGGCTCTGGCAGATTTATGTTTCTGAACTCTGCACATCCGTTGTTTATGGAAAAGACTTGGGTCTCTGAATTAGTGTGTAAAAATTTATAGCATTTGTAACAACTTGCAGTTCAGGAGTGAATTGTTAAGCAAGTTTATTGCACATCTTACCAACTGCAGCTATTCATTATGGCTAATAAAACAGCGCATCAATAATGTCTTAAAATCCCAGTTGATAAATGAAAAAAGGGAAAATTCCACATTCATACAATTATATTGCCTTACGTACCAAGGCTTTCAGAATAAATGCACTGAGTTTTGAGACCCCCCATAATATAACTTGTTGTACAGTCTAAAAGCACTCTTAATAAATACTGATGCCAATCTAAAGATCCCATTTCCTTGAGAATTTATACGTGTAATATGCTTTTTGTGGCTCAGTCTGTATTGATGGAAGTAAATGCACATTCCATCAAAGGTTAACAGAACTACAAAATGGCAAATACCGCTGACACAGAACATATCAAAACTTACTCTGAAAGCAATTAGACTGCTGTAATTGGGCAATTTCTACATACTCAGATCAGCATTTTTCTGTGGAGCCAGAAAATACCAGCAATGCTTGCAATTAAATAATAAAGAAGAAATGTTGGTACTCCTAGAGTCTACTGGGAATGCTGTTTTTTATGATTGGTTCTCAACTGATCTTCACACTGGAAGATCTGCCTGCTTTCCTTGTGACTATTTCCTCGTTGTGCTTTTTAAACTAAATCTGGCTATTAGCAATATTCACACACTTTCCTTGTAGATGGTCTGGGTTTGTAGATGTGGAAATGGATACAGACATCTATTCAAAACAGAACTGAATTATGTTTTTAATGGGTTTCAAAATTATTTTCACATGTTTTAATGTAACATTTTTGGTAATGTCCATCTTCTGACACACTGCAGAGAAAAGAATTTACCCCCCACCCCATTATAACAATAATGATATGTTAATACTTTGGACTTACATAGCACACCTTTCATCAAAGGATGTCACTGCACTTTAGAAGCTATTAATCTTTGTAGCACCCCTATGATGCAGCAGAAAGAGGAAGCCAGAAGTTCTGAGTCATTGCTAATGGCTCTTAGAGTGACCTTTAACAATTTATTTAACCACCGTGTATGTTAGCATTCCCATTTATGAAATGGATATATTATTTACCTGCTGCTACATATATTGGGCCAGATCCTCAGTTGAAGTAGATCTGTGTATTGCTATATATAGCAATTTACTCAAGATGAAAATAGCCTCACAAAGAGGGTAGGATATTTTTCAGGTGCTCATGTGACTACAGCAAATACGTTATTCTGCACATAGTAGACTGACATAGAAGGGAATGTTGCAGAATGTTCAGAAATTTGATGTCTGCTTTTTTTTTTTTACTGTTGTCTCCTTTAAAAATCAGCACTAACGTGTCACAGAATTCCCAGCTGAGAAAATTCAGCATCAGCTCTGAAATAACCTGCCTGTACATATTTTGAAAAGGCTTTGCTATTACTATCAAATCCCTAAAGCTCTTTAAAGCAAAAATTAAAAAAAACCCTGTCTACTCATTGATTCATTTTCTGATTGCTCTCATATGCAGATTCTTGCAATTAAGTGGCGGAAAATTACAGTTGACCAGCTTTGTGTTCGTTCTTCTCTTCCCATCTACATGCCTTTTATTATCTATTGTTTTTGAAGTATCATTGTAGAAACACTTGACGTTAAATGACTTTTTAAAATGCAGTGAATTTGATAATATATCACATTCAAAAAGCCCCACATCACATTCATAACACAAAGCAGTGCCGAGCTCCCATTGCCTGCTCTACTTGTTTACAATTTACTTCTCAGTGCACTGGTGACCCTGTCATGGATCCCACATCCTATCTGGAGAATCTGAAGAGATTGTTGGGGTTTTCTAAAAATGCCAATGGAATCAGTAATCTACCAAGGCAGTCAACGTTTTTCAGAAGGCCTCTTAAAGCATTTCAGGCCTGGAGTTTTTGTAGGTTTAGATCAGCCTTGCAAACATTTATTGTCCCAGGCAACTAAAACTATTTGGTTTGTTTCATGATCAGATATCATGGTAAAGGGCAGGTGAATAGATTTGGTATCTGGGCTAGTAAATGGTAATGACAGTTTTGCAAGACTGGGCTAGACAGCTTTTGCACAGAGTAATGTAACCCCATGGAAGAGCTGAGCAGCCCCCCTGCAGCCCATACAAGGAAAAAGAAAATCACAAACAATGAGTAAAATGTATTAAGTGGAATATATATGTTAGATGGGGAAACATTCCCCATGAGAATTCGCAGCATTCTTCAGTGCCAGTTTCAATGAAGGGTTGGCTTTCATTTGCAAGACAAAATCTTGGCAGGGAGATGACAGCAGGAGACTCTCATTAGAAAATAATAAATGGGATTAGTTTTTAAGCCAAGTTTTACAAAAAGAAAGAAATGGCTGATAAATCCTGACCAGCATCTTCTGCCAGCAACCACCTGCTATCTCCTCTCCCCTTTCCCTAAATTCTCACATACTGAGCCTTAAACCATCTCCCAGTTCAGATCTATTCACTAACATCTAACTTCATAGTTACCCAAGCACTTTTGGAGAGCAGGAGCTGGTCTGTGGAGAATGTAGTGGCTTCACTTTCAAGTTTCACAGAAGAAAACCCCTGCTTCCCCCTGCATTTACCTAGTTGCTACTTTGTAGAAGTGGCTTGGCAGAATTTAAATTAGATGTTAGATGTCTAGTTTTGACATCTGAATTTGGGGTTGTTTGACTGCTCCCATTGCAGGGCCAGTTCCTCAGCTGGTGTAAAGCAGCATCGCTCCATTAAACTCCATGAACTACACAGACTTACACCAGCTGAGGATCTGGCCATCAGTTTCTTAAGAATTTTAGAGGGGGAAGGAGAGGAGGTATGGGATGAGAGGAAAGGATGGGCTGGAGGGGGGGAACCAGTAACCACTTTCCTCTTGCCTCCTTGAGCCCAGGTGTTCATTCAGCAGCAGGCTGGTTCATCGACCATTTTTCATACACTTTCCAGTAAGATGAACTAAATTAGGTGCACAGTGCAGTTGTTTATAACAAGTTTTTTAAAAATAAAAATAAAAAAATTGAAAATAGTAGAAGGAAAAATGTTTAGAACCTTTCCCGCACTATTTGAATTTATCTGTCCACTTGGCACTATTTTTCATCGTAGAAAGCTACATTGTACATGCCCCTCCAGAACTTCTGTTTAATTATATTTAAAGTATCCGTGTAATAGCAATAAGTAATGGCAGGGTCACAAGCTACTGGTGCACTTCTTAGGTGGTGACAGGCATTCTTAACACATGTAAGTGCGTTGAAAGTGAGATTCCCCCCCCGAAGCATTCAGTACTGGCCTAACTGCCCCTATTGAATTCAGGGCTAAAAATCCCATTTACTTCACTGGGTATAGAGAGGCCAAGGCCGAATATTTCTTGGAAAATCCCTCTCTCACAGCCTTCTGAAGCTGGCTTATGCCTTATTGCTACAGGCTTTGGTTGACATCTCAGAGACATCTGTGCTTCTGTAGTGCATAAAATGGCTTATCAGGAAGAGAAGATGACTGGACTAAAACCAAAGATTTGGGCTAGTGTAAAATGCCTAAGAGGCCATCTTGTTTTCACCGCCCTGGACTCAGTGGTCGTGAGATGAGTTGGGGGACCTTGTCGGGTAACATTAGGTGGCACAGTCAACCTGGGAACCAGAGAGTCAAGGGGACTCAGTGTCTGTCTGGAGCGATGGATGGCATGCTCACAATAGGACTCTTCTTTCAGGGGATGTCTACACTGCAGCTTGAGCAGTGGATTGCGGCTTGAGCTAGCCACCTGAATCCAAACCCACCTGAATCCCTGGATCTGAGCTTGGATGGCTAGTCCGAGTGGCCACCTATGCTGCAACATCACCACTGCTATTTAGCACGTTAGCTCAAGTAGAGGGAGTGTGAATGTGCCTACCCACGCTGGGAATCACACCTCCCAGCTGCACTGTAGACGTTCCCTAAGTCCTTTTGCAAGAAAAACTCATGAATGTCAATGGGACTTTTGCCTAAATAATTATTTGAGGACTGGGTCCAGTTGTGTGGTACATCAACTTGGCAATATCAATGTTTGATGAAGCAATTGACTCTAGCTTTTACTGAACTTGCTCGATGAATGCTGAATTTGAATATAGCTATTTCCAAGAGCCACTCTGGGGATAGTAGAAATACAATTGCTATTGTCTGGGTTTGGAGATTTCCTGCTGCCTCACTAATGGAGCTCTGATTCACCACCTGAATGATATTTTTGGTTTCAGAGATGCACAGGTTGCTAGACCTACAATGCTTAGAATTTACCACTCCTAGGGAATCAATGAGGCTGCATTAATTTTCATTTGAAAGGACGGAGGTACACATGCCACCCTTCTGCCAGCAGTCATGGCAGTTATTTACTGAGAGGGGAAACTGTGCGGGGGAGGGAGGGAACAATCACATATGTATGAAAAAGTTGAATTTGCTAATATTTGAGTGGCAAATATTAAGATCCTGGACCCTAATAAGACAAGTTTTGTGGTACTCTGGCAGCACAGAATAGGTTTAAAGGAGGTTTAATCTTTCATATAGGGATTTCCCTAGTCCTAGACCACCCATGTACACCACCACTGCACCTTGCCCTAGCAGCCGAGGGGTGTCAAGGTCACACAGGGAGAAAGGGGAATGGCCAGAGCACTGCCACACCCTCAGTCCCCAGCTGTGAAATTTCCCTACTGGGGCCACTGGGTATAGTTTAGGGCAGCCAAAGGGCTGCTCTCTGATGTCATGGGCTTTACCAGTAACTGTCAGCCTCCGGTATTGGAGGGAGCTCAAAGGCGGTAGTGCCTTTAGCTATGCCAAGTGGAGTTTCTGGTGCAGCTGAAGATCTGGCTTTAAGTCAACAGTATAATGATATTGCACTGTTTAACCTTTGTAATGCTTTTCAAGTCCAATTTCTGAGATATGAGTTGTGGCTCTGTGCTTAGGGGGGTCAGCATTGTATGGTTTAGCAATATGATTGTATTGTTCAAGAGGACTGAGCTAGTGTGGATATAAATGCCACTCGCTTCTAAAAAGATTGGTCAGTCTAGATTAAGTTCTTAAGTCTGGTGTTTTCTTGCCTCTCTGATTATGGAGGTCAAGCGCTGCTGCCATTTTTTATTTTTTATTATTTTATTTGCAGTATTTTTTATTTTGCATTAACTTGTCCTCAAATACTCAGGGTATGTTTTGTCCTAGAATTCTTATTCATTCTGATTAAGAATACAAGCATACCCCTAGGGTTGCCTACACATTTAACTAAAACATTGAGGTTAATTATAAAACTATAAGCTGAAGACAAATCTTTGAAACCAAATTTTACGCAGTTTTCCATGTGCACAGCCATTTTGTAAATTAAGTCATAGATTAGTGCTTAATCTATTGTATATGATTCCAGTATAAACAAAAAATACAAGGTGGGGGGGGAGAAGAGGTGGGATGGAAATCCACTAATAGGTTTTTTTGGATATGAATGAGATTTATAATGTATTGTCACTGTTAAATTTGTGAGGTCTGAAAGTGATTTTCCTAGGATGAGTAACTGCTACTATATATAGTTTCCTTTAGTAAAGATGTATAGGTATGTAGCCAATGGGGATCTGTGTGGGTGCAGTAGTCTGCCTGCATGCAATATGTTGCAGGATAAGGGCCAGCAGGTTTTTAGGAGCCTAACGGTGCACATGTAATTCCAGTGCCTATCTTGTTTTTTCCAGTTGAATGTTCTGTTATTGGATTGATACATGTTATTTGAAAGTGTCTTATAGGAATTTTTTTTCAGTTAATGTTCAAGGCTAGTATCAGTTAAGCTTTTACACAGGAAACTGAGCCTTTTAGCGCTATACAACATCCAATTGATGTTTACAGGTCATTAGTTATAGCTTAAAACAAAAAAAATGTTTTGCTTCTGACAATAATATACTGATTGGAATTCCCTAGTGGATGTTCTACCATCCAAGGCTGTATGTTAGAATGGTATGCATTATCTTTGGGGTCTTCTCACCAATATTAGAGCTTAACAGACTAAGCACTATGCCTATTGTCTACCAATGTACAATGCTGTTCAATCGACAACTATACCGAGATAAGCTTTCCCATAACTCAAGCCATATGGCTCACTTACACTGGCAGATTCAGAAAAGGCATCAGTTGAGATGTCTATATATTTGTTGTAAGCCCTCTCTCACCACTATTGACTTGTACCGGCGAACATAGGGGACATGGTCAAAGTACTTGGGAATTACTGAGATAGTTTAGGTAGAGGGTTATCTCAGCGTTATGGGTAATTCTCTTCAACCAAAGGCTTACCATGGAAGCAATAATTGCATTAGGATAAAGAAGATCTTGATTGATCCTGAGTATTTTTTTTCTGGAATGGTAGCTGATGCAATAGAACCATGTCCCAAACACGGTAGCAAGACAACACGTCTGATGTAGCTTTTGGCAAGCTGTTAAAAGTTAGACTGAACATATCTTAAATGCTACCATTTTAAAGAAAGCTATTTTGTTTGAGCTCCGTGGAAGAAGGGAAGAATAAATTGCTGTGTTACCTGAGAGTTTAAGACTCTTCTTTCAGTTGTACAGATGAAGCATCTTTACTTTGTTCCCTGTGTTTAGATAATGGGAACTTCTGAGATGCTTGTGTCAAGATGGAGAGAATTAACTATAAACTGAATTATGAGTTAGGTGAACAAGCTGGACTAATATATGAGCCAACCTGAATTTTTACAATGATTCAAGATGATCTGTAATTTTAAGAAAGAAATCTGAGAAGCTCAACCCACTGATCAGTTTGTCTCTGTCTTCACCTTGAACTCAAGTTGCTAAAAGATACTCTTGCAGCGTTTGTCTTGGCCAAAGCCAGGAAGAACTGAAAATCTTGTTAGGCTGTTTTTGTGAGATTTCTGGCATGATATTACCTGTTTAAAAATGTTCCAAACTTTGGCACCCACCACCAGGCACCTGTGGGCCTTCATCAATATAACACATTTAAAGCAAAAAAAGCACAAGCCTGTCAACCTGAGTTTCAGCAATGGAGACCCACAAAATAGCAGGAAGGGCAACGCAGCAGAGTAACTCATAACAGGACATGAGGAGAGAAGCCATCTTACATACTTGGATTCAGTACCATATTTTATAGATTGTGGTAAGCCTCTTGAATACTAACTCAGAAATAAACAAAGAGAGAGTGCAATGCATACCCATCTGAAGTGGAACAATCCTGAACCGCTGCGTTGTTCGCTAGCTGAAGCTTCTCTGAGCCCCTTTCAAGGGTATTTCCATGTACAGTGCACATGTACAGTGCTATCCTCTAGCCTTGAGGATACAATGGTACAGATCATTGTAGCAAGGTCTGCAGAGAGAAAAACGGTAACAGCCTGTGGGTTAACCATAGATGCCTTTTTTTTTAAAGGCACTACCTGCAGAGATTCTAATGTAGTCAAGAATCCAGGAATGGCAGTTGTTTCAAAAGGACCCCATGACTTCACATTGGGTTGGCAAAGGCCAGCCACCACTACCTGAATGTGCTGCACAGACCTCATACAAATTCCCCAATTGTATCATAATCTAGTCTTCTCCCAGCCACTTCTCAACCTGCAATGCACTGGGAGAGCACCAAGACTAAGGCCAGGTCTACACTACCGCGGTAGTTCGACAGCTGGCAATCGAACTTCCGGGTTCGATTTATCGCGTCTGGTCTGGACGCGATATATCGATCCCGGAAGCGCTCGCCGTCGACTGCGGTACTCCAGCTCGGCGAGAGGAGTACCGCGGAGTCGACGGGGAGCCTGCCTGCCGCGTGTGGACCACGTCTGAACCGCGGTAAGTTCGAACTAAGGTATGTCGACTTCAGCTACGTTATTCACGTAGCTGAAGTTGCGTACCTTAGTTCGAATTTGGGGGTTAGTGTAGACCAGGCCTGAGATCTGGGCTTGGCAAGAGTGATATGTACTGTGGATTTGAGTGTCCCTTACGTATTAGGGAGTTTGCAGAGCAAAATGTCCCACTGTCTTCTTGAATGGGCACATGTTTGAACAGGAGAGGTGACAAAAATCACTTATGACAGCACAAGTCAGTAGCCTTGGGGAGGAAGCTTGCGTGGCCATTACTGACCTGAGAAAGCTTTCCCAAAGGAAGGGAAGTTAGCCATTATAGGGTCTGACTGTCTGCTCCTACAGGACTTTGCAGTCAAAATCAACAAAATTACATGTTGAATGTTATCATAGACTACTGATAGAGTTAACATCAGTGAGATCATTTTACTTGGGTCAGTCACTGCAAGGGGATCATTAGCCAGAGACAGCAATACTATATCTGCATTACATCCATGCTTGATGCAGATGGGGAGGGTCAAGAGCACCCAGGAGATCAAGCAATGGGTGGAGCTTGACACTGTAGCATAGAGACCACGCAGTTTTTGCTGCCTTTCTGCAAAACTTTGTCCTGGCAGAAAAGAGAGGGACAGAAGGTTGTCTGCTTGTGGTTATGTGAAGCTGCATTACTCTTAGCCAACCACAACTCTTAAACCCAAATCTAATCTCTTTTAAAATAAAATTGAATTTCTATTTTTAAAAGAAGTCAAAATAAAGTGGAGGGAGGGGAGCACAGCTGCAGTGCTTCTTAGCTGTAATAGCTGCTTACGGGGCTAGCAAATGCAGAACTTGAGTGTTCACACACATACACAGAGGGATATTTCTATTTGGGGATAGTGCTTTTCTTTTTTCCTCTTTGTTTGAAATTACAAACAGTAAAAACCATGAATGTTCACTGGGGCTTTGACGACTACGAAGCCAGAAGGTAAATGGTTTCTCATGTTTGTTACAAGTCTGGCAGCAAGTTGGTGGTGGTGGTGGTGTGTGTGTGTGTATTTTTCCCATTCTGACAAATCAATTTGTGTGATTTTTTTTTCTCTTTTTTTGCTCCAGCACAAGAGATCATAAAAATATAGCAATTGTCATAGCACAACAGCTATCTGGTCCAACTATTCCAGTGTCCTGCCCAAGTTGTTTATTGAATCCAGTCGCTAACCAGATCAAATGAAAAGAGAGCAATAATTAATGTAAGAAAGCTTTAAATATTCACCCTTTTAGTCCAACCCACTGATGTGTTATTTTTTTAACCTGTGTCAGTATTTATTAAACCATGAGCCTGTTTCCCAAGCCTCTGGGTTCATTTACATCTTTACAAACATAATTAAACATCAAACATTCATAACACTCTGCCTACATTTGACAGCAGCAAGAGACAATCCTTAGATTAATAATGTCCAACAAGCACATCAGAGAAGGAAACTCTCATACTAGCGCTGCGATGGGTCTTGTACTGAGTCCTGGAAGTTGACTAAATTAAGCGCTAGTGGCCTGGCAAGAGGCACTGGGACTGGCTTTTGGTGATTTGGGGCAAAATTTTCAGAAGTGACTAGTGGCTTTGGGTGTCTCAATTTTGGGTGATCAACTTGACACCTTAAAGGGGCCTGATTTTCAGAAGGTGGGTGTGACACAGATCAATTGGTGGTTCACTAATCTGTATAATCAGCTGTTGTCATGCCTAACTTTGCCCGATGCCTAACACACTGTTGTCATAATGTATATTTAAAAAGTGTCATGTAGGGATTCTGTACAAATTGGTAATATGCTGGTCCCAAAAATCATCTCACGGTGTATGTACCGGGTGTGTACAAAGGGCTATAGATATGTGCTAAAATTATGTTCTTAAAATGTGTTTGTAGCAGGCATGCCTGCTCCAAACAAAGGAATGTGGTTCCATGTGCTTGAAAGTGTCCCCCAAGGTAAACATAAAAGGTAAACAAAGCCATCAAACGAACAAGGGGAGGGACAACCACTCAACTCCCCAGCAGGAGAGAGAAGCTTGGTCTGGGTTTACCTTCTCAAAGAATACATTTCAAAGGTGTACCTGGTTATAAAAACAAGGGGGTTGAACCTCATATGACAAGCAATTGAACCAACTGATTGTATACAATATTACTGTATTATAAAAAGTTTGAGTGAGGTTTTATATGAAAGTCAGTGACACAATGGTGATACATTTCACAATGATATTAACACTCTATGAGGAATTACAGATACTCTCACAGGAAGAGAGGTGGCTCTCTACCTGACTCTAATGTAAATTAAACAGTATGGAATCAAAACAATGGAAGCCATAGTTACATATGAATTATGTAATGTAAAGCGGGATGGGAAGCCCACAGGAAGGGAAGAACAGCAGGAAGCCTTCCTGGCTCTTGAAACAGACAGTGAAGTTTGGGATGATGTAAGGGGGGAGGGAAAAAAGACTTGAGTGGCCCACCACTTGGGGGATTCCAGGGGCCGGAGCTCTTGAAATCACAGAACATTGGGCCCTTCAACCAAGGGGTTTGAAGTCTCTGGAAACTAAGTTTAGGTAAGAAGCCTGCTTGAGCAAAGATTATGACTTGCTGAAACTAATTTTTTTTTTATTTTTACATATTTTTACTTTTGTTTGCTTGTAACCCTTTCATCTTTATCCCTTTGTGACGGGGTGCACGTACCCCACCCTGGCTCTGCAGGGGTTAACTGTACATTGCAGGCTGAGGAAGGCATGCCCCTTCACCCCTGCTGGGCTTGCTCAGCCTGGAGGCAAGATACAAAAGGAAACAGCTAAGCTCAGTCTGGGTGGGCTGCTGAAGGCAGAGGACACTGGCGGCAGGCTCTCTCCAGGGAGCTGCTAAAGGACTTGACCCCAGAAGCAAGGCCCACCGAATTCCAGATGGATTCCAGGCAGCCTGACCAACCCAGAGAGGAGGCCGCGCCATCAGGAGCTAAGCCGCCTGAGGGCCCCGGAGACCCGTGGGAACAGTGGCCCATCGCCAGCGAAGACAGGGTAGGAAGCAGCCCAGGGGACTTAGACTTTGCTCTGGTGGGTGAACCGTGAACCCAGTCAGTGTGTTTTGGGAGGATCCCTGCTGACTTGGTGGCAAGTAACCCCACCACTGCCAGGGCCCTGGGATGGGGCTTGGAGGAGCAAGGGAGGGTCTGATTTCCCCCTACCCGGGGTGCCACACACCCCTGAGTGGTTCCCCACTTCCCCAATGGGCCAATAGGCCATTTAACCCCACACAGGGGTGCAACTTTATTGACTTTGGCCATTAGGCCACGCTGCCCTGACTGTGAGGGGCTTTTGTACTGACTCTGACCATTAGGCAACACTGCCTTGGCTAGAAGAGTTGTTTTATGGATTCCGGCCATTAGGCCATGCTGCCCTAAATAGAAAGGCCGTTTCACTGACTCGAGCCATTGGGCCACCCAGCCCTGTGAGGAAGAGTGACTTTATTGACTCCAGCCACCAGGCCATGTTACCCTTTTTCCCAGTAAGGGTTATTAGCACTGGACCTAACTGGCCACCGTACAGCCCCTTTCCTTGCTTGTGACCACACGTGGTCAGGCATCCCAGGACTGGGTGCACCTACCCCACAATACCCTTATACTTGGTATCTCTTAAACTTACGACTTTTTGTTTGATAAACTTGTTTTACTTTTACTATAAACCAATTCAGTGCTGTGATTGAAATGGGAGTGTTTGTTGAACACCAGTTAAATTAATGAGCTGCAGTGTATTGTTTTTTTTAAAGGAGCAATCAATTAAACTTCTGAGAGTATTCCAGGAGAGGGCTGGACACTGCAGAGAGAGATGGTTTTGAGGAAGTTCAGGACTGAAATGATGTTGGGGTTAGGCTGACCAGATAGCAAGTGAAGTGAAAAATCGGTACGGGGTTGGGGGGTAATAGGAGCGTATATAAGAAAAAGCCCCAAATATTGGGACTGTCCCTATAAAAGTGGGACATCTGGTCACCCTAGTTGGGGTAATTCTGCAAAAAGTAACCAGGTGGTAAAAGCCAGGGTGTGACCTGAATGCTCGTAAGGGCTGGCTGATGGTGTCTGGGCTCCAAGCCACAGCAGCACAGCATTTAGGGCCCCCAGACTTGCAGAGCAGGCAATGACACAACCCCTTGCTTGCCTGGGTTGAACCACAATGGGTGTTCAGTGCTTCTTGAAAATCAGGCCCCTTTAAGGCATCACAAATTGCACACCCAGAAATGGAGGCACTCGAAGTACTTATGAAAATCTTGGACTCTGTGCTTAGGAAAAATAAATCAATCTTTTCGTGCCCCACTACTTTCTCTTTTATCAAAAACAGGGCTGGGAAGGGGAGGGGAGGGGAGGAGAGGAAAATATTTTAAAGTATCTAGAGCACATCCCTGAGAGCCGCCCTTAATTTCACTCAGTGTAATGAAATCACTAGAAACAGCATATCATAGGTAGTGTAAAGATGCTCACTCTGTAACATGGTAACATGTTAAATAGAGAGATCTGATTATTATTATTTATTATTACTGTGTGTTTCTCTAAAAAGCTCACTGTGGTGGTGGTGATTTGTCTCTGATTTTTACATGGCAAGGATTTGTAAACCTATTGAATTTTCTCAATAAATAAGTATTAAATAAATAAAATGGGCTAGCAGATAGGAATGGATAAAATAAAACACAGCATTTTGCTACCTCAGTGTCATTGCTGAGGATGTGTATTGTAGTTTTTCTTGCCCCTTGACCATGTCTTCCATTCCTTTATTTCTTATGTCTCCCAGTTTCACTCTTTACTCTGATCTAAAATTGCAATTTTTTCTTCTTTCTGCTATTGTCTTTTCTTTCCTTTTTTTTTAATTGGGTCTCCATATTCTTTTCCCTTACCAATGAATCTCTTTCCCCTAGGGACACCCACTCTAATTTGTTCCCTTTCACCTTCCCAGGGTCTCCCTATTCTCTATCCCTCTCATTCTCTCTCTCACACATTATCTTCTCCTCTCCAATTCGTTCTTTCTATTTATTTCTATTTCTGCCTCTCCCATGTACATTCAGACTTCAGACTGTGTGAGGAAATAGCTCTCACTTGGCAGCAAAGTAGACATCTCATCTGCCTGTCTCCTGCTTCAGCCTGGCAGCCTAGCAGTTTTGCTTCTTATAGGTGACAGAGTATGGGAAAGCTGCTTTGATGTCCCACATCAGGATGGGCTCCTTGCCAGGGGTAGAGGGAGGGATCTTTGGTGTGTCTATAGCCCCCTGCTCTGGGCATGGACTCCTGTTGGTTGAGGACCTCCAGGCATAGATAGAACCCTTCCATCTGTTAGTGTTCGCCGCCAATCAGGATGTGAACTGTCACATGAAGGCCAGTTGCCCCTCCCTTCTCCTTTCCATGGCTCTCTTGGCTGCCACAGACAGTGGAAGTTTGTGCGCTAAGTGAGAGCAAGAACAAGCAGATTAGGCAGCCCCTGGAATGCTACAGTCTGCCTGTGCATAGAGCAGCCTCTGAAATAGCGCAAGGGTGATGCCAAACATTTTACCAAAGTTAGCTTTCTCACAGATGTCCAGCCCCCAAACTTAGAATGCCTAGTGTTGAGAGAGAGGGTGGCCCAGAGGTTAGGGCACTAGCCTAGGATCTGGGAGAGCTGCGGTCAAGTCCATGGACTTCCTGTGTGACATGGGCCAAGTCTCTTAGCTTCTCTGTGCCTCACTTCGCCATCTGCAAAATAGGAATAATAGCACTTCCCTATCTTCCAGGGGTGCTGTGAGGATAAATGCTGTAAAGGCTATGAAACGTTCAGATATTATAGTAAAGTAGGCCATATAAGTGTGAAATATAGATACAGCTGGTAATAGAAGATCATAATCGCTCTCAGAAGGTTATGTATCCTAATTTCTGATTTAAAGTTGTTCCCTAATTTATATGTCCATGGCATACTAATCCCAGTTTTCTAGCATTGCCATAAGCAATAAAGTAAACAGGTGGTTGTGTTGCATTGCATGAAACAGTGCCAGCTGGAGAGTTCTGACTGAGGTGCATATATGATAAATGCAGTACATATTTGTTTCTCAGCTGAATATATGTTGAACAGCTTGTATACTTTGGATCCTGCTTATTTTTCATAAATACTTAAAGGTTCTGCTGACCAGAACTACCCAGTCTGAAGTAGCAGGAGAGCTCACATCTGGATATTGAGGCAAAGAAACTATTGAACAATATGGTGATTGTGCTCAGAGATGGGGCATTCTTGAGCCAGTCAGAGGGGTATCCAGAGTGAGGGTATGTCTACACTGCAGCTGGGAGTGTGCCTCCCAACATGGGTAGAAAGACGTGGTTGTTTGACTTGTAAATAGCATTGTAGACGATTGGCACTGGTGGCAACTTGGGCTTGTACTTGGGCAGTTAGCCCATCTGACCCTCCTGCATTCATACTCAGGCGGTGCAAGAGAGAGAAACTGGAGCTGCAGACACAGTGGCTAACTAACCTTGAAAAGGCCAGATCTGGCTGAGAATCGAAATGATGACACATGTTAGGGTTTGAATGACTCTGCAGCTGGCGATATATGGATTCAGTGAAATCAGACACTGTACATACAACTCCTCAGGTAGCACAGATGATCACCTTTGATGTAAAGATGAGGATGACATTGATATATTTCTAAAAGTTTTGAAAGGGGCTATGAATTAAACCAATCTTGAAGACTTCCAACACCATCCATCCTCATCCTTTCTCATCTCACACAACCCTCTGAGGAAAATTGTGTGGATTTAAAAACCAAATATCTAGTTAAACAGATGTGTGCTTTCAGGTCCTGATGGCAGATAAACAACTGAGTATATGGGGGAAACTGAAGTACTCTTATCTGGGAAGACCCATTCCCAGAAGGCCCTATGCTAGGATAGGGTGGATCTATGTACTGCCCTCCCTCACTAGGGAAACATTTTCTGCAGACGTCTTTTGGGGTATATAATATTAGCTAGGTTAATTAATATTGGCTAGGGGAGTAATTGAAAAATGGCAGGGGTTTTTTATTTTGGGATTCTTAAAGTGAAATTTCAAAATACCAAAACAATTTTGACTAGCTCTTCATTTGGTTGAAAAGTGGGGTGTGGGGAGATAGGTAGTAATTTGTCAAATTTCTTGCAATGTTTTTAACTTCAGAATTTGAAAAACTGTGACTAATTAAGCTCTACTTATTTTATACACAAGCTTTCAATTTTTTTTAAAGCTCATGTGCTTCTTCAGAACCTTCCATCTTAAATTTCAGGGTGCTTTACGAACAGTAACACACAAAGCTTCAGAACTCCTGGGAGATAGATGATAATTATTATCCATTTGAAAGATAGGCAAAATGAGGCACAACCTGTTCCCAGTCGAACACGTAGTATGGGGTGGAACCAAGAATATCAGCCAGGTATCCTGATTTTCAGTTATGCGCTTTAACCACAAAACTGCCCTTCCACGTTGTTGGTGATAACTGATCAGTAAATGACAGAGCGAGTTTGGACCCTCCCCTATTTATCAAGGACTAATTAAATGGATTGGCTAAACCCATTAGAAAAGGAGATGAGGGAAAAAATTCACATTTATTAGCTCCAGAAACCAGTTCTGCACCTGTGTGCCAGTTACACGGTCACTGGTACTGATATTTGGATCGTGGATGTCCTCAGAAGATGCATGACAGTATAGGCCTGATTTAATTCCCAGCAAAATCAATGGGTCATTTCATTGGCTTCACGGGGTATTAGCTTAACCCCAAATACTTGCACGTAAGAGCAATAAAGGAAGAATACTCCCGTCTCTGCCCCAGCCTGATAAGACATTTAGAAGTTAAAACAGACATTCAGATATTGGAATAGGCCCATGCTGTCTTATCTTTAAAGGCCAGAAAAAGAATCATGGCTCCATTATGACAAGCTGTGCTTACCCAGAAAAAGCTGTAGGGCTGGTTGGATGATGAACCTCTTAATCCCATGTAGAAATATATACAGGCCGACAGATCTGGCCCAGGGTTGCAAAAGATAAGTAAAGAATTATAGAGAATAAAATCATCTTAAATAGTGATGTATAATGTGCCTCTTCTCCAGCATCTCCTTCTAGCTATATCAGAGAGGAAGGATTGTCTAGCAGTTAGCATGCTAACTTGGTATTTAGGACATCCAGATTCAATTCCCTGATCCGCTACAGAATTCCTGTATGACCTTAGGTAAGTCTCTTTCTACCTCAGTTCCCCATCTATAAAATGGGGATAATATTTCCAGTGATGATGTAGGGATAAATACATTAAAAGATTGAGGTGCTCAGACACTACAGTAATGGAGGCCATAGAAGTGCCTAAGATAGACAGAACTAAGCTGCCACATATTTGCATATAGCAAGAACTTAGAGGCCTCAGAGCCAGTTCTGTTCACCCCCTTGTCAGTGATGTTTGCACAAGACATAAGTTAACACAAAATGTGGCCCCAAAAGGTTGCAGATGTCATTGTCCATTTACTTCCTAACTAAATATAATTTGGACAGTTTGAGCAGCTGTAACGTGGCTATTGCTGCTTTTAAAAACTAGTGTAAGAGTCTCAGCTATGTAAACCAGCATAGCTCCATTTAAATCAATGGCGCTACCTCAACTTGCCTCAGGTGAGGATCTCACCATAGACAGAAGCAGCAAAGTGGAAACAAAGAGTGCCATTTTCAGGAGTGCTCAACATTGAACTGTATCTGTTTCCATTCTCTTTAAAAGTAAAATTCCCATTCATTTTGTTGGCCTACTTCTGCTCCCAATGCTGTGTACTTTGGAAAATCCCTTCTCTGATGTTGAAAGTGTCTGAAATTGCTACCTGGGGAGAGCGAAGTGACTGTAGTGCTTTGACAGTTTGATGTGGTGCTTCCCACTCTGCAAATGGAAAAGCTGACAAACCCTACAGCTCAAAAATTAGGGGCTCAAAACCAAAATAAACTCATGAGATTTATTTACACAGATCTTGTTCTAAGGGAATGTCCAAGTGTCCCAGTCCAATGTATTTTTGAAGGATTACTAGCTGAGGATCCTGGGCTCCATTCACTAGTTCCCTGCCCTTTGTATAGGCCATTTGCCCTAGTGGGAAGTGGATGTAAAATGCTATCAAGTGATAGTGAGTGTTTTTCATCCAATCTGTAATGGTGTAAGTGACTTATACGAGGGGAAGGGCAATCGTGAATTGGACAGAACAGACTCCAGATCACTCTTGCACTGCAACATTGGCTTAGCACTGCAAGCAACAGTGAAACCTCTTTTTTAGCCATTCCACATACAGATGAGTGACTCAAAGTCACAGGGTGCCGATGTAGAGGCACATGGATTTTTATCGTGATGAGCAGAGTAATCTTGTCTAGCTAGCTAAAATGAGTCAGGAAGGGACACAAAATAGTAACACTAGCTTTTTTTCAAATCCTCTAATGTAGCTTCTCAAAAATGTGCATCATACACAGACCAGACAATGTATCTGGTGGTGATTTGGGAGGACCTGTAAGCCTCACTTGTAGATTCCGCAATTGTGACTCTTCTTAGACTATCAGCTATTTGTAGCAGGGACAATATCATTTTATGTAATGGTACAGTGCCTATTAGAAGGGAGTCCTCATCCTGATTGTGGCCTGTAAGAGCTACTCTATTAAATGTTTGTTCGTACTAATCCAAAATGAGTGCTGATAAAATACAGTTGTGGCAGGCATTGGCAGATAGTACTGTTACATATAATCTTTCAAGTTCTTTTTCCTAAGTGTGAGAGCAAATGTTCAGTCTGAGATAGACCTGCTATATTGTTAATTGTTACGCAAAGCTCTGTGTGGAGGCAATGGTCCTTGGAGAGGGAGCTGTGTGAGCAGCAGGAGAATTTGCTTTCTGCCTTGGTCTTTTATTAGAGTCAGTTCTTGAGGCAGAGTTGTTCCCTGGGAACTGGGTGTTGGGCTCAGATTACTGAAAGAAGGGCATTGCCTATGTGCTGTTGTGATATCTCTAGTCCAGGACTGGTGTATAGGTGTAAATTGAACAAGTTATACTAAGAGTACAAGCAGACTCTGCATCACTGATTTCTCCTTTACTGGAAAGCCAATTTGCAAGCTGTGATGTTGCACTCTATATGATTTTATGAAAATATGCTAATGTAATTGGAATATGCTTCATGCAAAAGGTCTCTTGTAAGGTATCATTACAAAGCTTATAATCTACTGAGTGTAATCATCCTATTTGTATAAATGTACCACTCTTGTATCTGAAACTAGAAATATGAAATATAACTCTGAGGGACTATTGTAATTATGCAAAGTGTGGGTCATTAATGGTGATTTGGAATCTTGATGACTCCCCTTAACCAGGACAATTGACTGCAGATGACTCTGTTTTATGTGTAAGTCTTCCTGTATACCTGTGTGCTGACAAGTGGGTAATGAAGTCTTACAGTGACATGTGATCATGTCACCTGAACTGAAATCCATCTTTAATCTGGTGTTTTTTCATTGAGAAGGGAGGGATGGGAACCCAGAGGGACAAAGGATTCCCGCCTTATGCAAAAGATATATAAATGGTTGGAACAGAGAAAAGAGAGAGCCATCATGAGGAATCCCCTAGCTATCACCTGAGCTGGAACAAGGGCTGTACCAGCGGAAAAGATTGTGCCCAGACTAGGAAGACGTCCAGTCTGTGAAAGAGACTTATTGAAATATCTTTCAGGGTGAGATTTTATCTGTACTCAGTTGTATCACTGTATTAGGCTTAGATATGCGTGTTTTATTTTATTTTGCATGGTAATTCACTTTGTTCTGTCTGTTACTACTTGGAACCACTTAAATCCTACTTTCTGTATTTAATAAAATCACTTTTTACTTATTAATTAACCCAGAGTATATATTAATACCTGGGGGGGGGGGGGAACAGCTGTCAGTGTTATAGAGGCCAAACAATTTATGAGTTTACCCTGTATAAGCTTTATACGGGGTAAAACAGATTTATTTGGGGGTTGGACCCCACTGGGAGTTGGACATCTGAGTGTTAAAGACAGGAACTCTTCTGTAAGTGGCTTTCAGTCAAGCCTACAGCTGTTAGGAGACGTGGTTCTGATCCTGGGTCTGGGTTTGCAGCAGGCTAGCGGGTCTGGCTTAAACCAGGCAGGGTGCTGGGGTCCCGAGCTGGCAGGGAAAGCAGGGGCAGAAGTAGTCTTGGCACATCAGTTGGCAGTTCCCAAGGGGGTTTCTGGGATCCAACCCATCACACAAGCAGCCGGACATTTGCTACTACTTAGCAAAGTGGCAATGCTAGTGTGAGATCAGGACGCTAATGTCAGAAGAAGGGACACCAATATTTATACTACCCCACACCATCCTGAATCTTCTATCTTCTGCATTAATATAACCAACATGTTTAGGGCTAGATTAATAGATTGAGTCCAGTAGGGACCATTAGGATCATCTAGTCTGACTTCCTGGATAAAAGTGGCCCTAGAATTCCATTCAGATTGTACCCTGGCTCTGTGCAGCTATGCCAGGCAGTAAGGCTCCCTGCATGATGGCATATGACCTACCTGGATATCGAGTTCAGGTGTAGGGGAGTGGTTTTGTGCCCAACTTTTCCTTCCCATGGTCCATACCCATTCCCCTGTGGGCCAGCTGATGCAAGGGAAGGAGTGTGTGAACCTTGTAAAGGGTTGATGCAGCATTCATCCTCCAGCCCACTCCAGTGGAAAAAAGGAGCGGCAAAGGAATTGCATTTCAGACACTCTAAAATACAATATTTTCCCAGCACCCCTCCAGTACTCTGTTCCCCCAAGCACATCCCTATGTAGCCCATAATATCGAGATATAGGTAAAAGGCACAAATGATACAAATGTTTGCATTTCTCAATAACCATAGAATAGCTGTGGACTTATTGCACTCCAAAACAGTGATGCATCTAATTACCAAACCTCCAGATCTTGAAGGTGTACAAGATGCCAGTGTATAACGCAGGGGTCGGCAACGTTTGGCATGCGGCTCGCCAGGGTAAGCACCCTGGCAGGCCGGGCCAGTTTTATTTACCTGTTGACGCGGCAGGTTCGGCCGATCGCGGCCCCCACTGGCCGCGGTTTGCCGTCCCGGGCCAATGCGGGCGGCGGGAAGCGGCACGGGCGAGCGATGTGCTGGCCGTGGCTTTTCGCCGCCCCCGTTGGCCCGGGACGGCGAACCGCGGCCAGTGGGGGCCGCGATCGGCCGAACCTGCCGCGTCAGCAGGTAAATAAAACTGGCCCGGCCCGCCAGGGTGCTTACCCTGGCGAGCCGCGTGCCAAACGTTGCCAACCCCTGGTATAACGCATCCCGGAGCAGCACTTCCAATTTCTATTTCCACGAGAATTTCAGAAGGCTTTTTGTTCCAGGCAGTTCTGTGTTAAAGCCAACTTCATTATGTATCCTGAAGTGTGGGCCTTTTTGTTTTTCATGTTAGTGTAAAAGCTGAAATCCTCAATATCGCTTCTAATTTATGTGCTGAATCGCAGAGTGCAATAGCATTGTTCAATTGACCTTGACCAATGTTTTCAACCATCAGTTGTTTCTTGCTGTATCAAGACTGAGGTGCACCAGATGTCCGTGCAATAGAAATAATCCAGATTTTTATTTAAAACAAATCAAATAAAGGGATATTAAAAAGAAAACTGCATAATAGTGAAACAATATTATCTAGGAAATAGAAGATCTTCTATTAACTGTAAGGGAGCAGGGAACACGTTACCATAACTAGAGAAGACAAGTGTCAGAATGATTTCTTTAAGTGCTTTTCCACTAATAGCACTGTGTCCAAAACAGCGCCAAAGTGTTAATGTAAGTTGATCAAGCTGATTATATAGCAGTATAAAGGCATTTTTTCCATCTTCTGGCCTCATCATCATTCATTTACGGTGTGTTGCAACTGACTTCGCTATACATCAGTGGTTATGTTCTATATACAATAAAATTACCACATTGCATGTTTGCTTTGATATATAGCCTCTTTACTTCATGATGATGGGAAACTTTCCCTCGTTCTGTAGCAATTGCTTTCATTTTGAAAGCATTTTAACATAAGAGCTGTTTCAGGTACAATCATTGTGCTTAAAATGCTGCAGTTTTGCCTTACATAAACAGATAATGTGGCTACCTTTCTGTTCTGTTTGTTCAGTGCCTAGCATGATGGGTTCCTGGTCCATGTTTTAGGCACTACAGTAATACAAATAATAAAAATCTATATTTGCTGGATTCTTAATAGAATACTTGTAGAGTCCTCACTTCCCATGGTGAGTGCTTACTCTGATGAGTAAATTTATTGGCTTCAGGGGCTTGTTTTGCAGGAGTAAGTGCTCATCCCATGAGTAAGGGTTGTAATATTTAGCCTTTAGGGAATAGCAAACACATACAGGTAATATTATTAAGGACCCAATTTTGCAGTTCGTTCTGTGCCTGCATGAAGGCTGGCTGAAGTCACTGAGACTGTCAACAGAGGCAATTTGGCAATGTAAGGGTGTGACCATTACATGACCAGTGAACTATGAGCATACAAAAACACACATATTTGACCATATGCTATACTGTGACATGTATTTTAAAATACAATGCAGATCATGGCCAGATCCTCAATTGCAGTGAATATGTCCGTTTATACCAGCTGAAAATATGACACAGCCTTGCCCCTTCTGATATTTAGAGCTCCAAGAGAAAGTGCTGTGATTTTTTTTGTAGGATACAGTGTATCCTTTCTTATGTAGAAAGAGGTTGAATTCCTGCTTTTAATCCAAAATTTAACTCAAATTTATCTATAGAGCTACAACTGGTACATCCATATATGATTGAACTTCTCAGTTTGCATCAGAAATAAAATCTTAAGAGAAGAGAAGCAGGAAAGAGCCTTTTAAAAGTTAGGAAATAAAACTATTGTTCTGATTAGGAAACTTTTAATATTAGTATTCATATCAGAACTCATGCAGTGCCAGCTCTCGTAATTATCAAAATATAGAAACTGGGGGCATGAAGGGACAATCTGGAAGTATGCACAATGAAAGACGTAATGTCTACATTGTTGTTGTTTTTGTAATTTTCCCTTTTGTATTTCACAGAGGAGAGCATATTTGTCATCCTTTCTGCAAGTTTCACTAATTGCATTGTTTCCATTATTCTGATTTTTGGGGAAACTTGGTAATCCTAATATCACTGCACAGCCCCCAAACAGTGTAGCCCCAAAATGGAAGCAGCTTATTAGGAAATGTTATCTTCACACCAAGGGACATTTCAGGGAAGTAAATAGCAGCTTGTGAGATGAAGCAATTGAAAATATGCAAGTACACTCAGCAAACAGATGGTGTTTAGAATGGACAAAATTCTCTTTCATAGCGGTAGCTCGAAATATTGGATTCAATAGTTCACATTCCCATTTTTTTCTGTAATCCGTTCGAAGGCTCTGGCTGTCTTGAAGTTTATCTGTCTCCTCAGCTTCAACATAGACTTTCATTTCTTGAGTAAGATCTCCCTTGTAATTAAACCATATAGAATTCCAGATATGCTCTTCTATTAAAAAAAGAATACAGCTTTACACATGCCAGTGCACCAAGGAAATGTTACTGAAATAACTCCAATAAGTAAGAGGAGTGTGTGTCAAAGAAATTATAAAAGTTAAGTAATACACCTAATATGATGGGCCCCAGTTATTCTGGAAAGGGTCTTTTTAACAGAAATCTGAGAAGAGTTCAACCAGCATTCCTGATCAGAAAGGGCTATTCCCTGGGGGATCTAATACCAGTAAGAGCCAACCAGAATGAGTCAGCTGTAGTTGACCATTGCTGCTGATTGTTTCATAGATGCTCAGTCCCTCTCCCAGCCCTGTTCCACAGAGGGTGGGGCAAGGAGTGGGTAAGAATCAATGTCAGAATATGGTTGATGTAGGCGAGGAGTGAGAATGAGTTTGGAAACATTGACTTATTTGTATTTTGAGATGTTTGGAGAATTTTTTTTCTTCACTGAAAATTTTCACAAAATGGGGGGGAAATTGTTTCAATCAGAATTTTTAGCAAAAGATTTCACCTTTTTTTGTCTAAAATCTCAAAACATGGGGGGAAATGGATTTCAAATGAAAAACTGAGCATTTTGTAGGAAAAGAGATGCCTTCTGTGAAATGTTTGTCAGAAACTCAATTTTCCATTAAAAAAATTCAGTATAACATTTTCAACCAGACCTAGCTGTGTTGTATCTAACCTAGACTGTCAGCTCCTCAAGGGAGGGAACATGTCTGTTTTCTCTGTGAAACACCACACACATCTATCTAGGGCAAAATATAAACAGGCTAATTAATTACAGTTATTTGTTTGAGAAACAAGAAGGGAAGAATGATGGGAGAACACAACAAGGCAAGATTGTCGTTGTGGTAGAGAGTGAGGTGTATGTGGAAGATTAGGGAAGAAGAGAAAGAATAGGGAGGACAGAAAAAGGAAAAACATAGGAGAAGGATAAATATATAGAGATGGACAAATTAGACTGAGGAGAAAACCAACTGAAAAAGGAGAAATACCCCATATCTTAGAAAGAAATTGGAGGGTGGGAGAAACAGAACAGAGACAGGAAGATAGGTATTTCTTCCTTGTTTTCTATTTTTATTATCAAAGGTAATGTTACATAAGAACGGTCCTACTGGGTCAGACCAAAGGTCCATCTAGCCCAGTATCTTGTCTTCCGACAGTGGCCAATGCCAGGTGCCCTAGAGGGAATGAACAGAACAGGTAATCATCAAGTGATCCATCCCCTGTTGCCCAGAGGCTAGGGACACCATGCCTGCCCATCCTGGCTAATAGCCATTGATGATCCTGTCCTTCATGAACTTATCTAGTTCTTTTTTGAACCCTGTCATAGTCTTGGCCTTCACAACATCCTCTGGCAAGGAATTCCACAGGTTGACTATGCGTTGTGTGGAAAAAATACTTCCTTTTGTTTGTTTTAAACCTGCTGCCTATTAATTTCATTTGATGGCCCCTAGTTCTTGTGTTATGAGAAGGAGTAAATAACACTTCCTTATTTACTTTCTCCACATCAGTCATGATTTTATAGACCTCTATTATATCCCCCCTTAGTCGTCTCTTTTCCAAGCTGAAAAGTCCAGTCTTTTATTAATCTCTCCTCATATGGCAGCTGTTCTATACCCCTAATAATTTTTGTTGCCCTTTTCTGAATCTTTTCCAAGTCCAATACATCTTTTTTGAGATGGGACGACCACATCTGCACGCACTATTCAAGATATGGGCGTAGCATGGATTTATACAGAGGCAATATGATATTTTCTGTCTTATTATCTATCCCTTTCTTAATGATTCCCAACATTCTTGGGTGAGGGATCTTGTCAAAGGCTTTCTGAAAATATAAGTACACTCTATCCACTGGATCCCTCATGTCCCTATGCTTGTTGACCCCCTCAAAGAATTCTAGTAGATTGGTGAGGAATGATTTCCCTTTACAAAAAACATGTTGATTCTTCCCCAACAAATTATGCTAATCTATATGTCTGACAATATTTTTGTGTACTATAGTTTCAACCAGTTTGCCTGGTACTGAAATCAGGCTTACTGGCCTTTAATTGTGAGGATCACCTCTGGAGCCCTTTTTAAAAATTGGCATCACATTAGCTATCCTCCAGTAATTTAGCACAGAAGCTGATTTAAATGATAGGTTACAAACCACAGTTCTGCAATTTCACATTTGAGTTCCTTCAGAACTCTTGGATGAATGCCATTTGGTCCTGGTGACTTATTACTGTTTAGTTTATCAATTTGTTCCAAAACCACCTCTAATGACACCTCAATCTGGGACTGTTCCTCAGATTTTTCACCTAAAAAGAATGGCTCAGGTTTGGGAATCTCCCTCACATCTTCAGCCCTGAAGACCGATGCAAAGAATTCATTTAGTTTGTCCGCAATGTCCTTATCCTTGGATGCTCCTTTAGCATCTCAATCGTCCAGTAGCCCCACTGATTGTTTAGTAGACTTCCTGCTTCTGATGTACTTAAAAAAAATTACTATTACTTTTTGAATCTTTGGCTAGCCGTTCTTCAAATTCTTTTTTTGGCCTTCCTAGTTATATTTTTACACTTCACTTGCCAGAGTTTATGCTCCTTTCTATTTTCCTCACTAGGATTTAACTTCCACTTTTTAAAGGATGTCTTTTTGCCTCTCACTGCTTCTTTTACTTTGTTTAGTCACAGTGGCACTTTTTTGGGTTCTCTTACTATTTTTTTTTTTTTAAATTTGGGATACACGTTTAAGTTGAGCCTCTATTATGGTGTCTTTAAAAAGTTTCCATGCAATGTGCAGGAAAGTTTCCACACAGCTTGCATTTCACTTTGGCACTGTACCTTTTAATTTCTGTTTAACTTCCTCATTTTTGTGGAGTCCTCCTTTCTGAAATTAAATGCTACAGTGTTGGGCTGCTGTGGTGTTTTCCCTGCCACAGGGATGCTAAATTTAATTATATTATGGTCACTATTACCAAGCGGTCTAGCTATATTCACCTCTTGGACCAGACCCTGTGCTCCACTTAGGACTAAATCAAGAATTGCCTCCTCTCTTGTGGGTTCCAGGACTAGCTGTGCCAAGAAGCAGTCATTTAAGGTGTCAAGAAACTTTATCTCTGTATCCCGTCCTGAGGTGACATGTACCCAGACAATATGGGGATAGTTGAAATCCCCCATTATTATTGTATTTTTTATTTTTATAGCCTCTGTAATCTCCCTGAGCATTTCACAGTCACTATCACCATCCTGATCAGGTGGTCAATAGTATATCCCGACTGCTATATTCTTATGATTAAAGATAGAATTACTATCCATAGAGATTCTATGGTACAGTCTGGCTCATTTAAGATTTTTATTTCATTTGATTCTATGCTTCCTTTCACATATAGTGCCACTCCCCCACCAGCACGACCTGTTCTGTCCTTCCAATATATTTTGTACCCTGATATTCCTGTGTCCCATTGATTATCCTCATTCCACCAAGTTTCTGTGATGCCTATTATATCAATATCCTCATTTAATATGCAGCACTCTAGTTCACCCATCTTCTTCTTAAGACTTCTCGCATTTGTATATAAGCACTTAAAAAAATTGTCATTTTTTATCTGTCTGCCATTACATGATGTAATTTAATGGGATTCTTTTTCATTTGACTGTTTCTCATCAGATCCCACCTGTATTTTATCATCTTCCATCCTTTCCTCCTTACTAGAACATAGAGAATCTCCATTAATAGATCCTCCCCTAAGGGATATCCCTGTTCGAACCACATGCTCCTCCGTACCTGTCAGCTTTCCCCCAGCACTTAGTTTAAAACTGCTTTACAACCTTTTTAATTTTAAGTGACCGCAATTTGGTTCCATTTTGAAATGTTGAAAAATTGTACAGTACACTGCTGTCTGATGCATGCAAACCTACAGCCTGAGCCAAGGGCTATTGAAGTCAGTGGGAGTCTTTCTATTGGCTTTCTTGAACTTTGGATCAGGCCCTTACAAACTATGTTTACAGGAGTATAAAATTCTACCATAGCATTTAACAGACCTATTTTGCACATGGATTCCTTAGTCCTTTCAGATGTTTATCTGCAGGATGCACCATTTAAGGATACATGATATAATTGGAATTAGCAGTGTACATGTAGAGGCACAAACACAGGATTCTTATCAGACAGCATACTTCAACCCCCATGATCTTGCAGAATGATCTTGGAAATATTCCTTCATAAAATCTTCATGTAATCACAGACTGAGTCATCTGTCTGTGTGCACCACTTTTTTTCTCACTTCTGGCTTCTAGAAAGAGGACTTCTTATTTAAAAGTATGTAATTGTTTTTTTTTTCTCTCTTGAGATGTAAGGTATTCATCTTCTCTCCCCTCTCCTGCTGCCTTTTAGCAGTAGTCAAGGAATTTAAATTAAGAGGTGACCTCATGTCAGCATTGTAAATCATAATTAATGGAAAACAACATTCTTAACACCCAAGGTCTGCACAATTAAAGCTGGAAATCTGGGAAAGAGCTAAGATTAGAAGATGGATCTTTCTACAAGTTTAATTTCCCTGTATGGGAGTTGCATGCACTGAAAAGTTCAGCTAACGCACTGAGAGAAATTTACATAAATTCCTTTGTTCGTGTATGCAATTACTTAGCCATTTGTTTCCATGGAACTGCAAGCAATTTACCAATCTTCAAATGGTGTTGTATTAAACTCTTCAAATATGCACATTATGGCCCAGATTCTCGCTAGTGCCAAGATCCACTTGGAACAAATCCAGGGTCATGTGACACAACAGATGAGGTAGGGGCATCCAGAGAATCAGTTAGAGCAGCTCTTGTCCGATTTACCCTGTGCCAGCTGGCTCTGACCCAAGAGACCGGAGTCCAGTTGAGAATTGGCAGCATGCAGTTCTCTGCCTCACCTTGACTCACCCCCGTGGCAAGGTGTGAGGGAGCAGCTGGCATAGGAGCTGGTTACATTTCTTGCCCGCTGAGAGATCCTGTACTGAGGGGTAATTCTGCAGCAGTCAATTAGGGCCAGATTCTAACACTTCGCTCCTGTCCTATGATAGTTCCTTCTTATTCTCTCACCTCCATGCTTTCATCTCTGAGTCCTCTCAGTCTTCTGGGTCAAGATGTTAAAAAGTCAGAGCCTAAGTTAAGTTGCCTAAATCCATACTTAGTCACTTTTGAAAATTTAACCCCAAGGCACCTTAATTAGTGGCTTGATTTCAAAAGTGCTACTCACCCAGCAGCTCTCACTGAAGTTTAATTGGAGCTGCTGTGCACTCAGCATTTTTTTTAAAAATCAGGCCACTTAGGTGCCTAAATAAGAAGTCTAATTTAAGATGAGTGTTGGGTTTGGGTGGGTTGGTTGGTTGGCTTTTTACTGTTGGCCCTGTTCTTTGACTCCTTCTTTTTTCCTGCTTCATTATAACCTGAGCGACCTCATCTGCTTATTTTACAGCATCTATTATCTCCCTGCTGACATCTGATTTGACTTTGACATAATCCTGATGTCCTACACCAGGTCCCACTCAAAATCGAAGAGTCAGAGATCCTCATCTTTTCCCACCAAGCCTTCTCATCTTCCCCCTTCTCTATAAGCATCCATCCCAGCCTATCATTGGAATCCTTTTTGGTGTCACTTCTGAATTCCTCTCTCCTTCTTCCCACTCACACAGTCCGATACTACATTTTTTTGGTTCTCTTCCCATTACTCCTTTAAAAATCCAACCCTTCTTTACTGTCCACATAGCTAAAACACTTGTTCCCATCTTGATTACTGTAACCTCATAGTTTTTCCTCCTGGAGTCTCGTCTCATTCTAGTCTATCCAAAAATGCAGCAGCCAAGATAATTTTTGACTGCCATTCTGAACAGGTCAGTCTCTTTTTCCAGTCCTGGCACTGGCTTCCTCATCAAATTTAAGATTCTGCCTCACTTTCAATTTCTACGCAATTCTGCCACTGCCTACTTCTTTGCTCTAACTTTTTACTACTTCCCCATCTATGCTCCCTCCTTTCATAAACTGTCTTCCATTTTAGGAATGTCCCCTCCTCTCTCTATTCAAATCCCTACTTAAAACTCACTTCATACTTGTGAAGCTTACCAGTGCTAACCTATGACTATAAAAGTGTGTCCACTCTTCATAGGCCAGATTCTGCCACCCTTAGTAACTCTGAATAGTACCTGAAACTGAAATTAATTTTCACTGAAATTAGTGGTCTACTCATGGAGTAAGACCTATTCATCATTAATATGTATGGCAGAATCTGTCCTAAATGTAGTATATTATATAGCTTATAACCATAATTGAAAGAGAGTCATTGTGAAAGAAAATGATTCTTTGGATCACTCAGTGCATTCATTGTGTATGAGTGTCTATTTAAGTTAGAAATTCTTTGGAACAGAGGCCTACTCTTCCTTTGTCATGTCTATTTCAAAACATAATGTTGTTAGTTAACGAATAATAACTAATGCCTGTGGGGTCTAGCATTACTGGCAAATAGAATGGGAGACATAAAGTGGTTACATTAAAAGTTACAATAAGAACATTCAAACAGTCAGCATTTCTGTTACACATATTGTCAAACTGGAGAGGTAATCATAAGAACTCAAGCAGAGGAACAAGTTATGGAACTACTAGTTCACCTGTAACCTGCCTCGATTGTGTTTTTTAAATAGCACATGCTACTGGAAAGTCTTGTGCAGAATACAGGAAAGGAAACCAAGAGATTCAACATTATGACAAACGTCAAACATCTTTTAGCTGTTTGAAGGCTTCATTTCACTTGCAGCATACAGCAACCTGACTTACCTGATATCTGAAAGTCCGGTGGGGGAGGGAAAGAAGCTGCTGCTCTTATTAGTAAAGCTGTCTTTGACTAACTGAAACTTGTCCCTTTCTACTACAATATTTTGTGTCCAAATAATATTTTATGGGGCATGCTCAAAACAGTATCATTTGCTAGTTACTTGGACATTATTGTAGTGGCTTTTTTTCAGGTCACTTTTGTTAAAGTCTCTCAACATTTCCTCTACAAACATTCATTTTTCAGAGCTTTAAAGCACTGTCGTTCCCAATGAGGATACTGAGCAAGTAAATGACCTGCAAAACAGTAGGGGAGACATGATGGTTCTGGCTCGTTTTTATCTTCCACGCAGCTAAAGCAAAAGCACAAATGCTACAATAAGCTTCCACTGGTTCATTTGGAGATATGAAATCTGATGGGGTACAAGATTGTACAAATGCAATGCCATCTGTGGGTGCCAATCATTTGGATTCAATGAACCTTGCATTCATTTACACTGGTGTAAGTCAGGAACAACTCCACCAGAGCCAGTGCAGATACACCAGTGTAAACCTATTGTGACTGAGAGCAGAGCCCATTGTTCCATTACTGTCTCTTTTGAAGTATACGTAAAGTAAGGTTATCCAAAGAAGTCCTTTTTAGATGCACATTTCAGAAACACCTATTGTCTCAACTCATGGAGAAGAGCCAATTACCCTGATGTTGGATATGCCATAAGAAGGTTCAAAACTAAACAAGTCTGCAGAATTTCAGGGAGCTTTACCCAGTTTATCAGAGGCGCTCAGCACAGGAACGAAGGGAGTTTTCAGAATTGCCTTATTATGGGCCATGTATGCAATTCAATGGGCTGTTATGGCAAACTAGTTCCAGTCTCCCGGTGTGAAGCTACCCTAATGCCAGCAGATCCAGCTGCTGAAAGATTGTACTTGTTCTGGGACATCTAGCAGTGGCATAATGCCCCTGCAGTGGCTCCTACAACAACTCTCACAAGGTCTTGTATATAGAGGGTGTGGCTGGGGAAAAGAGGATGTGATTAGGCATCCTTTTGCCCCAGAGATGTTCAACTCCTTCAATGATCGCTGGGAGCAACTGGCAACCTTGAGGCTGCTCCAAACTATGACAGTGACTGGGTTGGCACAGAACCATTCCTAGGATTGGAAAGAAGGGGCATAAATGGCTCCTTTGTATTGTTATCCAAGGTGGTGGTTGTGATAGGATCCCTGAGGTACAACCTGGAACTGTGGGACCACTGTTCCCTCCCCCACCTTAACTCTCCAGCCTGGGTTGTCTCTCACAATGCTATGCCACTGACAAAACAGCAAACCCCTCCAGGTGCTGTGATCACTCAGCCATAAGCATGTGGAGACCCACACCCAGCTAAATCACATGAAAGTTCTCCAAGCCACTCGTGAATTATACAGAGAGAGGCACCAGCCAATCACCCTAGCCTTGCACCCCAGAAATATATCATCTTATACGGCTCAAGACTCCCTTGGACAGTCCAAGCTCATTAATTAGTTTGCCACTCCAACAAAGGGCAGGGGACGTGCAATAGCCCTTGTTAACCTGAGCTGAGATTCTCTAAGCACTTCAACCAAAAACACAGTTTTAGATAAAAATATAAAACCGATTATTACATACAGAAAGATAGATTTTTAAGTGATTATAAGTAGCAAGCATTAAAGTTGGTTACATAAGAAATAAAAATAAAAATGCAGTCTAAATTCTACAGACTAAGCAAGAGTTGAATCAAGCAGTTTCTCATGCTAATAGATGTTACAGGCAGCTCACAGTTCTTATTACACAGGCTGGATTCCCTTCCCAGCCTGGGACCGATCTCCCTACTTCAAAGTGTTTTTCTACCAAACCATCTTCCAGGCATTGAGATGGGCAGGAGAGAGGCCAAGTGGTGATGTCATTGACCCTCACTTACAGTTTCTGTCCAGGTGCTAGAAAGATCCTTGCTGTGACATTGGGGTTAGGCAGTCCCCATTGCATACATGCCCTCTCTGAGGAGTCTCTGGGAGGGCCACTGGGAGAGTGGATTCTCCTTAACGGGCCATCAACACTGTCTGGCCAGTGTTTAGTGGATCCCAACCTCACAACATATTTCATTAACACACACAAAGCAAAACTTCATAACTTCAGATACAATGATAGTATATACAATTCAACAGGATATTAAAGTTCAACAGATTGAGACTTCTTAAATGATACCTCACAAGGCATACTCTGTACAAAACATATCATATCACAGTGGTGAATATGGTGGTTCCAGGATGCTATTCTGAGGTATAGAGTGTCACAGTGGTACCCAGCACTTCGTGGTGAGAGCTGAGAATCATCAGCAAAGGAGAGTTACAGCTTCCTTCCTAAAAATTCGGACCTTTTTTGAACTACTGGGGTCCTGTCTGAGGATCTCACATACATGGCGATTACTGGGTCTTCATATTGTAACCCATCCTGCCTAAATAAGTGGCTGGGATATCAAAAAATGTCATGACTAAACCACAACTTGGAGCATATAGTGCAATTTTAATTAGTGAGAACCAAAGTCCATTAAAGTCAACAGGAAAACTCCCATTTACTTCAATTAGCTTCAGATCTAGCCCACAGGAAATTGTATATGGATCTAGATTCTTGGTCCTCATTAAATCCTCAGCAGGTGTGGGTTTAAAAATAGTCCCTTTTGCAGATGCACTAGATTTCAGAAAATCTGGAAAATCTGACTGTTGAAAGTAAGTTACTGGTGCAAATATGGTGAGTTAAATGGTTGCACTCAGGCACAAGCTATGCTATTGCCAGGTAGTTCAGTTTCTGGCACACAGCTTAATTCAGTTTTGGGATCTTATCTCCTGATCACTTACCATTTATCCTTAGATTTGTTGGCAAGCTAAGGGGAAAATTTATCTGCTGCTCAGAAAATAATTATCCTCAGAACATCATTAATTGCCAGAAATATCCTGCAAACATGAAAGGTAAAAGAACAAACTGGGATTGCTCTTTGACTAAATCATTCAGCTTGTTATATCAGGCTCAAGAGAGCCTCTTTTCTATGTACTTTCCTTAGAAGTGGTCTGGTCAGTGTTCCTAGTCATTTATGTTTAAAATGCTCTCTCCTTTCCATCTCCATCAACAAAAATCTGGTCTTTGTCTTGGCCAATGTATGCTGTTCCTTGCAGGCCTCCTTGACTCCCATCTGAGGCCCCTTCAGTCCACCCCACATAATGACATTAAATCATCACTCCCCTCCTGAAACACCAGTACTGGGTGGCTATCTCTTGTCATCTGTGTCAGGTGTAAGCTCCTCATCCTTATGTTCAACAGCACATCTCTGTTTTCATCTATTTCTCCTTCTCTTTTATGCCATGCATAGGAAAGCTGGATGAAAATTTCACCTTTTGCCAACACAAAATCAGGTTTTCAACAAAAGCAGACACATTCCATGATCATTTTTTTAATCTTTTCATCAGAAAATTGAAAACCCAACAAACAAAACATTTTGGGCAAAAATTTCATTTTTTGACAAAGTTGAACTTTTCTGCTGAAAACTGACAAAATCAAAATTTTTTGCTTTCATTGGTATTTCTCTCCCTCCCCGCTTCCCCATGGAACCCAGACTAATGAATACCTCATTAACTTTAACTACTCATTCAGTATCCTTCATCTTCAGACTTTTTCATGCTTCTCTTTATACCTGCTGCACACTCCCTTTTCACAAGCAATGCTACATGGCTATGTGATTATTGCATCTTCTTTTCTTCTGATGCTTGTGTCTAATCTATGGTCCATTGTTTGTTTGGGTGTAAATTCCTCAAGGCACGGACCATGTTTTTCTTCCATTGTGTACACTGCAGAGCATATTGCTGGTCCTCAACAAATAAGTAAATGTAATACAGCTAGGTGCTATCATGAGTCATATGAGGATTGTAAATAATGTTGTATTTGGTATCCAGCTTCTTTTGATTCTTGCTTTGTACATAGAATATCATATGTAACACAATCTATTTTCTCTAAATATCGATGCTCGTACAAATGTATAAGTGTGCCTCAATATATCTCAATAAAATATATATGAAAACCTTTATTGATACTCAAACTAAAATTCTGGTTAGCTTTTAAAGCAGTCTGTGGCCCTGCTTAGATACCTCTGGTTGCTTCAGTGATTCTTACCCATACTTTATTTGAATGGGGGAGGAATATTAATATTCAGTTATTTTAAACAGCCTTGAGGCATGCTACTTTAAAGGCGAATGGTTCACAAAGCAAACTTTTTTCTTTTTTTTTTTTTTACTTACAGGAAATTTGAAGTGTCACCTTCCAAAAATCTAACCTGTTGCGTTCTAACAGCTGGTTGAAATGTACATTTCACTTGAATGTGCAATGCTTTATTCACATCTTTAACTAATAGCCAGTAATATACTGAAGAATCTAATAGTCTGCTGAGTAAACAGTATCAATTTTCACCATGTAGTAATATATTTACTCATGACATTGGAATTGTTAAGGTCAACAAAGCCATAGTCCCAGAACCTTGATTTCAGTCAAGTGGCACTCATCACAGCTCAGGAAGGATTTAGAGGTGGTTTTAAACCACTTTTGTGACCTCTCCAATTCTAGGACCATCCAGCTGCTGGTCTCCTGTATAAATTAGAAGAGCCTGAAGGATGCTCTAATAATCTAATGCTGAATGGTGCATAAGCTGCACATGAGAGGAAGGATAGGTCAGAGGTTAAGGAAGTATTCTTGGTGTCTGTTCCTCAACTCCCTGGCTGTAAAGTGGAGCACTTCCCTAATTCATAGAGGTATTGTGAAGATAAATATATGCAAGTCTTTGAGGCACTCAAACTGTGGTAGAGATGGGGTCCATACAAGTGCCTTAGATTCATAGATTCTAGGACTGGAAGGGACCTCGAGAGGTCATCGAGTCCAGTCCCCTGCCCGCATGGCAGGACCAAATACTGTCTAGACCATCCCTGATAGACATTTATCTAACCTACTCTTAAATATCTCCAGAGATGGAGATTCCACAACCTCCCTAGGCAATTTATTCCAGTGTTTAACCACCCTGACAGTTAGGAACTTTTTCCTAATGTCCAACCTAGACCTCCCTTGCTGCAGTTTAAGCCCATTGCTTCTTGTTCTATCCTTAGAGGCTAAGGTGAACAAGTTTTCTCCCTCCTCCTTATGACACCCTTTTAGATACCTGAAAACTGCTATCATGTCCCCTCTCAGTCTTCTCTTTTCCAAACTAAACAAACCCAATTCTTTCAGCCTTCCTTCATAGGTCATGTTCTCAAGACCTTTAATCATTCTTGTTGCTCTTCTCTGGACCCTTTCCAATTTCTCCACATCTTTCTTGAAATGCGGTGCCCAGAACTGGACACAATACTCCAGCTGAGGCCTAACCAGAGCAGAGTAGAGCGGAATAATGACTTCTCGTGTCTTGCTCACAACACACCTGTTAATACATCCCAGAATCATGTTTGCTTTTTTTGCAACAGCATCACACTGTTGACTCATATTTAGCTTGTGGTCCACTATAACCCCTAGATCCCTTTCTGCCGTACTACTTCCTAGACAGTCTCTTCCCATTCTGTATGTGTGAAACTGATTTTTTCTTCCTAAGTGGAGCACTTTGCATTTGTCTTTGTTAAACTTCATCCTGTTTAACTCAGACCATTTCTCCAATTTGTCCAGATCATTTTGAATTATGAGCCTGTCCTCCAAAGCAGTTGCAATCCTTCCCAGTTTGGTATCATCCGCAAACTTAATAAGCGTACTTTCTATGCCAATATCTAAGTCGTTAATGAAGATATTGAACTGAGCCAGTCCCAAAACAGACCCCTGCGGAACCCCACTCGTTATGCCTTTCCAGCAGGATTGGGAACCATTAATAACAACTCTCTGAGTACGGTTATCCAGCCAGTTATGCACCCACCTTATAGTAGCCCCATCTAAATTGTATTTGCCTAGTTTATCGATAAGAATATCATGCGAGACCGTATCAAATGCCTTACTAAAGTCTAGGTATACCACATCCACAGCTTCTCCCTTATCCACAAGACTCGTTATCCAATCGAAGAAAGCTATCAGATTGGTTTGACATGATTTGTTCTTTACAAATCCATGCTGGCTGTTCCCTATCACCTTACCACCTTCCAAGTGTTTGCAGATGATTTCCTTAATTACTTGCTCCATTATCTTCCCTGGCACAGAAGTTAAACTAACTGGTCTGTAGTTTCCTGGGTTGTTTTTATTTCCCTTTTTATAGATGGGCACTATATTTGCCCTTTTCCAGTCTTCTGGAATCTCTCCCGTCTCCCATGATTTTCCAAAGATAATAGCTAGAGGCTCAGATACCTCCTCTATTAGCTCCTTGAGTATTCTAGGATGCATTTCATCAGGCCCTGGTGACTTGCAGGCCTCTAACTTTTCTAAGTGATTTTTAACTTGTTCTTTTTTTATTTTATCTGCTAAACCTACCCCCTTCCCATTAGCATTCACTATGTTAGGCATTCCTTCAGACTTCTCGGTGACGACCGAAACAAAGAAGTCATTAAGCATCTCTGCCATTTCCAAGTTTCCTGTTACTGTTTCTCCCTCTGCACTAAGCAGTGGGCCTACCCTGTCTTTGGTCTTCCTCTTGCTTCTAATGTATTGATAAAAAGTCTTCTTGTTTCCCTTTATTCCTGTAGCTAGTTTGAGCTCATTTTGTGCCTTTGCCTTTCTAATCTTGCCCCTGCATTCCTGTGTTGTTTGCCTATATTCATCCTTTGTAATCTGTCCTAATTTCCATTTTTTATATGACTCCTTTTTATTTTTTAGATCATGCAAGATCTCGTGGTTAAGCCAAGGTGGTCTTTTGCCACATTTTCTATCTTTCCTAACCAGCGGAATAGCTTGCTTTTGGGCCCTTAATAGTGTCCCTTTGAAAAACTGCCAACTCTCCTCAGTTGTTTTTCCCCTCAGTCTTGATTCCCATGGGACCTTACCTATCAGCTCTCTGAGCTTACCAAAATCCGCCTTCCTGAAATCCATTGTCTCTATTTTGCTGTCCTCCCTTCTACCCTTCCTTAGATTTGCAAACTCTATGATTTCATGATCACTTTCACCCAAGCTGCCTTCTACTTTCAAACTCTCAACGAGTTCCTCCCTATTTGTTAAAATCAAGTCTAGAACAGCTTCCCCCCTAGTAGCTTTTTCAACCTTCTGAAATAAAAAGTTGTCTGCAATGCAGTCCAAGAATTTGTTGGATAGTCTGTGCCCCGCTGTGTTATTTTCCCAACATATATCTGGATAGTTGAAGTCCCCCATCACTACCAAATCTTGGGCTTTGGATGATTTTGTTAGTTGTTTAAAAAAAGCCTCATCCACCTCTTCCACCTGGTTAGGTGGCCTGTAGAAGACTCCTAGCATGACATCACCCTTGTTTTTTACCCCTTTTAGCCTAATCCAGAGACTCTCAACACTTCCATCTCCTATGTCCATCTCTACCTCAGTCCAAGTGTGTACATTTTTAATATATAAGGCAACACCTCCTCCCTTTTTCTCCTGTCTATCCTTCCTGAGCAAGCTGTATCCATCCACACCAACATTCCAATCATGTGTATTATCCCACCAAGTTTCAGTGATGCCAACAATGTCATAGTTGTATTTATTTATTAGCACTTCCAGTTCTTCCTGCTTATTACCCATACTTCTCGCATTTGTATATAGGCATCTAAGATACTGGTTTGATCTTTCCTCCCAGTTTTGTCCTGACCCTCCTTTCTCTCTGCCAATATAACCCACACTCCCTCTCGTTTCCGACCCATCTCCCAGGTCTCCATGTTCCCCACTTACCTGTGGGCTTTGCTCACCTGTCCCCGTCGAACCTAGTTTAAAGCCCTCCTCACTAGGTTTGCCAGTCTGTGTCCAAATAGGGTCTTTCCCCTCCTCGAAAGGTGGACGCCATCTCTGCCTAGCAGTCCTTCCTCAAATAGCATCCCGTGGTCTAGGAAGCCAAAGCCCTCCTGGCGACACCATCTTCGCAGCCAGGCATTCACCTCCATAATGCATCTGTCTCTGCCCGGGCCCCTACCTTTGACAGGAAGAATCGAAGAGAATACCACCTGCGCTCCAAACTCCTTCACCCGTACTCCCAGAGCCCTGTAGTCACTCTTGATCCGCTCAGTGTCACACCGCGCAGTATCATTTGTGCCCACATGGATGAGTAGCATGGGGTAGTAGTCAGAGGGCTGGATAATCCTTGACAGTGCCTCCGTAACGTCTCGGATACGGGCTCCCGGCAGGCAGCATACCTCCTGAGATGAAATATCAGGGCGACAGATGGGCGCCTCCGTCCCCCTCAGCAGAGAGTCTCCGACCACCACTACCCTACGTTTCCTATTCGCAGTGGTGGCAGCAGACCTCCCAGCCTTAGGGGTACGAGGCTTCCCCTCCTTTACTGTAGGGGGTGATGCCTTCTTTCCTGTATCAAGAAGAGCATAACGGTTACCTATTACCACAGTGGGAGGGTTCGGAGCAGGGGTGGAGCACTGCCTGCTGCCAGAAGTAACCAGCTGCCAGTGTCCACCCTGAGCCATCTCCTCCTCCACCAGTGGTGTATCAGCAGTCCTGTGTACTGGGACAGCTACCTCAGCTGTCTCCACATGGACACTGTCCAGGAATTGCTCGTGGATTCAGATGCTCCTCAACCTAGCCACCTCCTCCTGTAGCTCTCCCACCTGCTGCCTGAGAGATTCCACCAGCAGGCACCTTTCACATTGGATTGTCCCCCCAGCCTGGATATCAGTAAGTGGAAATTGCAAGTTACAGTCTCTGCAAAACCACACCAGGATCTGGGTAGAAGCATCCATGCTCAGGCACTCTGTCTGGCTACAGGCGCAGGTGGAGGAGACAGAAGCAGTGCTGGCACAGGTGTTGCGGGTCTTCCTAACCATCGTAAGCCTCCCTCTGTCAAACTCCCGTCTGCAGCCCCCTGTGCGCTGAAAGGGTTGTTTAAGCAAGAAGTTTTAGGTTTTAAGGGGAATAAAGGGACAACAGATAGAACCGGCAAGGGACCCTCGCCCCTTCCCACTCCCCTTCCAAACTCCCTTGCGAAACTCCCTGTTAGCAGCCCCTGTTTGCAAAAGATAAATGGTCCCAAGGTATTACTGTGGCAGTCAGGGTGTAAACACCCTGGCCGTGCCCTTTAAATTCTTTAAAATGTGGTAGGAATGAAGAGGTATGGTGTAGCAGCCATAAGAGTGGCTCTCTGCCACCTAAGGTTACCCCTGGCCTAGCTAAACCAGACATAGACTTGCTTTCCTCCACTGGAGCAGTGTAAAGCTGCTGGGGAGCACAGGAGAATCTGGCCTAGAGAATGCAACATATCAAAACGCATGAGCACAGGGATATGGAGTCAATATTATGCCTTGAAAATGCCTTCTAAACATGCATTTAACCACAAAACCAGAACAACTCTTTTAGGGAAATAAACCCTCTTAGGGAAAGTAACATCCTGTAACAAATTATTTTCAAGAAATTAAAATAAATAAATTAATTTAAAAGTCAATTAAATGCAAATACAGTAGAACCATGTTAATTTGCACTAATGACTGGGAGACCCATTACAAATTACTGAGTTTTCTGAATTAGCAAGTGGATAAGCCCTAGAATAATGCATCACAAAATGTTCCCTTTATTTTTCAGTCGCAGTGCAGCTGTAATTATGATGTGCTATAGTAATGAAGAGGTCACCCATAAAAGCATTTTTAACTGTCTTAGATAACTAGGGTCCCAATTCTGTATTTAAAACCATTTAGTTCTTAAGGTAGAACCAAGGGTAATAAAAAGTTTCCTCGGTGTCTGCAATGTGTTTTAGTATTCCTTATACTAAATATAAGACTACTGGAAATGCTGAGGTCTGAGTATTGATCCCAAGGCAAAACTGGCAAGCTTTTAAAGGACAAGCACTCTAAATACTGTAAAAGCAATAGACTCTTTGCTAAATGAGACATCTCTATTGAGCTATGTACTTAGGGGGCATTATCATTGTGGCATCTGAGCACTTCATGATCATTGATTAATTTTATCCTTACCTCCCATTTTACATATGGAGAATAGTGACACAGAGTAGATTAAGTGACTTGCCCAAGGTCTGTTGCTGAAGTGAGAATTGACCTTAGTCCTGATCCAGTGCCTTATCCATTAGATCTGCTTTTCACCCACTCAGCATCAGCTTACATCTGTGCTGAGGGGTTAGGAGCAATCTTTATTTGTGATCAAATCAAAAAATACAGTTTTAGGACATGCGCATTAGAAGGTTCCACTGTAACAGCAGTTTCGACTGTGTTTATGGGTGATGGCAACCACCCAAAGGTGCGAATTTTAAAACATAAACCCCAATCTCCATCCTCGCCTATGCTTTTGCGATCTGTCAAATTGCAAGCAAGATTCTCGTGCACAGCGATCTGTGTCGCCTTCAATAGGGATCATACTGTGCCATATATTATACAGAGTGCTGAACAAATAATTGGATGAAGCCAACCTTTCACCATTTAGATAATGTGTATGGGAAATTTTACCTTGCCATGCAGGGGTAGGGGGAGATCAAATCATAAAACATAGTAACAAAAGCAAAAAGATGAAATGGTATAAATTGCTAGATTAAAGTTCAACCCATATTTATTCTTCCAGGTGTTCACACAGGATCTCCATTATAAATCTTTCTGGTATTATTAAAAGAGCCTAGGCTTCCCATTCTTGAACTCAAGATTCACTGTTCTTTCATCCTCTTCTTCAAAGTTACTGGTATTGTCTTTTCTCTTTTCTTTGGCCATGAATCGCTCCTCATCAGAAGAATCTCTAAAGCATATATTTCCCTGGTGGCCAGCCCTGAGGTTTGCCAGATATGACAAGATAGATGTAATGCCTTTCCTAACAATGCCTCATTAAGTGGTTAGGAGGAACTTCCTGAACTTGCATTCTGTTAAATCAGTGCTATTGAGGTAGAAGGAGGGAAAAAATAAATTACTATAATTTTAAAATATAAATGAAACTAAAGAAATAAAGTTCTATAAATAAATGTTAGAACAGGGGTTCTCAACCTGGGGGTTGCCAACAGGTGTTGGGGGGTTGTAATAACCTTCATGCCTTTCCCACACTGCTAAATGGAAAGGGCTACTGGCTATATTCAAAAGTGGGGAAGGTGGGTCATGGTATGGAAAAGGGGGTGCCCCAGTATTAGCAGTTGGAAGCTGCTATTAATGATCCGTCTCCTTTTTTACTCTTTCTTCATCATCCAGTATCCCAGGGAAGTTGTCTGCTCCCCTACCTACTCAGAGCCCCAAATGCTAGAAATGATGGAAGGGACCAAAACATATTGGCCCCAATCCCGCATTGTTATCTATGTAGGCAGACTGCTGCACTGGCATTGCAGGATTAGTGCCATAGTCAATTCTACTGCCAGTACAGGACTGTTCACCATTATATTCCCCATTTCTTTGTGCAGTCTGGCTTTAAGTACATCAAGCAATGAGGCTTCTACCATTCCCATTGGGAAATGACACCCACAAACTAATACACCTCGCTGATATTCAGTGTAAATTGTCCTTTGTTCTGTTTCATCTTGTTACCACTTTAGTCACATGATACAATTCCTTTCCCGCCTTAGTATTTACAGTTATATATTTGTAGACTGTTATAATATACATTATTCGTTAGCCTTTAGCCGAGCTATAACTATTCTGGAGCATTTTATCTATCCTCATATGTCAAAATCTCTCAAGCCCCTTAATCATTTTTGTTGCTCTTCTCTGGATTCTTTCCAATGTGTTGACTTTAGTTTGGTATTAAGGTGCCCAGAACTGTACATAATATGTCTCGAAGTGTTGGGCTGTCCCACAAAATAAATTAACACTGCTGAAATGCACCTCTCACTTCTCTCTTTTTATCTCCTTGGAGGAGATGTTGTATCCTGATATCTGTTATGAAACAATCCTTTATTTTTTATATCTGCATTCAGCCCACTACCTCGTGACATTATGCAGTATAAGTGTCAGGTACAGTACTGTGAATTAAAGCTAGTTGAAATATACATAATGACTTTTTTTCAATGAAATTGAAATGTTGGCTTTTTTTTTTAATGGCATTGCCTGTTTTCAAAGCCACAACAAAATTAGTGTTAAAGTATGGATTATTATTGCATTGCATTTGCCAAGCCCTGCAAGAGGGTTGGTTAGCCCCAGGGCCACGGCTATCCTTAAAGGGAGCAAGCAATGCTGTTACACGCAGTTACACCTGTGTAAAATGGGTGTACATGAGATCAGAATCAGGTCCATATTGTGTTTATCCTCTAGAAACAGCACACTGCCTAACTCCACTACTACTGCCTTTAAACAGCACTTTACAAACCCTATTTATTTAGGGATCACTTAACTCCTAAAAGATAAAGAATATAGCTTCAGAAAATTATCTTCATAATTAGTATTAAAATGCAAGTCCCAATCCACCAATTCACAATATTGTCTACATATACACTTAACTCTCTATCAGTGTCCCTATTTGTTAAATGAGGTTAGTGGTGTTTACCAACCTAAGGAGGGGGTAGAGAGATCCAACTAAGTGGTGGTTTGCACAGATTATTGCTATTTCCATTAAGTAGAAAAGGGAATAGAGATCAGGAATTCCTGACTCCCATCCCCCGTTTCAATCCAGTAAACTAATACTACCCCAGGGGGTGCACAGACATGTTTTCACTTAATAAGGACATTTACAAGTGCACGTTCTTGTGATAAAGTGGCTTTTCAATTGTTTTCCATGCTCTAATGTGAAATATGTCCAATTTCTCAATTTTTTTAATCACATTTTTTGGAGGTCAAAATAGTGAAAATATTGTACAAACTCTTGTGAATTTTCCCCAAGTTTATTTTTATTACTGGCCTACCTAAATTCTACTTTTTAAAAAACATCCTAATCATATAATTGTAATAATGAAGAGACTTTAGAATGCTGTTGGAGTAAACTTTCTGCATGTTCCTTCTCGCACTAGGTTCAGAATATTTGAATGCTCTAAGGGTATGTCTACACTACGAAATTAGGTCGAATTTATAGAAGCTGGTTTTATAGAAATTGGTTGTATACAGCCGATTGTGTGTGTCCCCACATAAAATGCTCTAAGTGCATTAAGTCGGCAGACCGCGTCCACAGTACCGAGGCTAGCATCGACTTCTGGAGCGTTGCACTGTGGGTAGCTATCCCACAGTTCCCGCAGTCTCCACCGCCCATTGGAATTCTGGGTTGAGATCCCAATGCCTGAATGATGCAAAACAGTGTCGCGGGGGGTTCTGGGTACATCGTCAGGCACCTCCCCCTCCGTCAGAGCAACGGCAGACAATCGATTCGTGCCTTTTTACCTGGGTTACCTGTGCAGACAACATACCACGCCAAGCATGGAGCCCGCTCAGCTCAGCTCAGCTCACCGTATGTCATCTGGGTGCCAGCAGACGTGGTACTGCACTGCTACACAGCAGCAGCTAATTGCCTTTTGGCAGTAGATGGTGCAGTATGACTGGTAGCCTTCATCGGCGATCTGGGTGCTGGCAGACGTGGGGCTGGCAGACGTGGGGCTGCATTGCACACAGCAGCAGCCCCTTGCCTTTTGGTAGAAGATGGTATATTACGACTGGTATCCGTCGTTGTCGTACTGCAGTGGCTGTCAATCATGGGCACCTGGGCAGACATGCTCAGTCCTATCGAACTGTCTTGACGATGATGGCTATCAGTAGTAGTATGCTATTTTCTGCCAAGCGCCCAGTATTTTCTGCCAAGCACCCAGAAGATGCCGAGGGCTATCAGTCATGCTGCACCGTCGTCTGCCAGCTTAAGATGTAAAAAATAGATTTGTTCTGTATTCATTTGCTTCCCCCTCCCTCCGTGAAATCAACGGCCTGCTAAACCCAGGGTTTTGAGTTCAATCTTTGGGGGGGCCATTCTGGGTGACAGTTGTTTGTGTTTCTCCCTGATGCACAGCCACCTTTGTTGATTTTAATTCCCTGTACCTGTACGCCATGTCGTCACTCGCCCCTCCCTCCCTCCATCCGTCAGATACTAGTTTCGCGCCTTTTTTCAGACCAGACACCATAGCACTGGGATCATGGAGCCCGCTCAGATCACCGCAGCAATTATGAGCACTATGAACACCACGCGCATTGTCCTGGAGTATATGCAGAGCCAGGACGTGCCAAAGCAAAACCAGGACCAGCCAAGGAGGCGATTGCAGCGCGGCAACGAGAGTGATGAGGAAATTGACATGGACATAGACCTCTCACAAGGCACAGGCCCCAGCAATGTGGAAATCATGGTGTTACTGGGGCAGGTTCATGCCGTGGAACGCCGATTCTGGGCCCGGGAAACAAGCACAGACTGGTGGGACCGCATCATGTTGCAGGTGTGGGACGAGTCCCAGTGGCTGCGAAACTTTCGCATGCGTAAGGGCACTTTCATGGAACTTTGTGACTTGCTTTCCCCTGCCCTGAAGCGCCAGAATACCAGGATGAGAGCAGCCCTCACAGTTGAGAAGCGAGTGGCGATAGCCCTGTGGAAGCTTGCAACGCCAGACAGCTACCGGTCAGTCGGGAATCAATTTGGAGTGGGCAAATCTACTGTGGGGGCTGCTGTGATCCAAGTTGCCAGGGCAATCAAAGACCTGGTGATATCAAGGGTAGTGACTCTGGGAAACGTGCAGGCCATAGTGGATGGCTTTGCTGCAATGGGATTCCCAAACTGTGGTGGGGCGATAGACGGAACCCATATCCCTATCTTGTCACCGGAGCACCAAGCCACCGAGTACATAAACCGCAAGGGGTACTTTTCAATGCTGCTGCAAGCCCTGGTGGATCACAAGGGACGTTTCACCGACATCAACGTGGGATGGCCGGGAAAGATACATGATGCTCGCGTCTTCAGGCACTCTGGTCTGTTTCGAAAGCTAGAGGAAGGGACTTTCTTCCCGGACCAGAAAATAACCGTTGGGGATGTTGAAATGCCTATCGTGATCCTTGGGGACCCAGCCTACCCCTTAATGCCATGGCTCATGAAGCCGTACACAGGCAGCCTGGACAGTAGTCAGGACCTGTTCAACTACAGGCTGAGCAAGTGCCGAATGGTGGTGGAATGTGCATTTGGACGTTTAAAAGCGCGCTGGCACAGCTTACTGACTCGCTCAGACCTCAGTGAAAAGAATATCCCCATTGTTATTGCTGCTTGCTGTGCGCTCCACAATATCTGAGAGAGTAAGGGGGAGACATTTATGGCGGGGTGGGAGGTTGAGGCAAATCGCCAGGCCGCTGATTACGCACAGCCAGACACCAGGGCGGTTAGAAGAGCACAGCAGGGCATGGTGCGCATCAGAGAAGCTTTGAAAATGAGTTTTGTGACTGGCCAGGCTACGGTGTGAAACTTCTGTTTGTTTCTCCTTGATGAAATCTCCGCCCCCCCTCCCCCTGGTTCACTCTACTTCCCTGTAAACCAACCACCCCACCCTCCCCTCCCCCCTTCGAGCACCGCTTGCAGAGGCAATAAAGTCATTGTTACTTCACATTCATGCATTCTTTATTAATTCATCACACAACTAGGGGGATAATTGCCAAGATAGCCCGGGATGGGTGGGGGAGGAGGGAAGGAAAAGGACACACTGCAGTTTAAAACTTTAACTCTTATTGAAGGCCAGCCTTCTGATGGGGTGGAGTGACTGGGTGGCCGGAGGCCCCCCCACCATGTTCTTGGGCGTCTGGGTGAGGAGGCTATGGAACTTGGGGAGGAGGGCTGTTGGTTACACAGGGGCTGTAGCGGCGGTCTCTGCTCCTGCTGCCTTTCCTGCAGCTCAACCATACGCTGGAGCATATCAGTTTGATGCTCCAGCAGCCGGAGCATCGACTCTTGCCTTCTGTCTGCAAGCTGACGCCACCTATCATCTTCAGCCCGCCACTTGCTCTGTTCATCCCGCGATTCAGCCCGCCACCTCTCCTCTCATTCATATTGTGCTTTTCTGTAGTCTGACATTGACTGCCTCCACGCATTCTGCTGTGCTCTGTCAGCATGGGAGGACATCTGGAGCTCCGTGAACATATCATCCCGAGTCCGCCGTTTTCTCCTTCTAGTCTTCACTAGCCTCTGTGAAGGAGAAACATTTGCAGCTGGTGGAGGAGAAGGGAGAGGTGGTTAAAAAGACACATTTTAGAGAACAATGGGTACACTCTTTCACGTTAAATTTTGCTGTTCACATTACACAGCACATGTGCTTTCGTTACAAGGTCACATTTTTCCTCTTATATTGAGGGCCTGCCGGTTTGGTGTGAGAGATCACTCACGCAGTGCCAGGCAACAAATTTCGGCTTGCAGGCAGCCATGGTAAGCCACAGTCTTTTGGCTTTTTTAACCTTCTTAACATGTGGGAATGGTTTCAAATAGTAGCGCCCTCATTTCCCATACCAAGCACCCGTTGGGTTGGCCATTTAAAATGGGTTTTCAATGTAAAAGGAGGGCTGTGGTTTCCGGGTTAACATGCAGCACAAACCCAACGAACCCCCCTCCCCCCCACACCCAATTATTGGGGATGATCACTTCACCCCTCCCCCCCACCGCGTGGCTAACAGCGGGGAACATTTCTGTTCAGCAGAGCAGGAAGGGGCACCTCTGAATGTCCCCTTAATAAAATCGCCCCATTTCAACCAGGTGACCGTGAATGATATCACTCTCCTGAGGATAACAAAGAGCGATAAGGAATGGATGTTGTCTGCATGCCAGCAAACACCGGGACCATACGCTGCCATGCTTTGTTATGCAATGATTCCAGACTATGTGCTACTGGCCTGGCGTGGTAAAGTGTCCTACCATGGCGGACGGGATAAGGCAGCCCTCCCCAGAAACCTTTTGCAAAGGCTTTGGGAGTACATGAAGGAGAGCTTTCTGGAGATGTCCCTGGAGGATTTCCACTCCATCCCCATACACGTTAACAGACTTTTCCAGTAGCTGTACTGGCCGCGATTGCCAGGGCAAATTAATCATTAATCATTAAACACGCTTGCTTTTAAACCATGTGTAATATTTACAAAGGTACACTCACCAGAGGTCCCCTGTGTGCCCTCAGGGTCTGGGAGCACGCCTTGGGTGAGTTCAGGGGTTACTGGTTCCAGGTCCAGGGTGATAAACATATCCTGGCTGTTGGGGAAACTGGTTTCTCCGCTTCCTTGCTGCTGTGAGCTATCTACATTATCTTCATCCTCATCTTCCTCGTACCCCGAACCCGCTTCCCTGTGTGTTTCTCCAGTGAAGGAGTCATAGCACACGGTTGGGGTAGTGGTGGCTGCACCCCCTAGCATGGCATGCAGCTCCGCGTAGAAGCGGCATGTTTGCGGCTCTGCCCCGGACCTTCCGTTTGCCTCTCTGGCTTTGTGGTAGGCTTGCCTTAGCTCCTTAATTTTCACGCAGCACTGCTGTGCATCCCTGTTATGGCCTCTGTCCTTCATGGCCTTGGAGACCTTTTCTAATATTTTGCCATTTCGTTTACTGCTACGGAGTTCAGCTAGCACTGATTCATCTCCCCATATGGCGAGCAGATCCCGTACCTCCTGTTCGGTCCATGATGGAGCTCTTTTGCGATCCTGGGACTCCATCACGGTTACCTGTGCTGATGAGCTCTGCATGGTCACCTGTGCTCTACACGCTGGGCAAACAGGAAATGAAATTCAAACGTTCGCGGGGCTTTTCCTGTCTACCTGGTCAGTGCATCTGAGTTGAGAGTGCTGTCCAGAGCCGTCGCAATGAAGCACTGTGGGATAGCTCCCGGAGTCCAATAACGTCGAATTCCATCCACACTACCCCAATTCCGACCCGCTAAGGCCGATTTTATCGCTAATCCCCTCGTCGGAGGTGGAGTAAAGAAACCGGTTTAAAGGGCCCTTTAAGTCGAAAGAAAGGGCTTCGTCGTGTGAACGTGTCCAGGCTTAATTAGATTTAACGCAGCTAAAGTCGACCTAAACTTGTAGTGTAGACCAGGCCTAAAATAGTTCTTTGTTTCCTGCTTCTACCATGGCCCTGATCCTGCAAACACTTATGCACATGCTTAACTTTACTACCACAAATGATTTTAATGGGAGTACTCACAGTTGTAAAGGTAAGCACAGGTGTAGGTTTTTGCAGGATCAGGACCCATATTTGTTAGAATAATGTATTATGAGGCATTGGCAGTATGCAATGCAACACATCCTTCCCTACTTTCTTTTTGGACAACATGGCTTGAATTAACTCCGCAATACAGGGTTACACTCTCAGAATAATTCTTTTTCCCAGCATGCCTTTCTGCCTTTTGACTCTGGCAAATTTAAACAGCAGCAGTCCTAAAGTGGCTGTTTTGTAACTGCTGTCTGACTACTGTAACTGTGTCTTGCAACTGGTAAATACTCTTCACTTTGGTTATGTTTTCCCTCCATGCTTTCTTTTATATTTCTGAGGAGATGTTGTATTCTGATATCTTTCATATTACTACCTGGGGCATTAGCCTTTATGCCCCAATTTAAATGTGTATGTGTTCGGTAGAATCCCGCCCTGCTCTACAATATCACCAACCTCAAGCATACAAAAATAATGTTAGACTTGCTTAAAAATCATGAGTTTCTATTTTTAAATAAAAAAGTAGTTGGGGTGGGGTGGGGGTCTATTTGTTTGCCTTCTCTTTTTATTTACTTATTTTTTCTTTAACCTTTGTCCGTCATGGCTTTCAAGTTTTTTTTTTCTCTGCAACCATAAGAACTAAAAATTCTCACTAAAAGCTCGGGTTATAAGAAATAAACTACGGATCATGAGATTTGCAGTAAAATTGTTGGCAACATTGCTTTCAAATAGGAACATTTGTTATGAAGGCCATTATAGGACGTGGGGGCACCAAATTCTCTAAAATGAATCCGGACTATTTAAAGAAGTTGAATATTGAACAAATTATTCACCCCATCACCTTTCAGTGACTATATCACATTTTCAATCTCAACTGAAAACATTGTTCTTTGCCTACACTTTATTTCTCTTTCCCTCTGCTACTGTTTTTGTAACTGTGATCTTATTTAACTAACATTTGGGAATGTAGTTTCATTTGGGAATGAAAGAAACTACAAAATAATGTTCTGAATTGAATTTTCTTCAGTGTGGGACTCTGAAGAGCTCTGGCAAAGCAATATGCACAGAGCAGTAGTGATGATAATTCTGTACAATTAATTATTTCAGAAAAAACCCTGCTTCAGAAGAATGTTATTTAGGCTGGAAACTCAAACATTCAAAAACCAGGAAATGTCAGATTTGTGATTGCCTGTGCAACCTTTATTCTGTCTCCTTGTGTGTCTATCCTGTTGAATGAATGATCCTATTGGGAAAAAATATGTGATTATGTAGTTGCAGACTGTACCACAATGCACATGTACGTGGGGGCTGCATTAACATTGCACAAGCAACAATAAATCTGGCATTTCCTGACTTTTGAGTGCTTGATTTTCCAACCTTAACATTTTTAACATCACACTTTGCATGTAATTTACCGCCCTCGTCCCTTTTTTTTTTTAAAAAAAGAGAAGTTTAAAAAATTAAGTAAAAGTGCAATAGCCACCCTCATCCTGCATCATCACCAGGGTTTAACTCCTGAACTATTAGCTCTGCAGCACAGACATTTGCCACTTGAGCTACATTAGCTAGCAAGAAGCTTGTTTTTTTTTAAAGGGATGCTGCTGGGGCAAGAGCTGGGTTCGGGGAGGGTGGCTGGGAGTGTGATCCAGCTTTCTCTCTATTTCCTTTCTCCAAGAGCTGGGGGACCACCTGTCCCTTGTGGTATCACAGGATGGGGACTGTCCTCTGGGTCTAGGGATAGGGTGGGAGATTCCAGCCAAGCTCTTCCCTGAGCCCCTCCAGAGTCACAGAAGCTCTCAGCTGTTAGCAATAAAGGCATCGGCCTGGTCTTAGAATGTTAACCTTCCATTATTTTGGCACGAGCAAAACTAGTGAGAGAAATCACTTCAGTGGTGCTACTTATGGAGGTAAAATTAAGCATGTACATTGAATGTTTGCGGGATTGGGGCCCGAGGGTTTACAATCAATGGACCAGAACCATATATGACATAAACTGGCATAACTCCATTGACTTCACTAGATCTAAACCAAAGTTCAGTAGCTGACTGTCTGGCCCAATGGAAGTTGAGGGCACTAAGCAGCTTGGAGAAGCGAGCTAGCGTTTAAGATTTGCAAACTGAATTGGCAGAAAAAATAACCTTAATTTGGGTAAATTTGTATTTTCAGTATCTAGGGCAAACAGGATTTTGAGGAACCTTTGGCTGAAAGACAAGTCTGAGATTAGGACTAAATATGCTCTTTAAACTTTTTAAAATTTTACGTAAAAAGGGAAACAAATCCATTTTAAAAATAAAAGTTTGAAAGGGCTTGTACACAGTTGTTGTGTAGAGATTAAGCCCCGTGTGTGAGAAGGAACATAGAGTGATTCATTCATTCTTCCAATGCAGTGGTTCTCAACCTATTTATCACTGTGGGTCACATATGTGGACTACAATGTGTTATGTGGGCTGCAGGTTGAGATCCACAGCGCCCCCTACAGACCTTTTTGCTCAGCGCCCCGTTCCACAGAGTGGGGCCAGGAGTGGAGCCCAACATGCAGGGCCAGACAGACGGAATCCAGATCCCAGGTTTTTTTTAGCAGACAGCTGGGCTGCACTATATGCTTGGGCCGCAAGTTGAGAAACACTAATGTATCCTTATTTAAACCCCTTCCTTTTAGGTGGGAATTAGAGAGAATACACCTAATCTGGGAAGTTTTCTAAATGCAGTTTTAGGGAACTGAGATTTTCTATGTTGGTTTATATTCTGTTTCAGTCATCACCAACACTGAAGATGGAATCTGATTACATGTATGATAGGTAGGTTGAAGGCAATGTTCCCTCTAATTTTTTCCATCCATGTGTGGAATGAATTTTGTTATGTGCACCAATATCAAGGTAATGTGCGGATGTGCGCCTCCACTAGAAACAAACCTAGATATAATATATATATATTTTTAAAAAGTTTCCATAGGGATAATTATTCCAGCCCGGACAGGTTAGGCATTTTAGAACTCACTACTCAAAGAATTAAATTTAAGCATAAGAGAAAAAATTATGAAATGCATAGACCAGTCAGTCAAAAACTAAAATAACAAGCCCTCTGAAAGAATAAAATTACAGAGAGTATATGAGCATTGCAGGAAGTACCGAGAAGTAACAATAATAACACAAGTATGTGTTCGGATGCATGTGTGAAAGAGACGTGTGTGTGTGTGTGTGTGTGTGTGTGTGTGTGAGAGAGAGAGAGAGAGAGAGACACTCAGAGACTGTGTGTGTGTGTTCTGGCTCCTGGGGAAATCTCTTTAAGCACAGCACCACTCACCAGAAGGCTCGTTAAGACCGCAGCAGCTACCGACAGCTCCATCCTGCTCCTAAGCCCTGTCCCCCCTCTCCCGCTCTGCAGAGGTGGGGTACATGGGAGGGAGGGGGACGCCCTGACATCAGTGCCCCTCCCTTCCCGCCTCCGCTCTGTATAGCAAGCAGGAGTGTCCCAGGAGCAGCTGGCCAGGGGCTCCAAGGCAGAGGGCAGGAGCAGCGTGGCTGCAGAGCAGTTGGGGTCGGGGCACCTGAACACATCACCGGCTGTGCGCGGCTCTGCTAATCAAGTGCGCGGCACTTGATTGACTCTTGGTCGGCCTCATGGCCGTGCAGCTTAGAGGGAATACTGGTTGAGAGAACTGGCCACTGCTCCTCAGCACAATCAAAGGGTTTCCCTGTCCACTGTAAACCTTTCTCAGTGGGCATGTTCTTCCCCTAATATAAAGCCACATAGAGGCTTTATTAGTAATGACTGGCTGATAATGTCCAAACTATCCATATACTGTGTTGAACTTCGGAATAGTTTGGTTCACTAACTTTTCTGCTGCTTATTTCAGTGTGATTAGAACTATTTCTGAGATTTCTTCTGTGATTTTTCAAGTCAGTCTCCTATTGTATTGTATGCATACATGTCTGGTTTAAGTAAATCTAGTTAGGAGTAGAAACAGAACTACAGATAACAAGCAATGTATTTAAAAGACGATCTGTTCAGTGATCAGTTTATATAAAAAATTGTGCTTGTAATTTTGGACACATTGGTCAGATGCTGTTGTGACATAATCCACCCTTTCAAATATTTGACGCCTCCTGTAGTCAGAAGCTACAGTTACAAGTTTAAATCTCTAGTTTATGGCATTAGTAAAGCAGTGTCTCCTTTACTTCAAACTTGGTTTGCACTATATATATTTTCCTCTTATGTATACAAACAGCTGACCCCAGGGAGCACTTGACTGAATGCTTCCATTATAAATATATGGTAATTGAATAGGCAGTAAAATTCCAGTTGGATATAGTGCTTTCTACCATGTTTTTCCTGACTCTGTCCTGCAAAGGCTTAAGTGTGTGAGTAGCCCCACAATGCATGAGCAGCTCTGCTGAAGTTAAAGTTACTTGTATGTACAAGACTGGCTCTTGATTAAGTTCAACTTTGTTGCTCCTAAAGCCTCTTAATCATGTCATGTGTAGAGCAACTTTAACAAGTTGGCAACTCCTGCCTACTGTTTTTTGTTTTCCCCACTAAGTAGTTCCCTTTCACATCTACGTTATATCTTTTCTATCTTTGGTGGAACTGGGGAACATATTCATAGATTTTAGGAAGCACTTCCCCTTCATTTTAATACAGGAAGCAAATCATTCATGACCACGTTTAAGCAGTGTGGAAGAGTGTGGATTACAATATGTGTTTTGACATCTTTTGACTGTAACAAATTTGTATGCCAGAGTGAATCTGGTGGGGTCAAGGAGGTTCCAAATGAATTCTGGATCAGTCTGATCACATAGCAGGCTTTTATAAATGCTTTGCTTATTAATCTACTAATTTCTAAAATACAATCATAAGCATCTATGTATCTATCCAGTGCTCTGGGTGTCTGTTATTTTTAATATATGGATTAAACAGCCCACAAGTATATCCACCCATGGTCACTACAATTGCCTTAGAGAAGAGAGCATTAACCATGGAAAGGGTGAAACTAAAAGGGACCAGGTAGGAAGAGTCGCAGGGAAGAAGGAGCAACAAAATGAAATTGAGCAGTTTGTAGCTGTTGTTTATATAGTCCCTGGGTTAGAACCCAGAGTAGTGACCAAGTCAGGCTTCCCCCAGTGGCCACGGGTATGGTGGCATAAACCGCAGGTGGTGGTGCTTATTTGAGATCCCAATCAAGGGCTGAATTTGGAGGGCCCAGAGGCAGGACTGGAGAGCATAGTGAGGGCAAAAGGGTTGTTCATTCATTGGGCTCTTTACAACCCCCAGAAGGGGTTCATTCAGCTTTGACTTGGCCAGAAGGCCAAAGCACTAAAGACTTGCCAAGCCAGGTTGGCAACCTACAGAGGACGTCAGGAGCAGGAAAAAGCACCACAATACCACACCCTGGCGCAAAGAGATGCTCAAGAGGAAAGTGTCTCCTGTCACAGTAGAGCACAGCTATCAAAATGTAAGTGTGTCCATATGGAAGTTTACTATTTGACTATGGAAGACTGTCTCTCTGAGGTAACATTCACATGATATCCCTAAGTTTACTGGAGATCATAAATAACTTTTTCAGTGCATGGCTTCTTAGGACTATGCAAGTCTCTTTGGATAAGAATTACATTTGGGCTGGAACCAAAAACCCTAGATCCGAACACCTCTGAACACTCGGGATGTTCAAAACCTGAACCTAGGTTTAGCTCCAAATTTTACAAACGGCCCCTATTTCTGTGGCAGACTCAAGCACTATGGATACAAAAGCATGCAATCTTTGGGAGTATGCCAAAGCTGGATCCAAATTTTGTGACTTGAACCCTTTCCTAATAAGAGTCTCTTAAAAAACAAACAAACAAACAAACAAAAAACCCCACCCCACATTATCCAGAGCAATCAATCTAAGAAATTAATGTTTGCTGGAAACTTCATTACAAGGTAACAGGAGTTCACATAATGCTTTGTGATGAACTTCTTCCAAGACTGCCCAGCTGGGGAATTTTCAGTATATTTTGCTTTTTATTGTCTTCGTTTCAAGCTGTGTCACTTGACTTGCAGCAGGCACTCAGATTGTTCCAGGAGACACTGTTGCTCTGTTAAGTTTCGTAACTTTCTCACTTTGAGGGGGTCAACAAGCATGTGGACAAGGGGGATCCAGTGGATAGAGAGTGTTTAGATTTTCAGAAAGCCTTTGACAAGGTCCCTCACCAAAGGCTCTTAAGCAAAGTAAGCAGTCATGGGATAAGAGGGAAGGTTCTCTCATGGATTGGTAAGTGGTTAAAAGATAGGAAACAAGGGGTAGGATAAATGGTCAGTTTTCAGAATGGAGAGAGGTAAATAGTGGTGTCCCCCAGGGGTCTGTACTTGGCCCAGTCCTATTTAACATATTCATAAATGATCTGGAAAAAGGGGTAAACAGGAAGGTGGCAAAATTTGCAGATGATACAAAACTACTCAAGATAGTTAAGTCCCAAGCAGACTGTGAAGAGCTACAAAAGGATCTCTCAAAACTGGGTGACTGGGCAACAAAATGGCAGGTGAAATTCAATGTTGATAAATGCAAAGTAATGCACATTGGAAAACATAATCCCAACTATACATATAAAATGATGTGGTCTAAATTAGCTGTTACCACTCAAGAAAGAAATCTTGGAGACATTGTGGATAGTTCTCTGAAAACATCCACTCAATGTGCAGCAGCAGTCAAAAAAGCAAACAGAATGTTGGGAATTATTAAGAAAGGGATAGATAATAAGAAAATATATTGCCTCTATATAAATCCATGGTATGCCCATATCTTGAATACTGCGTGCAGATGTGGTCGCCCCATCCCAAAAAAGATATATTGGAATTGGAAAAGTTTCAGAAATGGGCAACAAAAATGGTTAGGGGTATGGAATGGCTTCCGTATGAGGAAAGATTAATAAAAGACTGGGACTTTTCAGCTTGGAATATGATAGCGGTCTATAAAATCATGACTGGTGTGGAGAAAGTAAGTAAAGAAGTGGTATTTACTCCTTCTCATAACACAAGAACTAGGTGCCACCAAATGAAATTAATAGGCAGCAGGTTTAAAACAAACAAAATGAAGTATTTTTTCACACAACACATGGTCAACCTGTAGAACTCCTTGCCAGAGTATGTTGTGAAGGCCAAGACCATGACAGGGTTCAAAAAAGAACTAGATGTGTACATGGAGGAAATGTCCATCAATGGCTATTAGCCAGGATGGGCAGGGATGGTGTCCCTAGTCTCTGTTTGCCAGAAGCTGGGAATGAGCGACAGGGAATGGATCACTTGATGATTACCTGTTCTGTTCATTCCCTCTGGGCAGTTGTCATTGGTCACTGTCGGAAGACAGGATACTGGGCTATATGGATCTTTGGTCTGACTCAGTATGGCCGTTCTTGTGGTCTTATGTTATGTTCTTAAGTGTGGTACTTGGAAATCTCAGAGAATTTCCACAGACTGACACCATGTGAAGATTAGCAATCGGACATTATTAACCTCAAAGTGTACCAACACAAATACATCCCTTAGAGCTTTCTGTCTAAAAGAATAAGAGGTAGATGTTGACATGGCCAGAGATAGACACTGATGCAGAAATTTTAGTAGCAGTAGCACAGGTGGATAGATAGCAGAAGTATCTCTTCCAACTTGGCCTGATCTTGAAAGGAGCTGAGCATCCTCATCTTCCCAGTGAAGTTATCACCTCACAGGATGGAATCTCCTGTCCCGCACACGGATTGTTCTGCATGATCTTGCCACTGCCATAAGAAAACCAAGTTATTTTGATAATTTTTAGTTTTGTTTCTTTTCAGTTCCTTTATATGATTTGCCTGTTGCAGACACCTCATCTCTAGCACTCAGCACTGAAAAAAAAGAGGATGGTCCAGTGGTTAGGGCATTAGCAGAGAGCTTGGGGGATATGGGTTCAGTTCCTTGCTGTGCCACAGGCTTTCTGTGTGACCTTTGGCAAGTCACTTAAGTTATCTCTGGACTTACGGCAGCGTGTAGACTACAGACACTGGACACCCAGCTAGCATGGGTATAAACAGTAGTCAGGCACGGCTTAGGCAAGTAGAGTAAAGTGCCCTACACACCTGAACCCCCTGGGTATGTACCCAACACAGCTCTCTACATGCCTAAGCAGTGCCTTCCTCATCTACACTGCTATTTTTAGCAGTGTAGTGTCCCACTGCCTCCTCCTGCAACAGTGGGAGGAGGAGGAGGAAGTAGGGGAAGGTTCTGGGAGTTCCTCATCGCTGAAGTCTTCAGCTCTGTCGGGGGGAGGCAGCAGGGAAAGCCAGAGCCTTTCAGCCTGTAGCTACCCATGTGTTGCCTGTACTCTACATGGCACCATAAGTGTAGTCCTAGCCAAAGTCTCCCTGGGCCTTAGTTACCCACCCATAAAATGGGGATAGTAGTAATACTTCTCTACCTAATAGGGGTGCTGTGAAAATAAATACCTTACCTCAGATATTGTGGAACTTGTATGTTGCAGTCATGGGGCTATATAAGTACCTTATCAAGGTAGATAAACTGTACCTCAGGAAGAGTTCTTTCTTTGGAAAGAAGCATGACTAAGTGCCTGAAAGCTAAGCATTGGGAATTGGGAAGCCTGGGTTCTGTTCCAGCTCTGCCTCAGACTGGGTTTGATCTTGCTTCTGTTGACATCAATGAATGTTTTACCATTGACTTCAGTAGGAGCAGAATGTGGCCCTAGGCAAGTCCTTTCATCTCCCTTTGCTTCATTTTCCTCATGCTTAAAATAGGAATAGTAATTCTCACTTCACAGAAGAGTTGTAATGCATGGTTCACTCGTACTCGTAAAGTGCTTTGAGATGGTCATTTTTCTGGCTAGAACCTCAGTAATGTAACATGCCTCTCTAATTCCGGGTGGTCAGACGCCTAGCAAATTTAGGAGATGGGACTCAGAGCAACGACCATGCCCTGATATTTCCCTTGTGTGTCTTTCTCCCACTACCTTTTATGTTTTAATAAAGAGAATGAACTTTTATATGGACTATTAGCATTGAATAGCAGACGGGGGAAATCAGACTTCACTAAAATATAGAAGACAAAAAAGGCCGGCTGTACTTTGTGAATGTAGACAAAATCCATACCTAATGAGATTTACTGGAATCAACAGGCCAACATATTAAGCAGCCAAACAGTAATCACTAATGTAGTATACTAGTCAGGTGAGAAGCCTTGTTGAACCTAAAGAGACTCAACCAGAAAGTCCAACACCCTCAATGGACCTATTTCTCCATTCATGTTTGCATGAAACACATTTCCAGAAACCCCATCAGCAAAATAGCTCCAACAAAATATTTGCTGTTAAGCGAGCATCTGACACCATTATGTAACTTCTGAAATCACTTCATCAAGTTCTGAACAACGTACAAAATGAAAAATGCCCATCAAGTGCAAACAGAATAAAACAGCTAGAGTGCTGATCAGACACTGCTGTGCTGTATTATTCCATGCAGGCACATCATATTCATCCTGGTTGGAAACAGGAACTCCCAGAATGCTGAAGATTGCCCACCTCCATCCATAACTAGTTTGTTTACCATGAGCCCAAATTGGTAATGTACATGCATCTGAAGGATGTTTTGATTTCCTACACACCAAGAAAATTGGTGTGTAGGAACTAGGCAGGGAAGGAAGAGGGGAGTTAGTGTGTATGTATGCTGTACCCTTTACATTTACTTTAAAAATAATAAAAACACCTTTCACACAATTTTCAAGACTTTTTGCAAAGAGTAAATCAACCATTATATTTTACATTCACTTTGATCGGTCTCTGATTTTACTGGATCAAATGAAGGTCCTGATCCTGTTACTGGTTCTGTGTGGGTGAACCCTTAGTCAGTATTGTCTATTCCTAGCATTCAAAAACCATGATTTTACTTTGAGTAGTGTCCCTGTAGGTGTATCCACGTCCCTGCACCTCAAATCGGAGATTTTAGGTAGCAGTGTCCATTAGGCCCACATGTGCTCTCCCTGCGTCGTGCTCTGCATCGAAGCTGTCTAGCACTGCACGGGCAAACCACCCTCAGTTCCATCTCAAACGCTGTTGGCCTGAGACAGAGCATTAGCAGAGTCCAAGTGACAATTTATCGCTGAGCTTTATTCCCAGTTAATAGTGTAGCTAGTAGAACTTCCATTTGTTAGGTTAATAATCAACCTTTTCTTTTCTCTTTTTCTCTTCTTAAAATCTTTGTCTTTCATTGTGTTTGAAGACAGTTAAACTGTCTTCCCTGTCTTTAATTTTTTTTCTTCATTTCTTCCCTTTCAGGAAGTGAAACCCAAAGGGTATGCCTGGCTCTCCCGGGTTTAAATGCTGTCTCTTCTGCAGAGAAGCTATTCCAGTCAGCAATGGCCATTCATGCTGCATTCACTGCTTTGGAGAGTCCCACATACCATAGCAGTGCACTTTCTGTCCCAAATTAAAATCAAGAAAAAATCATGAGCTGAATCTCAAATGACTCATGATGGAAAGTTCACTTAGACCAGCCTCCTACTCCGGATCCAGGACCCCCTGGTACAGCAGTCCCCGATGAGACCAGTTACGTCAATGTCCTTGGTGCAGTACTCTGTTGTGACTTCAAAGTGGAAAACTGGTGATTCCTCTCAGAAAAGTTCCAAAAAGCATGCTGCAAGTGCCCAAACAAAAGAATTGACCTGGAGCAAGAGATCTCTGGCCAAGTCAACCATCTCAGTACCGACAGATCTGTGACTGGGTACCAATGAGTCTATAGGCTCCTCAGGTACTGGTACTACTAGTAAGCCTAAAGATCTGAAGGGCACAGGCTTGGGGACATCAGTATCGTCAGAGGAAAGGAGTGGTAGAGAGTGATCCACTAAAATGGCATTGCTGGAGACAAGGAGAGCCTTGGTACCAAGCACTTATACCAGTCAAAAGACTAAGGTATTGTATTCTGGATACTCATTGGCATGCAGGAGACTTCAGGTACCGTTGACTCCCTCTACATCATCGGCCCCCTCTCAGCAGACCTTATGGGTGCCAACTGCTACCACGAGAATTCCGTTTCTCCAAAGACCCGCTGGTCTCAAACACTGGAATCCCCATTACTCAGTACCAACTACATCATGGTCTCCTGAACTCCCTAGGCTACCGAGCGAATCACCATCAGCACGTTTGACTGCTCCATCTCTATCAAGCGACAAGGGTGACATATATTCAATCTCAGTGGAAAGATCCTCAGGGCAACATCAAGAGACCAGTCACCCTGAAACAGTCTGAGTCATAGTAACGCCATGAGAGACAAGGCCTTCCCACTTGGTATGGGGCCCTTCGTGCCACCACCCATGCCCTTTGCACCAACCCAGTGGCCATACTGGGCAGCCTACAGACACCAACTCTCTAGGAACTTGAGGGTTTCATATCAGGACACAGGAAGACTGTCTCCCTCAGCTTCTCTTTCTAGACTCCTTGAACTTCAAGAGGAGACTTTTGAAGAACAGGAAGCAAAACCAGACAAGAAGATTACTCCAGCAACAAACATTTCCTCATCCTTGGCTGACAAAGCTGTTATGCCTCCTCCACCAACCATGGCAGATGACTTCAAATAGCTCCAGGACCTTTCTAAGAGAGTAGCAGACTCGCTACAGATTTCCTTTTTGAAGTGAAGGAGTTGCAACCCAAGCTGCTTGACATCCTGCATTCCTCGTATTGCACTCCCTATCAATGTGGCCCTGCTAGACACAGCAAAAACAATCTGGCAGACACCAGCCACGATACCGCCCACATGCAAAAGGGCAGATAAAGATTATGTCCCCTCTAAGGATGTGGACTTTTTTTATTTTCTCATCCATCCCCAAATTCCCTTGTTGTAGACACTGTAAATAAATGTGGCAGACTAAGTCCAGATCCTATGGCAAGGGCTAGAAATTACTGGACTTATTTATAAGGAAATCCATACTCGTCAGCGACCCTACAATTTAGGATTGCTAATTATCAGGCCTTTATGGCTAAATATAATCATATCAATTACTTGAAGCTCAACGCGTTTATTGAACATCTCCCAAATGACTGAAGAGAGTGGTACCAAACCATTATTGCTAAGGGTCAGCTGCGTGTGAGGACATCCATTGTAGACCTTTTTAGATGCTGCTGACACATCTGTCCACTCCATATCAACAGCAGTAGTAATGGAGAGCTTTGTGGCTTCACCTTTCCAGTCTCCCCAGAGCAGTCAAACTACTGTGGAGGTCCTTCCATTCGAAGGATCCAAATTGTTTGTTTGTGGGAAAAACAGATAAGTGGGTTCTGGAGATCATCTCCAAGGGATATTCAAGCCACTTTACCACCCTTCCTCCCCATTCCTCTTCAGGGACCTTTCTCATGAGCACATGTTACATCAGGAGTCAAATTATCTCCTAAACCTGGATGCTATAGTACCAGTTCCCACTCGACACGGAGGGAAGGGTTTCTATTCCAAATACTTCCTGGTACCAAATAAACAGCAAATCCAGAATGGGTCTCCATCTGAGCTCATTCACAGATATGTAAAGATACAATGATTCAAGATGGTTACGTTAGCAGCAATAATACCAACTCTGGACCATGGAGACTAGTATCAGCCCTTGACCTAGAAAATGCTTATTTTCATATCACAATCCACCCATCCCACAGAAGGTTCTAAGATGCATCCCTGGGTCAAGACCAATTTAAATACAGGGTGCCTCCATTTGGCTTATCTGTACCCAGTGGGTTCTCAAAGGTCCTTGCTGTGGTAGCAGCACATCTTCACAACCAAGGTATTATGATATATTTCCATATCCAGATGACTGCTTACTCAACGCACTATCCTTTTGATGCCTAGTCAGTCACGCAAAAGACTGTAGATCTATTCATGCAGCTGGGACTACAACTAAATGTTCAAAAGTTTACTCTGACAACATCTAGAACAACATCTAGAATTCATAGGAGCCTATCTATATGCAGAAAAAGTCAAAGCTTTTCTCCCACTACAGACATTCAACACCTGAAAATGTCTTCTGCCTTCCACGTAAACCAATTTATCCACCTCCCAGCCTTTTTCCCTAAGCCACACCAGGACAAGAAAGACTCAATATTACATACACTGTAGGTCAGGGGAGCATTGGCCTTCTATTTGGATAGAACTAAACCTTTCAGAAAATCTCCTAGACTATTCCTTTCTATTACAGAGAGATCTGAAGGATGCTCAATCTCTAAGCAAAGATTCTGTCTAGATGGATGTCAGACTGCATTACCTATTACTATTGTACCTCCAACCTCCAACCTCCATTTGGATTTTGAACTCATTCTATGAGATCTCTTTCCACTTCTGTATCCTTCCTCAGAAATGTTCCCATCACAGAAATATGCAGAGCAGCAACTTGGGCATCTGCTCATACTTTTGCTGAACAATGACTCAGCATCCGATTCCATATTTGGCTTCACCATATTACCCACAATATTAGACTCGACTCTAAAGCCCCACCCCTCTAGCAGAGGTATTGTTGTAGAGTCACTTACAGCAGAGCACCCATAGGGACACTACTCAAAGAAGAGGGTTACTCACCTTTTGTGGTAAATCTGGTTCTTTGAGATGTGTTCCCCCCCCTCATGGGTGCTGCCTTCCTCCCCTTTATTTCAGAGTTCTTATCAATAGGCTCTGTAGTAAAGAAAGAACTGAAAGCAGTTCATTGGCACAGCACTAGATAGCCTCGAGGCAGAGCCCAAGACAAGGAGATCGCATGTGTGGGCCAAACAGACACTGCTACCTAAAATCTCTGATCTGAGGTGCAGGGATGCAGATACCCCTGCAGTGGAGCACCCACAGGGGGGACACATCTCAAAGAACCACAATTTCTGCATAAGGTGAGTAACCCTTTCTTCAGCCCCCTTCCACCACCCCTCCGCAAAAAGACACTGTCTTAAAAAGATCATGTGTTTAAATAAATGGGGGCTTTTGAGCGTTTGGTTTTATGTTTTCCAGATTTTGGATGCAGTTATGAGGGCTAGTCTATTCTTTATAGTTTCTTGTATCACATTTATCACCAGTTTCTGAACACTTTCCAGTTTACCTTAAGCAATATATCTACACGTCATTTGTTCTTTTTCCTGGCTAGAAACTTTTTAAGTGAAAGCTGAGATTCTCATGGAACCACCTGATTCCAGGAGCTGGGGCTTGATGGAAAACACCAAATATCATGAGATGCATGATAAAATCTCAAGATTGGGCAATGCTACTTATTGTCACATGGAGTCCCACTGAATTCCACCTAGCTCCACAGAGATATGTAGGGTCTACTGGCATGGATCAAATTGCAGAATATGGGCCTAGAATGGCTGTAGGAAAGATCTGGGGCAATATATTCACTATCAAAAATAATCTTTCTTAAACAGAATGATTTCCTATTTGGTAAAGCTTCCAAAGGAATTCAAGCTAAAATACTTAGTTTGGAGCAGTAGATGGCCATTACAGGAATGGAATCCTATAGATCTTTGCCGACTTCTTAATAATTATTACAACGTCTATTTTGCATTTCTATAATGTAGTTCTTACAAGGATCTCAAAACCCTTTTAAAAAATTAATAGGTTAAACCTCACCCTGGACTACATGGTGCTATCTGTTTTTCAGCAGAACTTCCCAGTTGGCATTTTATTACCCTATGAGTCAGATGATATTGCAATGATGCACCTGGATAGATTGTCCATGTGGATTGAACCTAAAGCCTCTGGAACTAAAGGGATGAGGGTCTACTGCTTTAGCTAACAAAACAGACCAGATCAGTTAGCTTGGAAACCTATTTTGCAGGCAGTAGCAGGTGCATAAACCTATGTGGTTTAGCCACTAGAGGGGGCCAGAGATCCACACTCAGCTAAAAGTGGTTCTACATTGCAATAACCAAAAATTGCCAACTGGTTAGGCAAGTATTCAAGAGTAGATATGTCTGTTCTGTAGATGAAATAACTTACCGTATAACGGAGGCAACATTTCAAAAACGGTGGGGTTTCTTCTCAGTTTCCCAAGCGTAAATTAGAAATAATTCCACTGGAGTAAGTGGAGTTACTTTGGTGTAAAACCACTGGTAGTAGGAGCCTGAGAAGGCCTGGTATATTTGTTCCGTATGCCCATGATGTGTGTTCTGGAGTTCATGATCTTCTATTGTATATGATATAATTGATATGATATAATTGTTGATCCTTTGGTTAGATTATACTATGACTGTTTTATACTGTCCCATACAGTCTATAGACTATCAATTATTCTGCACCAGATTTTTTAACTATATTACATCTTTCAAGCTGAGTTGAATTTTTCATGGGTAGAGGGACTCCCATGCTTCTGAAAAGTAGAGAAAAGTCACCTTCTTCTAGGGAAGAGGACAGTTATGTCTGTTAGGTGCTGTTCGAAACTGCAGGTCTGAGTTTACACAGATTTTTTTATACCCATGTAATGTAATTGACTTTCAACAGTAACTCCTGATGTAGCCTTCAGTTGAGCAAACCACTTAAGTGCATGCCTGGCTTTAATGGGACTATTCACTTGCTTAAAGATAAGCATGTGCTTAAGGGCTTTATAGAATAAAGATGGAGCTACTTACATACTTACAGTTAAGCATATGCTTAAGTACATTGCTGAATGGGGGTTTAAAAGCCTGTTCCAAAGCCCACTGAAATCAGTAGGAATCTTGACATTGACTTCAGTGGGTTTTGGATCACTTCCATACACCAGTGTGAGAGCAGAATTTGCCTGTATATCTGCAGTACTTTTGACTGTTAATAAGCTTGCACATTTTTGTTGCTAGCTGCTCAACAGAAAATAAAGATGATCAAATTACATCCTGCTCAACTGAGAAAAGATGAACAAGTGGTTCCACAGCAGCAATGAATTATGATGATATTTTGCTCAAACTAAAGCACTGACAGAAGTTTACTGGTTTCATACTGCCTGCCTTCTCCATGAAAAATAAGTTTAAACATAGCAAAGTAATATTATTTTAAATTAATATTAAACACTAAAAGTCCTGGATGTGTTTTTCACCTTGGCACTCATCAATTAATTTTGGATTCAGTGTTCCTTTCTTTACAGGTTAGATGTTCTTAATATAGTTAGAAACAAGAAGTGGTTCTAATGGAACAGGTATTTCCAAAGAAAGGAAAGAAATCGGCCTGTTGATAATGATTGATTCCTATGCTGGAAAGTCCTGATAATAGAATCTATCATCTCATGTTATGATGTAAAACACTCAAGGTTGTTAAGATTAATGTTTCTTTCCACAATGGATGAGTCAGCTCTCAAAACCACATACTTATCCTCATTGATTCACATTATCACTCAACTAGTGATGGGTCATTTGTGGTTTCCGTTCTTCTGGACAAGCCATATGGCATCTCAGGGAAGTGGGGCAGTGACCCTGGGCTATTACGAGGTATACATGGTTGGTACGCTCGATTACTGATTAAATATTAAACACAACAGACACATTATTTCCACTCTGCTTTGAAATGAGTCTTTAATTAGAAAGAAAATAACAGCAATGAATGAAGTTTCATGCTTGTTGTGTGAAATAAATATTTTGACCCATATGCCTGTGTTACAAGCTCAAAAAGTCCCTTGAGAGTGTCAGGCTGCCACTCTTAGACTAAACACAGGTGTCTCAAACTGCACATTGCTTGCAATCATCAGGCACAAGAAAGAAAGCTTAAATCTGAGAATTGCTGGCCTTGCTTAAATCAGAGCAGATTTTGCTGCATTTAGCTGTGTCTTCTTCCGAACAAATTACTTTTAAGGTACCGTTGTGCTAGCAGTTGAAAACTGAGAATTTTTTTCTGGTATGCTGGAATCCCTGATAAATGTAAACTCTTGTCAAATAAATTTACCAATAAATTTTTAATTTGATTCTTTATTTCCCACTCTCGTTTACTAGTCTTATATGCCCTGTATGCCTTTAGGTTTAGTTACATTCAGGGGGAGGGAAAATAACCATTTAAAGGCACATGTTTTACATCTCCTGAATAATGTATGGTTTTAGGTACATAACTTCAGTTTTATAAGATGCTGAGATAATCCAAAACTTATTTTTCTGCCATCAGAAATGAAGAGGCATTTAAAAAAAATATTCCTGGGCCCTTGATTTCTTCTTTGCTGTTTTCCAACCCTTGAGAAGTCTTTCCTAAAAAAATAAGTAGATTTTTAATGCAGAAAAAGCAAACTATCCTTTTATTAACTAGAAATGTATTTGGGGAGTAAAAAATAATAATGAAAAAATGCTACTTAGTTAGGAGAATACTCCCTTGAATTTTCTTAACATAAGTGGTTTATACATTTAATTCTATATACAAATATGCATTGCGGAGAGAGGCTGTCGGTTCTTTGTTTCAGTGAAAAGACATGCATCTTCTAAATTTATAACAAGGCACTTCCAGATTCTTTTGATAAAACTAAATCTGATTAAGCCATTGATTAACTAATAAATGTGGGACATTGGGTTAGACATAAACTTTGCCCTTCCATTTTCATGTCATGAGCTTTTTTAAAAAATTGCCATTTTGTCATTGACAGAGCAGGGTTGCAAGACTATGTTAATTGAAATGAAACAGCTCTTTTGCTGCTGGTTCTAGTTCAGTTTATACTCCTTCATAATTAAAAATATAAATATGATTTTAAAAATGCAGCCAAAACATGACAAGCCTGTTAGTTGATACGAATATAGGAGTTGCCACACTGGCTCAGAGCAGTAGTTCATTATAATGAATGTAACAGTGGCTAGAACCAGATGGTTCAGAGGAAGGTGCTAGAAGTCCTATAGTGGACATTGTGAAGTAACCTGCCCACTGCTGATGTTTCTTGCTAATCCCAACCAGTTAGTGGTTACTTTTTACCCTGACAAGTCTGATTTATCCTATATTAATCACTTGCCCTTAAACTAGTGTTTACAATGACAGTTTCTCGAAACCATTATTACTTTTCTGCTACAATGTTTACACACTCAGGACTTCGGTCTATGTTGTGGGAGCAGTATATCTTAGAAATAATGTAACATCTTAGTTAATTTTCTTGTTAATTTAAATGTCTGAAGGCACAGCAGCCCACTTATTTTGGATGAATATATTTGGGGTTAATGCAATCATCATAACTTTGTTCAACATCGTAATTTAAAAAAAAAAAGCCAAATTTGGTTATGTTCTTGCATCCTTACTGACTTTAACAAGTTTATATATGGCAGAATTGGGCCTAATAGGCTTTAGAGTCACAGCATTTTAATTCACAAATCAAGGTTAGACAAGGTGGGTGAGGTAATATTTTTTATTGTACCTACTTCTATTGGTGGAAGAGACATGCTTTTGGGCATCATAGAAGAGCTCTATGTATGCTCAAAAGCTTGTCTCTTTCACCAGCAGAAGCTGGTCCAATAAAACGTATTACCTCACCCACCTTGTCTTTCTAATATCCTGGGACCAACAGGGCTACAAAAACACTGCCGACAACAAATCAAGATGAACATTTTCAGTGTAAGCCATTAGGAAAGGTATCTCTTTAAGGATGGGAGTGTACAACAAAAAATATATCACACGTATTTGAATTGAACAATCCTGGCTTATCAGATCAAGGGCAAATGCTGCCTATTCCATATGCTGATGCAGAGAAAACCCCAATATACTGTGGAACTGCAGCAGTTCCACAGCAGTTGGTGGGAGGCAGGAGCAGACCACAGATTGTGTGCCCTCTGAATTCTGTGAAATGTGAAACTCTGTTCGCTAGCAGGTGTCTCTGCACCTTTGAGAATCATTCCAGTCTTATGTAGGTGCCTATCTTAAGCAGCCCAAAACAAGCTCCCTATGAGTGGCATCCCTGTCAGGGCCAGCTCTAGGTTTTTTGCCGCCCCAAGCAAAACAAAAACAACTTCTGAGAGCGCAACTGCCGAAGCAAAGAAAAAAAAAAAAACCTCCCGGAATGCCACCCCTGGAATTGTGCTGCCCCAAGCATGTGTTTGGTTTGCTGGTGCCTAGAACTGGTCCTGATCCCAGCTCAGAATCACCATTGGAATGTGCACTATGACCCTGCTCCCTTTGCCTCCCAAGATGTCACCAGCACACTCTCTACTCCTGAGCTTTTTAAAGAAGAATCAGCTGTCCTCAGTTTCTGCGCCAGAGGAATTCTTTCTTTGATGGATCCAGGACTTCAGTGCTACTTCAACAGCATAAAGGGACCACAGCAGATGGGAGAATCCCTCCCTTAGTGTTTGTTGTTGTAGGGACACAATGTCAACAGACATCACTTTAAATTACCAAAGAACATGAGCATGCTATCCTCATCCCGTGAATACACATCCTGATCCACATCCCATTAAAGTCAGTGCTAAGTCTTTCAGTTCACTTCAGTGGGCTTTGGATCAGGCCCATAATGCTTATCAGCCCTCCACCACTGAGCAGCCACCCCAACCATGTGTCTTTTTCCAATACCTTACAAATAAATCAATTTTGAGACTTTGTAAATTCATTTAGTTAGTTACATGGTGGAGAGAAATGGATGTTTTTGCTAAGTCAGTAACCTAGACAATAGGTCAAATTCTACTGTTGGTTACACCTGTGAAATAGAGTAAATCTATTGTAATCTGAGTAATTCCCATGACAATTACTTTGAGTTTACTTTGGTGCAAATAAGAGCAGAATATAGTGATTGTAGCTAATTACATGAAAATCATCTTGTAAATGTCTCATTAGTCTTTCTGTTTGTGCTGCAGTTTTTCTACATTAATCATTCCAGCTGATATGTGAGCGATATTGGGTCTGGTGTTTACATACCGGGACTGCAATATTGTGTTCTGTTTTGCTCACTAGTACCTTTGCTTGTCTTGAAAATAATTGGTCTTAATTTAGCAAAGATATGAACACTTTCAAACGTGCACACCGAGCATGCACAATAGAATATTCTTTTTAGTCTACAGGTGCATGTTTAGGCCCTAGTCTTGCAATGCACTCTGTGTGGGTGACCCTTTGTCTGATTTCAGTGGATTGCCCTGCAGTATCAGGGCACACATTGTTCTTGTGCATGCAGCTGGGTAAATACACACTGATTGGTTCAAGGTTGCTATACTGTTCAGATGGTAAATACACATTTTACTGAGCAGGAGAGTAAATGAGAAAGCAATTAAATGTTGAGAAGTGAAGTCATCTATTCACACTATAATTTCTGCTAACTGGTACTGCAGTGTCTAAACGACATCACTCTGGGCGGTGATCTTGTCAGATCTCTCCCACTAAGAGCAAGGTTAGTAATTTGAAAGGTGTCCTCCGCAGAAAATCCAAGTAATGTAGGAAGTGGCGTTGGTAATTGTTAGGAGGCAATCTTCCCTGTATGTCAGTACTGATACGCCAGTACACCAGCATGGCACTAAGGAGCACTGTGCTACAGAAGGCCCTTGTTTAGCATGTGAAGCAAAACTATGGTTCTGATCACTTGTCATTATAGATCCCATGGCAGTTGATTGTAAGAATGTTAGCCATATCTCCAGTCAGTGTAATTGGGACAATTGCATTCTGTTTGTTTAGATTCTCCTCAAGAACCAATTCACTTTTTCTTTTCATTTTTTGGGGGTTTTTTTTAATCATTTTGGGTTTTTTTTACCCTTTATACCCATTTTATCATTTGGAGCTAATGGACAAAACCATACCCTGACTTACATCCCATACAACCCTGAATCCCTTCAGGGCATAAAGACACAGCATATTTATGCTGTCAAAGAACACTTATAGATTTGTATCTAACCTTATGTTCAACCTAACTAACCCTAGAAAATAGAGCCCATGAATCCTGACTGCTGATGTGTTAGACAAGACATGCTGAGACGTTAATAGGATGGCAGGCTGGCTGCTTTCTATCTTTTTCTCCAAGGAGTGCAACAGTTGCTCAGAAATGACCCAAATAATTTTTATTAATGGACCCAACATTACTTTCATTTTAAAAGAGACAAACCATTTAATAAAACATGTATTTGGTTGTGTTCATTAGTGCTAATCAGCAGTTGATTAAACCTTAATCATATCAAGTTCAGGCCACTAATATTCAGGTGTCCTAATAAAGGACACAGCAGTAAAAGAGCACACATTACATATGCAGGAACATATTCATCCATAGCAGACCCTGCATGAATACACACTGCCCATTAATTTGATAGCAAAGGATTTGAGGATAGGGATGCAAAAAAGACAGAAAGCAGCAAGTACGCACCACAAATGCAGAACAGCACCCAGGCATATGCTGGAATTGTAGAGAATGTCCTGGTTATATAATGGGCCGAATCTTGCACTCCTGCTCACTTCAGTGGGCATGTTCCCTGAAGCAGGACTTTGTAAAGACTGCAAGTTTTGTCCCAGTGAAAGACTGAAGTACAATAGTGGAAAACCCCAGGACAAAATCTAAATGTGTGGTAAATATTTAGGCCTAGAATGTTGAAAGGAAGATTGTCACTGATTATAGTGACCTGTGAGGCTGGTCAAAGAATACCAGATATAGGTCGTGATTTATTGAAGTACTTAAGCACATGTGTAACATTTAAAGGCATAAGGAGTCCAATTAAAGTCAATGGGAGTACTCACCTGCCCAAAGTTAAGCAAGTGCTTAAGTACTGTGCTGCATTGGGGCCATAGTTTTGATGCCAGGATCTTTTGCCTTAGGCTCCTTTCCAAGAATGAACGTTTGATAGTTGAGTAAATTGCTTTGGATATGCAAAGAACCAGCCCAAACTTTCCTTTTCACCACAGATTAAACTGAATTTGAACAAATGTATCTCACCTTTACTTTTTCTTATATGTAAAGCCTCTCTGATTTTCCTGGTTTGGGTGGACAGGAAGCAGAAATAATGGAATGTGGAGTGAAGATTGGTGGTGTACTAATTTGGGATCAGATCTATGAAGCATCAGAAACATCATGAGCCATCTTACTCCATTTTAGAAGTGATACAAGTTTGTACAACCATGCCATTTTTGAATGCTTTTCTGAACCAAAGCAGAGATGCTAATAACACTTTTCATACTGATAAAGGTGAAGCTCCAGGAAGAGTGATGTCTTTGCTCCTAGTAGATTAATAGATTCCAAGGTCAGATGGACTGTTATGATCTAGTCTGATCTCCTGTATAAACTTGTTCTCATTGTATTTGGATTAAGCAAACCACGCTTCACATATTCTCAGACACTGCTGAAGTCAGCCACCCTTTGTGAGTTTTTGGGGACCACTTCTGAAAAAGTCTATTAATGCATAAAGAGTCAGGATATTGTTTTCTTCTGAAAATAAGATCCACCTTCCAGATGTTCAAACTATATCCAGGCATGAGAATCCTTGTTCAATTTGAGTTGGACCAGCCGGTCATAACCTACTATAAAGTCTTTTAAACCTCCTCCTACCCCTTGTTTCTGAGATAGTGGTAAACTACTGTAGGTAGTGCTAATGGCATATGTCAAGCAACCTGAACAAAATAGCTCAATGTCTGGACTGACTTTTCAACCTACACCAGGGGTGGGAAAACTTTTTGGCCTGAGGGCCACATCGGGTTTCCAAAATTATATGGAGGGACGGGAGGCTGTGCCTCCCCAAACAGCCAGGCGTGGCCTGGCCCCACCCCCTATCCGACCCCTCTTGCTTCTCGCCCCCTGACAGCCCCCCCAGGACTCCTGCCCCATCCAACCCCCCCGTTCCCTGTCTCCTGACAGCCCCCGGAACCCTGTCCCTGACTGCCCGCCGCTGCCCCATCCAACCCCCCTCTCTCCTTCCTGACTGCCCCCTGTGACCCCTGCCCCCATTCAACCCTCCTGTTCCCTGCCCTCTGACAGCCCCGACTCCTGTCCACAACCCCCCGGCTCCCTTACCGCGTGGCTGGTGGCGCTATAGCCAAAGCACCAGGACAGGCCGCCGCACTGCCCGGCTGGAGCCAGCCATGCCACCGCGCAGCACAGAGCACTGGGTCAGGCTGCGGCTCTGCAGCGGCGCTGCCCCAAGAGCTCGCAGCCCCGCTGCTCAGAGTGTTGCACCGGTGGCAGAGCAAGCTGAGGCTGCGGGGGAGGGGGAACAGTAGGGGAGGGGCCGGGGGCTAGCCTCCCAGGCCAGCAGCTCAGGGGCCGGGCCGGATGTGGCCCGCGGGCCGTAGTTTGCCCACCTCTGACCTACACAGTATTGCTACAATAGATTTCAGTAAGAGGACAAGTGAAAAAGACTGCCCTTTTCTCTCTACTTCTAAATTACCAATAGCAGGTGGAGCCTAATTATTGCTTGGTCTCTGAATAACTTTTTCTTGTTTTTTGCACAAGGAAGAAAGTAGAAAACACTATATAGCAATTTATATGAAATACCCACAGCATGTAATAAATTACTTCTAGATATGTATGCAACACAGCTATAAGTTTCTCCCTTAAGATAGCAATAGTCATCATATCCCTTCTAAACACAGTTGTGCAAGTAAGTAAATGGTATATTTGCTTTCCCAGCCTGCTCTTTCCAGAAATAATTTGCATGTGTACAAAATGAAGTCAAATACTTTCTCTTTACTATCTTGATCGTTAGTATGAGTGTGTATTCATCTAGCTTGTCTGACCCCATTTTGTCTGCCGCTGTGTTGGCTGAAGACTATTATAAAGCATTACATCACCGTGTCTCGAAAACTTTCCTAAATAAAGCTGAAATGTTAAAAATAAGTTTGTGATGCCTTATTTGGGTGAAAGCTTTTAACTAGCTCTCTAAGGAGCAGCACTGGTGGTTATCATTGGAACCCCTACCTGCAAGGGACAGGTTGAAAGGCTAGTATGATACTTTCTTCTCATGCTCCACTGCCACCTGGTGTGTAGTACAAACTCTCTGGTGCTGATTGACATCTCAGTGATGATATTTTGAGCCCCAGGGGAAAAGTAGATAATTTCTGGATGTTTCCCCCCTCCAACTGAACATCATCCTTCCTGTCTGCCGTGGCAGAGCAGTATAAGAGGGGATGCAGAGTAGGAGAGAAGGCCATGTGATAAACCCTGATCTCTTTATCTAGGGGACCAATTTAATGGCTTTGCAGAAGGCTCCACATTTGCTTGAACCAACTCTATTGAGATAATTATTGTCTGAATCAGGGCCCTGCTGTACTCCTGTGACAGCTGCCATCTTGGCCAGCATACTGGGGATTGAACTGGCAACCTTTAGAGCAAAATGCACAGGCCTTTATCACTTAAGCTAAAGAGCCAGGTACTTAAATTGAGGCTGTAATAGTCTCATGTCTTCTGTGAATTGGGACTAGCAGGGCACACACAACATATATTGATCAGGTGGACACTACCAGAATATAAATAATAATAATTAATAATAATACTGTAAATTGAAGAAGGAAAGAAAGTGAAGCAATTTTTTTTAGTAATAGATGCTGCCCTTAAAGGTTAAACACACACATTGTCCAGGGAATAACAATTTAAGTTTACACTCCAAATTCTTTGCAAAACATTAAGAATCTTAGCTTGTGATACCAATAAAATACTATGGTAAAAGTGAATGTCCAGGCCCGTTTTATATAATAAATATAAATCATTGTGAATTAGAGCTGTTTCTGAAACAGTCATGAAAGGGGTTGGGAGCAGTGGATGGCTCAAGGGATTGCTAATGTGATGTAGAACCTTTCACTTAATCTCTTTCCAATCCAGACAGATGTGGTAATAACCAAAGCTTTTCTCTTGCCCTCTGATGGCTGTTCGTCCTATATGAAATCAGTTTTGGTGGCTCTCAGTCTAGTTCTTAGTGGCAGATGTTCACATCACACACGCTAAAAAAGGCATACTTGTTGGCTCTCTCTCTCAGCAGAAACCAATGAGAGAATAGGCATACAGTTTGAAACTCTAGCAGAAGTTCTTTCTTTCCTTCTATCATCTTCACAATTGTCTTAAATATACATCTTTTATTTTATTTTTAATAGGCCTAGAAAATAAAGTAGCTGCAGTCCCCCCTCTAATAGATGCTACAGAAATGGTCCAGTAAGATGAATTTGTTTTGTAAGGGTCAGAGCCTGCATTCCTTGCACACTCAAATTCACCACAGTTTAATGGGATGTTGAGTGTCCAGGAAATCACAATGAGGCTGTAATTGGTCTCCCCTTTTACACCATGTCTCCTGAGGCTCCTTAACCTCTCTTGATCTGCTGATGTTCCTCCAGCCTACTCCTATAGTCATTGTCTTCCCAGCCTTTTTCAAGACTCCTTTTGGCCATGTTTCATGTTCCAGTGTTGTTCAGATTTTTGCAGTTCTCTTTAGTACTACCCTGATCCTTTGGGTGCTCAAAATACATCAGAAGGATGCCCCAGGGGATTGCAGAAAGCATCTTCAGACTTTTGTAATGAAAGAATGGTTTCAGTCAAAACCAATACATTTGGCTCTGTTCATATGTGTGTAAGAAAAACTTAGGAAAAAAACTCTGTTGCAGCTGATTAAAGTTTTTTATTAACTGATTAAGGTAACAAAAGCAGCTTATTGGAAGTATAAAATATTGAAGGAGAAAGCTGGTGAAAAGGTGTATAGAAAATAGGTAATGAAGTGTGAAGACACCAGGAGGAAACAGAAATGGTAAATGAAGTAAAAATAACACAAGAAATCAAGTTAAACAAACAGAGTATTTTTACATATACAAGAAATATGTAGCTCGGCAAAGAGTCAATGGGGCCATTAAAGCATCTGACTAGGAAGTTAATGACAGATGAGGTTAATATTGCTAAAAGCTGGAATGGATTCTTTACCACACTATTCACAAGAGCACCTGAAGGTCACATACCAGAGACTGTGATAGATTATCCTGGGGCAGAAAGTGAAATTGCAATAATATATACTTACAAAGCCCCACACATGGGAAGTTAAAATACCAGATGAATTTCTACATCTATAAAGGCTCAAGTAAGTAGGAAGGGAAACTAGAAATGCCACCAGTAGGATTTCTGAAAACAGGCAGAATGTAAGGGAAGTATTCACCATATGAATGGTGTCTCCTGCTGTTTCATTACTGAATAAAAGATCTATTGAAGTTATATGACAGTGAGTGTTATACCAATGCCTATAAATACATTTAAATTAAATAAAATGAATAGGAAACTTAAACGTGCAAGTCTTTCTTGAGTTATTGGGCATTGGTTAAGAGAAGATTTATGCTGTATTTAGAAATATGCAATTTGGTAAATGAATGAGATCAACCACTAATGATTCAGGGGAGACTTTCAAAAGTGCCTAAGGGATATGGGAATGCGCACAGCACTGAAAATATTAATGGGATGTGTGCTCCTAAATCCACTGGGCACTTTTTAATTTTTTTTTCCTCTGGAGACCTGAAGAATAAGAAAGTAAATTCTTTCCAATAAATCTGTCTGAGTTTCAGGAGAAGTTTGTTACTGGAATGTAGATCTGCCAAACAGTGCAAAAAACATCCATGATTTCTTTGAATTTAGGGAAAAAATTCACTTTGACTAAGTTCAAACTCCTTTTGCATCTGCTTCCTGTAAAAATACTAGCAGACATGTTTCTCAAGCATGATCTCTCATGGAAACAGAAAATTGTAAGTGAAGGGCAGAAGATATTTACAGAAAGACTATTTTAAAACTATAAACAGAACTATTGGCTTTGGAAACCTGTTTCTAAGGGCTTGTCTACATTACTGGCTGGATCAACGGGCAGCGATCGATCCAGCGGGGGTTGATTTATCGCATCTAGTCTAGACGCAATAAATCGAACTCCAAGCACTCTCCTGTCAACTCCAGTACTCCACCAGGGCGAGAGGTGCAGGCGGAGTCGACGGGGGAGCGTCAGCTGTCAACTTACCACCGTGAAGACACTGAGGTAAGTAGATCTAAGTATGTCGACTTCAGCTTAGATCGATTCCCACCCCCAATGTAGACCAGGCCTAAGAGTCAGCTCACTCAGAGACAGGAACATGCTGGAGCCTGGCCTAATGAGTCATCACCAGGGATCCTAGTTTTCCACGATTTAAAAAAAACCCACCACAATTCTGTAATGATTAAAAAAAAGAATAAAAATCTGCATTTTTCCACAATTAAAATGAAACACTGAATTTCAGTTTCCCTAGCCACAGTATATTTAGGTATCAGTTAAACACAATGTTATATTAATATATTTACAATTTTTAAGGAAGTTTGAAGCTTACCTGTGCCATCAATCATTATAATAAAATAAAATTAATAGAACTGCAATTTGTATTTCTTACATATACCAAATATTTCTATATCTGTATCCTATATTTTCAGAAAATTGTTTTTTTAAATGCACCAAAACACTGGAATAACCTAGTTACACTTCATTGTTTTTTTACTCTTGTCAATGGCCCTGCTGTTTCAGCCTCTTGTTTTTTTTTCTTTTCATTCAGTTTGTTTAGTGCTTTCCATGTGTTCTACAATTGTCTGCCTTTGAACATAATCTACATTCTTGCTGCATGCAGTACAGAACAGCACATTACCATCAACGTGACATTTGTCCTTGCCAAACTCAGTGACATGGTCTTTAGGTGTGATTTTTAAAATTTTCGGCATCTTTTCATAACTTTAATTACTCGCGTCTGGAGGCTGAAGTGAAATTTGAGCTGCATTGAAACACAAACCTCTATATGCTGAGTAACTTCTATACTCTATAAGCAATTCGTTGGAGTATGTTTAGCTATGTAAATATAAGGTTCATTCAAAAGTCATCCACAAGATGGGGAGATTGTGCACATTGAATAAGTGACACTGGTACTTTCAGTAAAATTTAGTTGATATGTTTTTATTTTTTCACAAAATGTAAAAACTACAAATTCTCTGTGAAAATGCAAATTCCACGTTTTTCCATGGCAAACTGATTTCTAGGATCCCTGGTCATCATAGCTTGCATGTCAAATACTCACAACAAACTGCTTGTGGAAAACCTGTAGACCTGTGTGTGTGTGTGTGTGTGTGTGTGTGTGTGTGTGTGTGTGTGTGTGAGAGAGAGAGAGAGAGAAAAAGTGTGGGGTGGGGACACTGAGAAAATGGTGGGGGCTGCTGGTGGTTGAGCTGTTGCTGCTATTTTGGGGTAGTATGAACATATTTCATTGTGAACATATCTTTGAGAGTGGTTCATTCTTATTGTTTCCTCTCCTCTTCTCTCATGGTCCCAGTTTAGTTGTTGTTTTTTACCTTCAATTACTTTTGTATTTATTCTAAAGTTTATCAAGTGAGAGCATTCTTTTAAAAAAAATTCTTAAGATATTGATCTCTGCTGATCTCTTGGAGTTCCGTTGTAGTCAGATGGCAAGCTGCAACTAAATGAATGGATTGATATCTATATAACTGCACAAAAACAGCCCAGCAAAGTCACAGGTTTTGGCTTTGCTCTGTTCTTTCTGGTTTTAGCCTAAGGCAGATATAAAGGTATCAGATGAATGACTTGTCACACTGACAGACTAAGACACTGTCTACTGTACAGCAGCTTAGGTCCAGAAGGATAATGATGCTCTGGACCAGTGGGCATATTATTATCCCAGATCAGAACTGCCCATGCTACAAGGTACAGAGACAATGTTTTCATGATTGCAGTGATGTTGAAATCTATGAGCTAATGGATGGGGTGCAGAAAAATGGATAAGGGGTATGAGGAATAGAACAGGTGTAACAAAATGAGGGATAAGTAAAAACAACGAGGAGTCCTTGTGGCACCTTAGAGACTAACACATTTATTTGTGCATAAGCTTTCATGGGATATAGCCCACTTCATCAGATGCATGGAGTGGAAAATACAGTAGGCAGGTATAAATATACAGCACATGAAAAGATGGGAGTTGCCTTACCAAGTGGGGGGTCAGTGCTAACGAGGCTAATTCAATTAGGGTGGATATAGCCCATTCCCAGTTGACAAGAAGGGGTGAATACCAACAAAGGGAAAATTACAAGGACTCCTTGTTGTATTTACTGATACAGACTAACATGGCTACCCCTCTGAAAAATGAGGGATAGATATTTGACATCCACTTGAGGATATAGGCAGGAGAGGAAGCCAGAAGATTAGTTGCTTGAATTCTCATGCTTATTCCTAGCCTAAAAGTGATTTTTTAAAAAAGTTTGATTAAATTCTAATGGGATCCTTTTTGATATTAGTGGACAGTGATATATAAATGACCACAGTTAACATCCCATAATACAAGTGTGTGTGTTTGGGGGGGGGGGGGGAATTCAGCCAGTTAAAGGAAAAGGCAGATGTTTTTGCTTTTGGATAACTTAAAATTCCAACTTAGCATGGGAAATTCTGATATGTCAACATTTAGTTTTTGTCCTAAATCGGGACAAAATATAGGAATGCTGGAATTTTTCATAGAATCCAAAGATTTTCAATTCAGAAATGTGTAAATGTTTTGGGTTGGGTCAGCAGTGGACTGTTCGTCTGCACAACCTGTGGTGCCTTGTGGGAGTTGTGGTTCAGATGATTTATGTCCATATTCTATGGGCCAGGATCTGCGGCTGGATTATGACTCCTATGGCAGCTGAGCAGAGAGACTGGCACATCGTGGAGATGTATTCCAGTTAGGGAGCCCAGCCATAGGGCTAAATCAAGCACCTGAATTGCAAAATCATGAGGCACTGCAGAAGCTCAGGTGGACACAGTTCAGTGTCATGCTGATCAGAAACCTTTAGATTTGATTCAACAAACTGAAATGTTTTGGTTTAGGATGGTGTGACCTGAAGCAAAATATTTTTTGATTTTTTTCCTGCAGAAAATCAAGCTTTTGGCAAAATCTTACCTTTTCTTGTGGAAAACATTGATTGTGTGGAAACTGCATTTTCTGTCAAAAAGATAAAATGGATTGAAATTTCCCAACCAGCTCAATATACAGTATTTGAATGTCATGCAGAATGTCGTCCACGTACAAGATGTCGTGCATTTATCTGAATGTGCAATCATTCAAATCATTAGCAATTGTCTCTTCCCACAAGAGTATGAATGCATTTCATATACCTAAGATATAATTAATATATAATGCTATATCAGTACTAAAATATACTGTATATTGTTGTAGTTCACATGTATAGGGCTAGATTTTTAAATGTTCAGCCCCATTTGGGAGCAGACTTTTAAAATAACTCAGCTCCCATTTAGGTGCCTCAATAAGGGCCACATTTTCAAAAATGTTCTGCAGTCAGCTGTTCCGATCATGACACTTTGGATCAGATTTTCAAGAGAGTTTAGTACCCAATGTGTGCTCAGCCTGCTGTGATCTTTTGAGAATCGGGTCACTTATTTTGGTGCCTAAATGAGACTGGAGTTGTTTTTGGAAAACCTGGCTCAGATTGTGTGTGCTCTGAGCTCTTTTGAACATTCTGGCCCTAGTGCCCCAAAGTATGCTAAAAGCTTTGCAGCAACATATAAAAAAGACAACTTCCTTCCCACCCTCACAGAACTTATGGTCTAATTTAAAATGTGATGCGATGAGAGACTAGCATTTAATAGAGAGGGAAGGTAGTGGAAGGGCTATAGTTACAGTTGCAACCACTCAGCTTTGGCAGCTGTGCATTTTCAAATTCAGTTGCATCTTGTTTGCAATTCAAGTTCGTAACTTTTTTACATTGAGCTATTTCTTGTATATGATCTGTCAGAAAAGAGGCTCAAGGTGGCATTTACAAGAGGAGAGGCTGGTGAATTGGAAGACATTCCCTGTATAGGAAGCAGCATGGAGTGCATATGCCAAAGGAAACCCAAAGATTTAGTTGCTCTATGAAGCATAACTATATTGTGATGCATGGCTAGAAAGGGTTAAACATCCTGCAAAATAAACCACCTTCAAAAGATATGTGGGGAGATAATGTTTGTTGTGTTTTTGCAAAAAGAACAGGAGTACTTGTGGCACCTTAGAGACTAACAAATTTATTAGAGCATAAGCTTTCGTGGGCTACAACCCACTTCTTCGGATGCATATAGAGTGAAACATATATTGAGGAGATATACATACACACATACAGAGAGCATGAACAGGTGGGAGTTGTCTTACCAACTCTGAGAGGCCAATTAAGTAAGAGAAAAAAAAAAAAACTTTTGAAGTGATAATCAAGATAGCTCAGTACAGACAGTTTGATAAGAAGCAAGTGTGAAAATACTTACAAGGGGAGATAGATTCAATGTTTGTAATGGCTCAGCCATTCCCAATCTTTATTTAATCCTGAGTTGATTGTGTCTAGTTTGCATATCAATTCCAGCTCAGCAGTCTCTCGTTGGAGTCTGTTTTTGAAGTTTTTCTGTTTTAAGATAGCCACCCGCAGGTCTGTCATAGAATGGCCAGACAGGTTAAAGTGTTCTCCCACTGGTTTTTGAGTATTATGATTCCTGATGTCAGATTTGTGTCCATTAATTCTTTTGCATAGAGACTGTCCGGTTTGGCCAATGTACATGGCAGAGGGGCATTGCTGGCACATGATGGCATATATCACATTGGTAGATGTGCAGGTGAATGATTATATACCTTCAAGTCAGCGGCACTGCTATGGGTACCCGCATGGCCCCACAGTATGCCAACATTTTTATGGCTGACTTAGAACAACGCTTCCTTAGCTCTCGTCCCCTAACGCCCCTATTCTACTTGCGCTACATTGATGACATCTTCATCATCTGGACCCATGGAAAAGAAGCCCTTGAGGAATTCCACCATGATTTCAATAATTTCCATCCCACCATCAACCTCAGCCTAGATCAATCCACACAAGCGGTCCATTTCCTGGACACTACTGTGCTAATAAGCGATGGTCACATAAATACCACCCTATACCGGAAACCTACTGACCGCTACACTTACCTACATGCCTCCAGCTTCCATCCAGGACACACCACACGATCCATTGTCTACAGCCAAGCTCTAAGATATAACCGCATTTGCTCCAATCCCTCAGATAGAGACAAGCACCTACAAGATCTCTATCAAGCATTCTTAAAACTACAATACCCACCTGCTGAAGTGAAAAAACAGATTGACAGAGCCAGACGAGTACCCAGAAGTCACCTCCTACAAGACAGGCCCAACAAAGAAAATAACAGAACACCACTAGCTGTCACCTTCAGCCCCCAACTAAACCCTCTCCAGCGCATCATCAGAGATCTACAACCTATCCTGAAAGATGATCCTTTACTCTCACAGATCTTGGGAGACAGACCTGTCCTCGCTTACAGACAACCCCCCAACCTAAAGCAAATACTCACCAGCAACCACACATCAACACTGAACAAAAACACTGACCCAGGAACCTTTCCTTGTAACAAAGCCCGATGCCAACTCTGTCCACATATCTATTCAAGTGACATCATCATAGGGCCTAATCACATCAGCCATACCATCAGGGGCTCGTTCACCTGCACATCTACCAATGTGATATATGCCATCATGTGCCAGCAATGCCCCTCTGCCATGTACATTGGCCAAACCGGACAGTCTCTACGCAAAAGAATTAATGGACACAAATCTGACATCAGGAATCATAATACTCAAAAACCAGTGGGAGAACACTTTAACCTGTCTGGCCATTCTATGACAGACCTGCGGGTGGCTATCTTAAAACAGAAAAACTTCAAAAACAGACTCCAACGAGAGACTGCTGAGCTGGAATTGATATGCAAACTAGACACAATCAACTCAGGATTAAATAAAGATTGGGAATGGCTGAGCCATTACAAACATTGAATCTATCTCCCCTTGTAAGTATTTTCACACTTGCTTCTTATCAAACTGTCTGTACTGAGCTATCTTGATTATCACTTCAAAAGTTTTTTTTTTCTCTTACTTAATTGGCCTCTCAGAGTTGGTAAGACAACTCCCACCTGTTCATGCTCTCTGTATGTGTGTATGTATATCTCCTCAATATATGTTTCACTCTATATGCATCCGAAGAAGTGGGTTGTAGCCCACGAAAGCTTATGCTCTAATAAATTTGTTAGTCTCTAAGGTGCCACAAGTACTCCTGTTCTTTTTGCGGATACAGACTAACATGGCTGCTACTCTGAAACCTGTTTGTGTTTTTGTATATTTACATATGTATGAGTAGGGTGGACAATGTAATTAACAGTCCCTGTCTATGCTGTATTCTGATAATTCAGAGATCAAAAGAGCATCCTAGCATTTAAATGAATTGTAAACACGGGATATCTCTGTATTCATCTCTCTTTGAAATGTATAGCAAATAATCTGTGAATGGTGGAGGAACAAGCAAATTGCCTTATGTTAATTCTATAGCTAAGTACCGGTGATGGACCACCTTCAAAGTCATCCTAATTACCTTTTGTTCCCGGAGGAACTCCCAACTTGCCAAAGAGGACATAAAATTGTATAAAAGATACTTGGGTCCCGATTCTGTCATCTCAGATCTGCTTAAGCTTCATCAGGGGAAGTTTGAGTTGCAAGACTGGGGTCCCAGTTATGCTGGTACGCCCTGAATATGAGATTTGGACATTGGACTATAACCTATTAACTGAATTCTGTAAGAACTCCTTGCAACTACAAAGCTCACCATCTCTGCTATGAATCTGCACCTCAGTTAATTGAACTCATGTCTGTATGTATATAGCTCTTTTAACCATACTTGTTGTTTTTAATAAATTTTAGTTTAGTTAATAAGAATTGGCTGTAGCATGTATTTGTGTAAGATCTGAAACATTCATTAACCTGGTAGGTAATGTGTCCGATCCTTTGGGATTGGGAGAACCTTTTCTTTTATATGATGAAATAAGATTTTCAGAAATCATCATATTTGACTTAGGTACCTGGATGGAGGCCTGAGGCTGGATCACTTTAAGGGAACTGGGTTGTTTGGACTTCTGAGTAACCAGTAAGGTAATAAAGAAGCTGTTTTATGCTGGCTTGGTAAATCTAAGTATTGGAATATCCACCAGCTTTTGGGGGATTGTCTGCCCCATTCTTTGCAGTTCACCCTAATTGAGTGACCACAGCTGGCCCCCACTAGGATCCCAGTCACATATGTATGTTCAGATTTTTGAGGAGTTAAAAATCTCCATTGTAACACAGCAAATTTGTTTTGTAACTAATTACGTTCTAATTTTGCGAAGGGGTGGAAGGCTCCATTGCATTTTCTGAATGTGGACAGGTGCAGATCTTACAAAAGTCACATGCCGCATTTCTATCATGGAGAGCACACCACGAACGCTGCATTGCATAGTGTATGGTGAGAACTATTGCAGCAGATGGGCTTTCACTGGAAAACTGGAAGAAGAACAGGGGGTGCGAATGAATTGGCATTCCTCTTGTGTCAGTCTTGCTAATGGCATCAGGTGTCCAGTTAGGGAACATGCTGAATTTGGTTAATTACTTGAAGACATGCGTAAAGGAGACACAAGAGACAGGTTCTGAAATGTGAATGGCTTTATGGGACTGCAAATGTCTTTGGCTCTCCACATTATATATGTGTATAAAAACCATGTCATGAAACCCTCTAGTTATTCATTTCAGAGCTGCTAATATCCTTTGATGTGCTAGGATTAGATGAAGAACTCTGGCTCAGCTAGCAATATCCCACAGAGGGCAGATGCATATATATAGTAATGAACACAAATTCTCTTTGAGGCCTTACAGAGAAGCAAGGTTTAGATGCAGATTTAACAAACTGTTTTGGATTTCTGTAGGAAGATCTGAAAAGTGGAGCACACAACAACACCACTGTGTGTATATATAGCACACTTGAGGTGTAACTGTCAAGCGTTCTAAAAAGATTTGTGAAGTACTTTGGGAAACTGAGGCACAGAGGTTAAGGCCCTGTTTTTCAAAGCTGGTGAGTGCCTGCAGCTTCCATTAACTTCACTTGGAGTTAGGAGTAATAAGTACCTCTAAAAACATGTCCCAAGTGATTCCCTCATGATCAGCGAGTGAGTCAATAGCAAAGCTCCCCATAAACATCTGCAACTCTAACTCATCATTCTCCTTGAAGCACTTCTTTGCCATGATCCCTACAGAAACTTGACAGCCATTAGGCTGCTGATGTACTGAAACCACTGCCTATCATTCTGACCAATATTGTCTCATTGTTGCCTTGTCCTCTCCTGTCAACCTCTCTATATCCATCTGTTGTCTCTTTTCTTATACGTAGATTGTGAGCGCTTTGGAACAGGGACTGTCTTTTTGTTCTGTTTGTCCAGGTCCATGACTACAGTAATATAAACAATAATAATAATTAATAATAATGAAGAAGAAGAAAAAGAAGAACCCAGAGGGTTTTGGTTTTTTGCGTCCTACACCCATCCTGTGGCCTATCTACCAACTTAGCAATGCTTTACTTCTACTGACAAAGAGTTATATCACGGTCAATCTTTTTAGCCTCAAGATTATTTCAAATACCGGTGATTTAGAGATGCTGTAGCAAGATGTGCTAGTCAATACATTTTTTCTCTTTTGGATATGGAGCTGCAATAACAAGCCATCCATGGATTTTATTAAGCAGTGCTAATTTTCTCTTAGTTCTAGGAGCTATAGATTTTCTGAGAGAGAAGTTTGGCTCAGCTTCAAAATGATGGGGGTGGGAGGGAAGCATTTAATTCCTTATGACTACAATTATATAGACAATTTAAAATATCATAGCCTGGATTTAATACCCAGATTCCTAGAATTAATTAACTGAATAACTGATTCAATAATTTGAATCAAATAGCTTATCTGAGAAATTTAGCCTCTTTTTTCTTTCTCTCTCTTTCTTAGTTTTCTATTTTCCATGAACAGATCATACTGGTTTCTTCTTTAATTTTCTTAGAGTAGAGCTTACAGGTCTCCACTGAGATCATACTTCCATTATGCTAGCCTTTGTACAGACACACAGTATGAGATAATGTCCACCTCGGAAAAACTTATGAGCTAAATAGACAAACTGATAAGTGGTGGGGAGGGCAAAACAGAACTGAAATGACTTGATCAAGGTGACACAGCAGGTCAGTGGCAGAGCTGGGAATAGAGTCCAGGTCTCTTGAGTCACAGTCCACTAGACCAGTGTCTCTCAACCTTTCCAGACGACTGTACCCCTTTCAAGAGTCTGAGTTGTCTTGTGTACTCCCAAACTTAGTTTGTACTGACTTCGCTAGAGCTTTTTCTGTAGCCTGTTGTAAAACTAGGCAGATATCTACATGTGTTGATGTAGCCCCTGGAAGACCTCTCTGTACCCCCAGGGGTACACGTGCCTCTGGTTGAGAACCACAGCACTAGACCATGCTGTCTCCTTCAAATGTATTTATTTGAGTATAATCTTCCAAATATTTGGTTTTACCCTGTGGCTTGATCACAAATAGTTCATTGGGAGTGGTCTATATTTGTTAGTTCAACTATGTGTCTTTGTTGTGATTGGTTAAATAAATGACATGGCATTGTTTCGATCAGCATGTGACACTTCTGGAACAAGTTTCTGCAATTACTTTGAAATTATTTTCTGTGAACATTCATGCATGTAAACCTCAATTTCTCAAATGGTGGTGGATACTGAAGGCGAAAGGGGAACACACTCTGCCAAATTAGATTCATTTAAACAATTGCATGAATATTTGCAGAGATGTTTGTGCAGTATTCCCCCAGCTCTAGGAATGATTAGAAGGTGTGTGAATAGAAAACAGTGTCTTTCAATAGAAAAGCAATATAGTAAATTACTTGTGTTAGCGTCAGAGCTAAAATATAGGTTTGGCCTATGTGTATCTATACACCCCAAAAGGTGCAGCCAGCCCATCAACTTCAGAGTATAGCTATTGCATCATAATCTTGGTCGAGTCATAGGGTGATCATATTTCCCAAAGGAAAAACGGGACACGTGGGGCTATCCTGAGTTCCCCTCCCATGCATCTGTTTTTTAAAAAACATTCATTTCATGATTAAGTATTTGAAAACAGTTTATTTTTCTCCCATCTTTTACAAATATCCACATACAGTCTACTTAAATTCATAATAACTTACCTAAGCACTGTGGTGTGTATATGTAACTAAGCAGAATCACTAAGCAAAAGGTAGGGGGAGAGCTGCAGAATGGATAGTTGATTCAGTATGTGATACAGTATGTCATGCCAACATCTAAGGCTGCAGAAAATTAACAAGTGGGGCAATAGTAGGGTCAGCATTAGCATCAGCATATTTTTCATTGCTTTCTATTTTGAATGACCTGTTTGCTTGTATAAGTAGCAACATCAGCCTCCAGCTGGAAATGGAGAAAATTTTGTGTGTGTGTGTGTCCTGAATTTCAGCTGAGCTATACCACACACACACACACACACACACACACACACAAATACAAAAAAAAAAAACCCCTCAAACTAAAAGGAGTCAAAGGATTTGGATCAAAATGTGATGGCAATACAGCAGTTGATGACCATGAGAAATGGACCTGAGCGTTATGTGCAATCTTTAACTACCATTTTAAAAAGGAAGACAAAGACCTTTTCTATACAAAGTAACTAAATTAAAATCAATTAATCCAGTTTTGTGCTTCAGTTGAAATAATAGTCGAAATTTAACATCTAGAGAAAAGCAGGTAAGCAAGATGTTTTTTCTTCTAATTTGCCCCACCTCCCCCACAGCACCCATCATTAAAATTGAAAAGTAAAATATTCAACAAGTAGTTCTGATGATAATTAGTGGATTTCATTTTGTTCTAGGAAATTGCCACTTCATAAACATCTAATCTTTCTATAATGTCTTTAAATGACTAATTGTGTTGACTTCAAGAACTGTGAGTTGTCTACTTTAGAATTGGAAAGATTGCAATGAAACTTAATGTTCTAACATTTAAAAAAAATTAAAATTGTCTACCTGCCCTCCCTTCAAATTTGAAGAAAGCTCTAGCAGAGACCAATTAACATAATTAGGATTTATGGAGTTTTAGTTGTATGCAAACTGTTTTTCCCTCAGTTACATTTGTGGAACCCCATTGACTTTATAGGGTAGCGTGGATGTCATTAATAGCAAAATTTGTGTGTCTGCCATTGATTTTCTGCATTAATCTTTAGCTCTTTTAAGAAGTGTGACTTCTTAAAAGATGACTTAAGGGACTGGTAATGGGATACAGAGCCTTTTGCCTCTACATCACTGGTTCAGCCTAGATCAGTACTGACTGAAAGCCTTTACTGGCTGCTGGCTCTTTTGTTGTCCTAAGTGAGATGAATTGAAAGGTCCATGTGCACTTTCTAGTGAGCAGATGTCCAGGCTATAAAAGCTACCACCTAAATGATGACGATGTTTGCATCTTCAGTAGAAAGATGAACTTTCACTTTGACATTTAGAAGTGGCTCTTCTGGAGAGTGAGTGAGGCATGTTGGCTGGATAGTATGGGGAAACTTGCATTGTGTTTTCTTCTGATAAATAGAGGCCTTCAGTTAGCAGCACTGTCAGATTAGCCCTTTTTGTTAGCACTCAGTTCACTAATATTTAGGAGGAAAAAAAGCTGGGAGATGATAGGTGTTAATAATGAAAACTAAGAGATATAGCAGTGGCGGGTAAACAAAACCCAAATAAACTTTAAGGCCAGAGGGGTACATCATGATCATCTAGTCTGACTTCCTGCACATCGCAGGCCACAGAACCTCTCCCACATGCTCCTGCAATAGGCCTATAACCTCTGGGTGAGTTACTGAAGTCCTCAAATCTTGATTTAAAGACTTCCAGTTACAGAGAATCCACCATTTTCTCTGCTTCAAGCCAGCAAGCGATACATGCCCTACGCTGCCAAGGAAGGAGAAAAACCCAGCCAATCTGACCTAATGAAAGATTAGGAGAGCGCTCAATAATAAAGTGCAAAGATATAAAACTAACATTACATTTGGAAGTCAGCCAAACTTCAAACAGACATAGCACATGACTTCATGGGTTTGTAGACAACATACCCTGTAGTCCTTCCAAGTTCTTTGAGAATTACCAAAAAATCTTTCAGTACTTGCCTCATTGTTACTTTCATTGTTAGCACAAAGTTTTGCCACATAAGTGTAGTGCTGCTTATGTGACAATTAGACTATTGTGTTGTGACGCCAACCCGTCACATGTGTATGCTGTTCTCAGGTACACTGATGCAACAGAGAAGTCAATAGAGTTACACCCATCGGTGTGGGAAGAATAAAGCACCTATTGTCTGAGGATGGCTTTTAGATGCATAACGTTATTTTTAGGTGTAACTGGGCCAAAATATACTTCTCCTTTTATTGTTTTTAGGTGGACTTTTTGAGACCAAATATAGTATTAAAAGGAAAAGATTAGTCATTAGAAGAAAAAAAAGTAGAAACCAACTCTTACATGTCTTTAAACATGAGCTGTCACGTTACTTCCTACACACACACACACACACACACACACACACACACACACACACACACACACACACACACACACACACACACACCAAAACCAAAAACTCCTGGCAAAAGCTTTTCCTGTTAATTTTGTTAAGGGGACAATTCCAAATCTAATCACAGCTGGCTTGTGAAGTGAAGTGCAAATGTAATTCCCCTGGTCTGTCCACCATTTGATTTGGGGTAGAAGATAACGTACAGCAGTAAACTCTATGCTTCTGACTCCTCCAGTCATGTCTCTTGATAAAACTACCATATTTAATACCAGAATGTAAATAGAAATAATTGAAAAATAACATCTGTTTAAGTAGGCATTTTCAGGTTAAAACACTTTATTTAAAAAATACTTTTAACTCACATTAACAATGAGAATAAATTGGAAAAAATAAACATTTTTTCTCTTCTCTTCTCTTCAGCCATCCTTAGATAGTACTTGTATAATTTTTTAAAATGTTGTTTTCAAGTTGGCTATGCCTCTTTTATTCTCTGGTTCCTTGGCACTTGTAAAATGATATGATGTTTGGATTGCAAAAACACTGGAAGTAGAAAAATAGATATTTTTCTTTAAATTTCCTTTAAATATTTCTTCTTGATTTGACTTCATTCTGTCATGTTGTTCACATTCTAGTCAGTGTTTATCAAAAGTGTGCAAATGCTACATGTTTTCTTTCTTTGCTTTTTAAAAATATTTTCAACGGGAGAACTTTTACAATATAGCCAAGAGACCCCGGTGAAGATTTTCCGAAAAGTGGTGTCTAACCTTAGGCTTGTAGGTACATGTTCAGGTGCCTAAAGAAGTGGCCTGATTTTTCAAAAGTGTTCCCATTGAAGTCCAGGGGAACTGCTGTTTCCTCAACCCGTTTGAAAATCAGGCCACACCTTTAGATGCCTAAACATGGACTTAAGAGCTTAATTTTTGGGGTGTGTTTGATTATTTATTTTTAGTAATTTGACCTCTGGGACTAATCAACCCCTCTGAGATTTCTGAACTGAGGAAAAGACTCTGAGTTTTGACAAATAGAGCCTCTACCTCATTATTTCCTCTGAGTTGTGGTGGTGATGGAATAAGCCTGTTTCTAACCTCTATAAAATAATGTCTCGGGTCCCTAAAACCTGAAGCTCTCCTGAGAGCTAAGGAGATCTGCCAGAGGCCTAGCGCCCATGTGTGGAGATTCTGTGCTTCCAGACTGCTTCTCACTTCCCAGCCTTCATTGCAGTGTGATTCCTATCACAACATCTTCTGATTGCTGCCAATGACCCACCACCCCATCCTGTGCATGTCCTGTTTTGGCAATAATGGAATATGTTAGTAGTGAGGCTGTGGTGAGGTTGAAGTATTGGAGATCCCCTTTCCTCCTCAACCCCTTATTCTGCATCCTCCTCCCTGCAGAGCTCTTGCAGATAGGCTTTAGCAAGATCAGAGGAAAGGGGGATATCATTTGGCCACATGGAACGGAAAACTCTGCCAGGCACTGAGCAGGAGAATTATGCTTACTGTGAGTTAAAGTGGTGATTATATCAAGAGATGCATAAATATATGGACAGAGAATGACCCTGAAAATAAGAAGCTGTCGGACATTGGTTTAAACCATACTTGCTGTGTCCACAACTGACTTGCTGTCCATTTATCATTTAATCTCTGAATGTACTTTTAGTCTCACTAAAATGATTGATTAATCCAGCTCTGTATGGACAGAGCACACCAGGCTTTTATAAAAGGATCTTAACAGCTTCTCTGATAATGCCATTTGGAGAAGAGATGAACAGCAGTAGTTGGATTTCTTGGCCATATCCTGAACCAGTTAGGACAGAACCTGTTGTGTGTATTGGCTGCTAGCTCAGGAGGAGGAGATGGAGAAGGAACGAGCAGTGTTCATTACATTGGAAATCAAGATGCCCACTTTTCACATAGTGTATTTTGAAAGGAGGGGGATAAAAATCTCCAATTATGGAGCTGATGACATTTTCCCTCTCTTTGCACACATGCAATACATATAGTGCATACTAGCATTTAGATACTACATGTTTTGTTATAAATTATTTTCTCCAGTGTACATATGTTTCCTCAGCTTGGTAGAAATATAAACGTTAATGATGTACCAACCACCATAAAGAAAGTTATTTTCAAAATGTTAATTATAGATTCCCACACCATGATCCCCAAAGTGCAAAATTAGAGTTCATCTGATGGTTACCAAAGACTTAGTCTGCATGATGTGCACTAAAGAACAAGATATTTTTAAATCAAGCTGCTGTATATGAGTAATATGTGGAGAACTGTGAATAGTGCAAAGGCAGGATTTTGATGTTAAGGCATCAGAAGACCTTATTAGAGCAACTTGTTAGTGAATAAAACAGCCAATTTATCCTTACAACTGAATGCTCTCATTTATCCACACCACTCTGTGTTTGCTTCATGAGCATCTGGAAGGAAGATGGAATTTTTTTTTAAAAGGAAACAATCAACAGTAGAGCAGAAATCACAGCGCTTTTGCATTTAAAGCAGCTTATTTTTTCTGAAATTAGAGTATAATGTGATTCCAGGCTGCTCAGATTCTGATGTTAACATGTCTTTTAGATTTTGATGACAGTTAACATAAATATTAATGACAATTTCATTAGAACTTGATTTCATACAAAAGTGGATTATTCTTTGTATTGGTTTCTTTGTGCTAACTGTCGCTCCCTGTTGAATATATTGTAGCATCATCCAAAATTGCCATGTATGACATCTACTTTATTACATGCCTGGAAAAACAAACATTTTTCAAATTACAGGCATTTACAAGGAGCAAGAATAGGGCGAGCCCACATTTGATATAATGACTATCAATTATCTTGTGGAACAGTATAAGAGAGTGTCATGAGAGAAATTAAGCCAAAGCCAAAGGACAATTAGTACAGCAGGTGAATAGGAGACAGATATATTCTTGGCAAAACATTCTTTCTTTATATTTTCCCTTCCTTCCTTCCTAATATTTATTGCACTGGGTTACTTTTCCTCAAGTGCTTATGTTAATTATGGCAAAAATGTGTGATTAATATTCCATTGCTAGGCTAATTCTTTGTTTTGTAGGACTTCTTATTTGTGTTGTACAGCTTTTGTTGATGTGCTAGCTTCTAGCCTTCATTTACTGTAATAGCTTTACTGTAAATGATTCCCTTACAGAAAACATATAAATACTACAGTTCCCAGCATTATGATGTCATAGCACCTATAAATACTCGAAGAAGAGAAATACATCCTTTTAAATTGAGAGTTTATAGTTCTCATGTGGATACCTTCCAGCCAGAGGATGAGCAGCTCATAATTCTTTTTTTGACAGGATAAATGGGAAATCCATGATTCCTACCAAGTACTGTAGAAAGATCCAGACACCCAAATCCATATGCCATACTTTGCCTCGTACATGTTTGAAGTGCTATAGCTGACTTAATTGTTTTGCCCTAGGGATTCTTCCAAACGACTGTTGGCAGATACAAGTGATATTAACAAGACAAATATGTCTCAGTATATTTAACAGGTGATTACTGCTATTTCAAGGTAGTAAATTCTTATATTTATTCATCTATGATGTTCCTGCAGCAACAGAAGGCACGTTTGATTTTGGGGAAGGCAGCGGGCTCAGATAGTGCTGTGAAGGCACAGAAGCAGCGGCATAGTTCTACCATTAATTGTATTTCAACAGCAACAGTTAAAATCACTAGCATTTCGCTCTGTGTATACAAGTGATTTATAATTCTACATCCCCTATGTGATGGCATATGTAGCCTCCAAATGTCTAAGCTGTTTCTAGGCACTATGAGTGGATTTTTTTAATCACTGCAATATGTTGGATGTACCAAGGACTCACTATTTAACTTGGTTTTTTGTCTGTATTTCAAGTTTTCAGATGCCTCTCTATTAACTTGTTTATCTCTGTGACATTTAATAAATATAAACATCATACCTTCTTCCTGTCTCCTGTCATCTCATCTCATCTCTCTCTCTCTCTCTCTCTTTTTTACAATACAAGACTGTGTTGGTTATGACTAACTTACTATTTTGCTCATGATACAAAGAAGTTTTGCTCTTGTAAATGTGTCATTTATATGCCTCAACTCTGCTGGTAGTTTGCTTTAATGGAGCTGACTAAAGACAAAAACAGCTATGCCATCTTTAACATAAAACCTTAATCCCACAGCTATCCATGAAACCAATAGAACTGCAAAGGAAAAAGTATCCTCCTTTAGAAAAAGCTATAACTGTGATAGTCAGCACTATTTTAAATGCATTCATTATACAACTGCAAGGATAAAAGGATTTACTCCAGATTCACCTAGTGTAAATGAAAGCAGAATCTGGGCCATATGGCCAAATTCGCCTTCCCTGATACTGTGCAATCCAAGTGACTTCCCTGAAATTGCACAGATGTAACTGAGGGCAGATTACAACTAATATAGCAAAGTAAATGCTAATTCTGCTCTCATTTATGCCCCTTTTTGTGGAAAACTCCCTAAAGAATTTAATACAACATTCTAAGCTTTCTATAAGATTCCTTAATCATTCTATATCATTAATAGATAATATACACAAAAAACTATGTTAATAGAGTATTACTAAGGTTGCAAAGTCAAGCACTCAAGAGTTAGAAAATGCCAGAATTAAGGTTGCCTGTATCATAGAAGATTAGGGTTGGAAGAGACATCTAAGGTCATCTAGTCCAACCCCCTGCTTAAAGCAGGATCAACCCCAACAACCTTCATGTGACCCCCTTGTGTATATGCATTATGATACAGTCTTTAATTATATGATCACATGCTCCCAGCTTCAGTCTCCCTCCCTGGGATCCTAATTCAGTCTGTCTGTACCCTACCTCCTGCCTATCCCCCACCCCACCCCACCGGTTCCTAGTTTGTCTCCTTGGTCAGCCAGGCCCTGTCTCCCCAACCTCACCCAGCTCCTTGCCAAATCTCAGTGCCCCCCAGCCAACTGCCTCCTGGTTCCCCCATTTCCCTCACTGGTTCCCAGTCTCCTTGTCCAAACAGTCCCAGTCTCCCCACTTCAACTCTTAGTCACAGTTTCTCTCTGCACTCCAGTTCCCGTCTCACCATACTCTCTGTCCCTTTACCTCCCCTTGGTCTGTCTTTTGTAACCTCTGCCTCTGTATCAGAGGCTTCCTCCTCCATGCTGCCGGGAGACTTGTTGGGAGGGTGGCCATTGACCGCACAGGAGAGACAGGCTCTCAGTTCTAGTGTCTGGCCCCCACCCTAGCCTGGATCAGTCATTATAGGAATGTCCTGCTGAGCCCCTATAACTCTGTGCTGCTGGAGTATGCCGAGTTACTCTGTTGGGACAGTGTGCACAGAATCTGGTCAGCATTAGAAGCTGAGAGAAGCTTGAGAATGCTTATTGAGTATAGAATCTTTGGAGATTTTAGCTATCTGGTTTCTACTGAGCATGTCTGAACTGTGATTTTTTTTTTTTCCTCACAAGCTTATAACTAAGCCAAATTTGAGTGGATTTTCACAGGGAGGCACATCCTTGGTACAAATGCCCACCTGCCAAATAAAGTCTCTGGACCATAAATGGGGGTGAAGGCCTGGAGCTTTTCAAAAAAAAAAAAAAGTCCCCAGAATTAAACACAGGCAAAACAATGCATCTTTTTTTTTTCTCTACCCATATTCTCAGAAATGGCTGCACTATTCTGGCTGAAAATTTCCAAAAATATTCAACGGACACCCAGCATGGAAAATGTCAGCCCAAATGGTGAAAGTGTTGCAAAGTTATACGCAACTGAAACCAATAAGAATGTCCCAGCTAGAGAATTCCATAGAATGGTTCAAAAGAGCTATAGAATGAGTATCATCCTCTGTTTGGTTCTGTAAATAATTTCTGTAGAAACCTCTTCACATTTTCAGATAACCCAACTGGTTTAATATAGAACTTTCCATAAAGGCCACACAACTCCACTGAAGTCAATGGAATTGCACAGGATGTAAGTAAGCATAGCATTTGGCTCTAAGAAACCAGTGATGTGGTGCCAGTTTTTTAAATATTGGGCTTCTGCAGTAATTTCGCTGTTAGCATGTGATTAAAATCTGCATCCTGGGGCATGCCTGTTGAGGGGGAAGTGGGGGGGAATGGAGGAATTTTTTATTAGTTTTCCTATTTAAATAAAACCACTTTCTCATAACTATAATCAAGGAGAAAGATTCAGTACCTCTGGGTGAACAAATAGTATTAGCTAAATATTGCTGGCACAGTTAAGACTTTGTCCCTGAGAAATACACAGTGTATATTAATAATATAGTACAGTGTTCAGTTTGTGATTTGAAGGGTTTTAGGGAGGGAGTGAAGGGTTTTAGACTCTTCCCTCTTATGAAATTGTTTTGAAAATACCTGCTACTCAGTGAAAACTGGTTCCTTGCAAAGACAAAAATTTGCTGTTCAGAAATATTTTTATGACACAAACAATTTATGTCAGGGATGATTTAGTAACATCCAAAGAAGGAAAGATTCTATCAGAGGAAAGGAAATCATTGCCCCAGCCCTCTCTTTAATTTTGTTTATGGAATTTTAACAAGGAGCTCCCAGCAGTCTGCTCCAGTTCCATTAATCTCAACTATAGAATAAAGGCCACATTCTGCTCCTATTTAGAATGGTGCAGACCTAGAGTACCTCTTTTCTGGATTTACACTGTTAGCAGAAGCTGGTGTTAGACCTATTGAATAGGCTTTCTTTTCTTACATATGAATATTAATGAAAATGGCCTGATTTACCAGTTCTTGTAGGCTCATTTTTATTTCTGGTTGGCTTAATTGCTAAACTCAAAAGAGAGCAAAATAAAATAAAATAAAAACAAATGCTGTTTTCAATACATCTGATGAATGGCTGTTCTTTTCCCCTCTTTGACAGTCTTTGATTAGAGAATGGGTCTATAGTAAAGAGAAACAAAGTTAGTTGTATCTTGGCACCAAATCTTTTCCTTTTAAGTAGCATGTATGTAGGAAAGAATACTGGGAAGTTACCAAATAGCAAACTCCTTATGATAACTCAGTCAATAGAACTGTATTCTAGTTCAGTATTCACTATTTTATTTCAAAGTACCAAATTAGTTGTTATGATTTAATATATACTGAGCTAATGGATGTAAAGATACCAATTTTAAAGGCATCTTTAGCCAGGGCCGGTGCAAGGAAGTTTCGCGCCCTAGGCGAAACTTCCACCTTGTGCCCCCGCCCCAGCCCTGCGGCAGCTCCCCGCCCCCCCTCCGCCCTGAGGCGCCCTCCCCGCGGCAGCTCCCCCCCCCCCGGGGAGCCATGCGGCAGCTCCTCACCCCAGCTCACCTCTGCTCCGCCTCCTCCCCGAGCACACCGCCCCCACTCTAATTCTCCTCCCAGGCTTGCGGCACCAAACAGCTGATTGGTGCTGCAAGCCTGGGAGGCGGGAGAAGTGGAGTGGCGACCGCGCACTCGGGGAGGAACTCTGTAAAATAAAAAAATTGGGGGCACCGCTTTTTGGCGCCCCCAAATCTTGGCGCCCTAGGCAACCACCTAGTTCGCCTTAATGGTAGCACCGGCCCTGTCTTTAGCCTACATACTTCTTCCCTTTACATCCATGGCATATTTTGGAAGCCAGAGAATTTCCACTGCATGCTTTTGAAGGACCATTCACAATGGCCCCCAAGGAAGTTGCAAGCTGCAGTACAGTAGCCTAACTTCATAGGTGACTTTGTAACAGAGCTCCACACTGTGGGACTGCACTGAAAGTAATAAAATTACTTTGACAGCTAGTATTCCCTGTTGCTATTGAGTTTTCAAATGGAGCCTTGATTTCTCAATAGTAATTGCATTTTGATTGCTTTGCTATCCCAGTGTCATGTAACAAGGCAGATAATTCTTGATCAAGTCCCTCCACTTACAAAGGGCTCTGAAAGGGTGAGGTGCAGAACTGGAAGATCACAGCAAAAGTAAGGGCAGTAAGCTTAAAATAATGGCTGATCCTGCCATCTTTAATCAGGCAGACCTTTCATTGACCAAGTACAGAGGAGAGCTTATGCAGCTTACAAGGTTGTATAAGCGTTAGCAGAAGACTGTCAGCCACCCGGAATGAAGGCGGTCAGGCCTAGTGGGTAGGGTCAGAGCTGGAGTCAGTAATCAGGAGCCAGAGCCAAGGGTCAAACTGGATGGCAGGAGATGGAGTGAGGGTTCAAGGCAGGGGCAGGACGCAGGCGAGTCTGGGTGCAAGGCAGGAGCAGCAGGAATAAGGTGAGGCAGGAGCAGGCACAATGGTGGGCATGAGCACTGAGAATCCTGGGAGCTGCTGCTGCTCCTGGCTTAAGAGGCATCCTGTTGGCCTCTGCAGCCAATCATGCGGTGCAGCTAATCAGGCAACCTGCTGCAGGCCAGCTGTACTGATGAGACTGCCTGGAGACTAACTCTGCTGCAGGTGCTAATTCCTGACACAGGCTTGGTAAAACCAGACCTCTAGCAGACCAACCTACCCTGGGGAATTTCAGCCTGGTGCCCAAAGGGAAAAGAGGGGAACCACATACACCAGATAATGCAGGGCTCAGTGTGTGCAATTTGAAGGAGGCAGAGGTGGGAATAAAGTTTTTTAGACTATTTTTTAGCTTTCTACTGTTTCACTCATTCCATCGAAAGGAGCCTGCGGTGTTGCTCAGGGGCTAGGGAAAAGCACGTTTTAGAAATTTCAGCAAAAGTTCTGCTAGCTAAACGAATGTAGGTTAGTTACTGTTGGTTGTGCTCTGGTGACATTTCTGTGCCTACGACTGGCCCCGTTAACTTTGATGGGAGCTTTTTCTGAGAGACTACAGGTTTAGAACCCATGTGGGTTTCATTTCTGTAGCATTTTGATTATTCTCATTTTCCTGATTCAGCCTTACAGAGATGAATAATGTATTGAATTAAAGTGTGATAACACCAGGTCTGTGTGGCATAGTTATAAATGCAAGTTTAGAATAAGGAATGTCCTTTGTAATGAGGAATAGTTGAGAGATGTTCACTGATATTTTGATATGAAAGTAATACTCTATAACCATATCAGCACTATAATTGTCCAGGCCCATCAAATAATACATCTAATGTAACAATGAATTAACTATTAATCCTACTTCAGTAAGCAGACTCCCAATTTCCTACTCTCCATCCCACAGTATGTCCAGTCAACCAGTTCCTTAGCCCCACATGCTCATACTGAAAGGGCATGAGTCCTTGGTTCCTTATCAGTTCCAAACCTGATGGAGAGTATTTTAGCTTTTCTGAGCCTTACAGTGGCTGCATGAACCAGCACAATTCATTAGAGTGAATGTCTTCTTTCAGGAAGTCTGCTCTGGCATCTCACTGTGTTTGGTTGGCTCTCCAGAGTCCTGGCAGCCCAAATAGTACCGAGATCTCTTTCTATTTTTCCTACTCAGCTTCCGCAACTAGCTCTTTCATCAAGTCTCCTGTAGCAGAACAGCCCACGTATAGCGCTTGGCACTGTGAGGTGAACTTCTTGTGTCCTGGCACCTGCCCTTCTGCTTTGCTTGTCCACATATTATCATTATATAATGTGCAACCTCCATAGTTTCTGATCCTCCTATTTTTTTAGCTGGAGTGGCTGATTTCACTTTCCTAGGACTAATAATCTCCACCTTTTGTTCTTGACTGGCTTGTATGGAGGACAACATCATTTATGCAAATAAATTCAGTTATGTCTCTACTCTCCCCTGAATCAGTTCATGCTATGCCAATAAAAGTAGATTTCCCCCCACCCATTTTTCAATAACAACATTTCCTGTGCAACCAATTATACACAGCCTATTAAAGTCACAAGAGCATTTTCTGAGTTCTAATCTTGGTTGGAAGGCTACTATCCTGTTTCACCTACATGATGATGTGGGGCCTTGCATGACTTTCTAACCAGCTTGCTCTTTTTTCTAGTAATGTGCAGTGCCTTAGAATCATAGGAGTTAGAGACATAAAAATCTTCTTAAGTCATCTACTCCAATATGCGGGATTGTTCCCTACAGTAGATTTTTTGCTGCTTTGTCCAATCTAGATATAAGTGTCTCAAGAGATGTGGCTTCCACTACTTTTTTTGGAGACAATTTCATAGCCTAATTAATCTAGTTTTTCCTGATATTCAGCCTAAATTGTCCATCTTTTAAATTTCTCCTCATTACTCTTATTTATAGTCTCTTGGGCTGTGCTAGACAATTACTCTACCTTCTTGCTTTTTACGCCCTTTCAATAACATTGCAGGCAGTTATAGCCCTGATTAATTATTGCTTTGCCAAGTTACATATTCTTGGGGTCAAATTTTGCTCCTGAATTTATACAGGGTTGCAAAGGTGTAACAGAGAGCAAAATTAACCCTTGGTGTAAAACAGCATTCTGCAACTGCCTCTATCCTCTTCTCTCTCACATACATCTTCAAACCTTTTACCGTCCCTTAGTTCTCTCTGCTCCCGTATGTTACCCAGTGTTTTATGATTTTCTTCACTGCTGCATTCTAGCCACCTCCTTGCATCATACAGTTCTTCATTCCCAGCCCTTTCTATCCTCTTTTCTTCCTAACTTTCTGCTTCATGAGGCTTTCAATTTCTCTTGGGTGCAAAACCTAGTTACTTTAAGAATTTACTAATTTTAGGACTTTATCACCATCCTTCAATCTGCAGGGTTATCATAATTACCATTAAGTGCATTTAAAAGAAAATCTTTCACAAACAGTAGTCCTAGAAGTTCCTGTCAAATAATGTGTTCCACATAAGAATTACACTGTTTCTTTATGAAATGTTTTCTCAGAATTTATCAGCTCCAATGAAAATGTTCATATGTATGTGTTCTAGAAAGCACCCAAGTCCCACATCTATACCCAGTCTTTTGCATCCTCTCTATGTGTTTATTAATATGATTCCTTTAGTTGCATATCTAATCTAAAGGAAAATTTATCCATCTGTAAAAGATCAAACAAGCAACTTCCCTAAAACCAGAAAGCATTCTATCAGAGATAACAATTACACCCAAATGATGTCTTGTCAGACCCCACAAGTTGCAGGCCCATTACATGCCCCTTGCCTCAAAAGCCTGCATAAAGTGACAGACTGCAGTGTGTCTTAAAATCAACAACCCCAGACTAATTTGAAACAAGGAAGGAACTCACCTCTCAAGCTGAGAGGAGCCCACAGGAAGAATGCCTTGCTGGCAACTTCCTTCATTTATACCCTGAGGGCTCTAGTTTAAGCACCTCCATGACTACATTTATGCAGAATGGCACAGGGAGAGAGATGTTCTCTCCACCAGACAGAGTTTCTAAACCATTTAGGGCTTTATTGGTAAATAGTGCCACATCAGACAGCATCAAAAGGGAGCCAGTGCAGATCTCTGAGCACTGGTACCACATGTAGAGTTGAGCAAATAACTGATCCTTCAGTTCTCTGGAAGGTCTGAAAAATAAATAAAGTCAAAAATTGATTAGACCCCAACCCGAATCCACAATTTGTGAAAAATTTCAGTGAATCAAAAAAATCCATTTTGACGTGAAACATTTTGTTTCAAGGATTTTTAAAGGGCTAGACTCAGAAACAGCTGGATGCATAGTCAAATGGCTAGGGTGCTCATCTGACACATGGGGATATATCTACACTGCAGTTAAACACTCCTGGCTGGCCCATGTCAGCTGATTTCAGCTCACGCTGCAATATTGTTGTGTAGATGCTTGGGCTGGAGCCCGAGCTCAGGGACCCTGTGAGATGAGAAGGTCCCAGAAGCCCAGGATCCAGCCCAAGACCAAATGTCTACACAGCAATTTTACAGCCTTACAGCCTGAGTGAGCTGACATGGACCAGCTATGGGTGTTTAATTGCAGTGTAGATGTAACCTGAGAGTCCCAGGTTCAGTTCTTCCCTGTGTCTGATGTGGCGAAGGGATTTGAACTTGGATCTCCCACATGGCAGCGGCACATCCTAACCACTGAGCTGGGATATTCTGGTGTGAGGTTTTTCTCCATCTCTTCTGCTGAAGCTGGTCCACTGTGCCTAAATAATTAAATAGTCATTAGAGCAGGGACTTGAATTTGGCTCTCCTACATCCTTGGTGTATGTCCTAACTGCAGGTCTATAGAGTCATTCTCACTCTTTGGCCCAATGACTATTCATAATAACAATGAATAGTCATTTGGTCAGGGGAAGAAGACCCTGTGTGCCAGTTTTTCTCTCCACATATTGCTCGCTTCATTCCCTTGTTCACATAAATGTATGCATCTCAATACATCTTCTGAATGTCCTTTAATACTATGTCAGTCCACTCCAATATCAAACATACATTTTAGTATTCTTGGTAGTAGTGTGCAATTCCAATATGTACATGAATAAACCTGGCACCAATTTCTTTTCATTCTACTGAATATAACGTGATGGTCAACATCTAGAGAATGTATTGCACCCTTTTTTTCTCTTTCTTGGATTTAGATGTGTATTTTGTTTAGTGCGCTAATCCAGAAACTAAAGGTTAATACCTTCATTGAACATGGGTTTATGAAAACACGAGGTATTTGTCCCTGTTCACAAGAAGAACTTGGAAAAGACAAAAGATGATACATTGGTACAACTAGCATTCTAGCCTGCACCTAGGTTTAATTGGTCTAGAAACTGGGTTGTGCAGTAGAGCAGCTAGCAAGAAGCATGATTATGGTTCGACTGCTGCTTTGATTTTCCAGAGCTTTAGAGACTTCTATCTATCCTTAAACAAACAAATAAAATAAAATAAAAGGCATTTTACAGTCAATTGAAATGAACATTCTTAAATTTTTCAACACACAATCTGTACAACCCTCTGAGAATAATCTTATAAGGAAAACAAATCACTTGCATATAAAAATAAGTATTTAAAACTGGATAGCCTTTAAAGGATTTTTCAGGCAATCATTCATGTGCTGTGTTAATGGCTGGTTCTGTGAGAGTCTATTGGGGACATAACTGATACCTGTTGGTTATGTACAGTACATCCACATAGCTTAACTGAAAGACTATATTGACTCTCTTATTCTGTATGTATGTAGCACACCGTATAGTGTTTGCATTTCACGGTTTGTTGGTTGAATTTGTTTGTACAGTGTACAATTCCATACATTATATAGAGATGCCACTATAAACTGTGTTTGTAGCTGTGTCGGTCCCAGGATATCAGAAAGACAAGGTGGGTGATGCATTATCTTTTATTGGACCCACTTCTGTTGGGGTAAGAAACAAGCTTTTGAGCTTACACAGAGCTCGTCTTCGTTGGCGATCACAATGGATCACCTTGTCCAGCTTCACACATTGCACAAAAAGGGTACGAGTAACAGCATCAAGCAAATCCACAAAAGCATATATGTTTTAAGTGAGGATTTAAATGTAGCTAAGTTAACTCTGTCAGCTGATTCCACATGAGATGTGAGGGAATTGTACAAGTGAGGGGCAGCAAAATGAAACAAGCTGAACTTACAAGGCTGTGTCAACACCCCTGGGGCAAAATGGGTACAAGGTTGAGATCATCAATATTTTCAGTGCCTTCTCAGCAGTTAATGTCAGGCTGTCCTCACACTTTGGCACTAAGTGGGGATGAGAAGGCACATTTAACAACACATTACAATACTGAGAAAATCAGCATAGTTCACATGGATGTTGCAGCTGCTTCCATCATATTAGATTTAACGGAGCATTTTTTATAGTTCCTCTGAATAGGAGAAGTATATTGCAATGGCCAGGGTTATTGAGATGTTTATACTGAAAGTAAGGGTATTGGGCCAGGTTCTGATATCTTTCCACTGGTGTAAATCTGAAATAACTACTAAACTCACTGTATTGACTCCATATTTGCACTGATATAATAGATCAGAGGCTGCCCCCCCACACACACACACACGCCCCCCTGTGATGTTATAGTGAGACAAGGCATGCAACAGGGCTAAAAACTGTAATTTGTTTTTCTTGCTTAGTTTTGTATATCCAGGCTTTGGCCCTTAGCTCAGGAAAGCTACTGTGAATCAAAGATTAGTATCCCAGGCAGTACTGGTATGTTTACTCTGATTGGTGTTACTTGCAAAGGAAATGCAACAAAATGTAGTGCATGCATTAAGGAGGAATTATTCAGTTTGAGCAGGAAGTAAGGAAGCAAGTTAGTGTAATACTATTGCTTTTATTTCATTATTAAAGGACCATGATACGATATTATGGAACAGTGTTGGGGGAAGGCTGTGTCTGTCTTAATATTCTGTATGCTACTGAGCACACTTGTGGTGATTATTAATAATGAGTCAAAATCAGATGTAGGATGAGATTTCATCCCTGCATTTCATAACTGATTTTTTTCTCAACATGATGGTTCTGATCTTCAGTGATGTAAATTGAAATAGCTTCATTTAATTCAGTGGAGCTACACTAGTTCAAGACAGCTTCAGACTTGGCCCAAGAAAGATTGTATTTAACAGTTATGTATTTCACATATCATATCCAATAGGGAAATGCACATCCAGATAAACAATAACAGAGACATATTAACAAAAAAGAACATACAAAAAAGGAGGAAAGGACACTCATGAGTCCTCAGTAGGAATTCCCATACTACCACACTAACCTGGAGGCATTTGACCCTGCACTCCTGTGGGTCTCAAATCCTGTAAGCCCTTGTGTAATGCACAACAGGCGATGCCAAACTGTTGTGCTCCAGCTCAAGTGTGATCCGGGGGCACTATCCCCCCCTCCCCCCCCCCGCACTGCGAAGTACTAAATATCAATCCCTGTTAATGCCCATGCAAACAGACGTTTGTTCAAAAGGAACCTGAAGGTTGAGTGTATTTTCTCTTCTATGCTAACTTTGCCACACCAACCTAGTTTAATCTGTGAAGAGGTCATGTGTGTGTGTGTGTGTGTGTCTGCACAAAATGTTCCATCTTGTGTAACTTTCCTTAACCTCTTACAATCATCAGTCTAAAGTTGGAATGTATAGTGCACCCTAATCTCTTTATAGGAGTTTTTTACCCTTGTTTACTTCATCTCACGTTGTAGAGTGCTATCATTCTTGGAGAACTCTCAATTCTTAGGCTGCTTCTCACATACTTTGAATTTGCTTTCCACATTTTCCTACTTGTGTTGCTTAATGTTCTTTCTTTACCCAACAAAAAAACCATGTGACAGCATTAACCTTTGTCGCATAAGGATATTGTGATAGAGTTCAAAGTCTCTGCCGCATCCATTTTTTGTGATAAATTCTGATCAAAATATTTCCTGCCGTATCCAGTTCCAGCAGGCAATCCACTAAGACTAAACTTACATTTCTTCTGAATGAAACATTAAGAGAGTTTTGTTTGTTCATTATTTCTCAATGCTGTTTTTTCAGAGGCTTTAAGAAATAGTTTTAAAATCTGAGAAGGAATACATAATTACTTTTTATTTTGTTGCAGTATGTTACATTGGTTATCATAATGTGTGTGATTTGCAGATGTTTTCAGAAACTGCAGGTTCCATTTTAAGATAAGCATCAATATCTTGCGACAGGTTTTTCCCCTCTCCTTTATCCTGTTGCCGGCCTTGCTCTGTATGTGTGTGTGCATGTGCAGTATCAGATTGAGAGAGATGTCTGACTTTATGGTTGACCTGGAAAATGGTGTGTAAAATATTGTAATGCATCAATTTATCAAGCCATCTCCCCTGAGAATACTGAGGGAGTTGATTGAGATCACTATATTAGACAGCTTGAGCATGACACCAAAGTTAATATCCCTTCATATATAAGATGTGCAGTTACGCTTTCAGCTCACCTTTGTTATTTGAATTCCTTGGAAACCCATCCTCTGCTTTTAATACCCCCAAAGAGGAACAGTTTGTAGAGGTGTGACCTGGGCTCCATAGAAACAAACAAATGTGAATTTCCTTGCTTACCAGTACCATAATTGTGATAACTGGTCTGACTGCTAGGCCTTGGAGCTCCAGCTTTCACACATGGTACAAAACTCTATAAAAGAAACAGCTCTTCTTTTAGATATGTTGTACTTTTTTTACTTTATAGAGTTTTCATCATCTTCCTGATGATGAAGTAACATATTACAAGTGTACTTTATATTCATGTATGGTTGATGGGGTCTAGAAGGGGGCAGAGAATGGCTAGATCATGATAAAACTACTGGAACCAGGCAAAAATCAATAGATTTGAATCTCAGGGCTTCTTGCAAACTCTTTTTTTCCTGATTTTTTTTATTCTCATAAATTTATATCCCAGAAATTTTGCTTGGCTTTTCAGGTTTAAATAACTCTCCAAAACAAGAGTTTTTCTCTCTGCTTTTGAATCAAAAGTACTTTTAGCATGGTCACCACTAGGACGGAATACATCCCTGTGTTCACTCCCTACACATTATTGCAGTCATCTTTGTACAAGTTATGTCGCGTGCAGTATCATTTGAAAACTCATAACTTGCTGATCAGTAATATCATGGTAAAAAATGTGTAGCAGCTTTATGCGTAAAGTTATAATTTTCCCTGTATTATGTTAAAAATACATGTTCAGACTCGATGTAGCACCAAACTGGACTAACAGATTTGTCTTGAACAAAGGAGTAAAAGCTTGTTTCAGTTTGCATTTAAGCAAAAGGAAGTGTGGAGAGGAGAAGTGGTAGCACTGAGCACTCAGTTGCAGCTCAGCAAGAGTGCTGAGCATTGAGAAATGTGCGGAGTCCTTATTGGCATGGCAAACCTCTGGGCCCATGCTGAACTGAGCACTGGTGGGAAAAGCAGTGGGCATCATAGGATGGCAGTAATAGAAAATGGCAAGGGCACAGATACTTAAGTAGGCTCAGTGAATATAAATGATGGGCACATTGGTCACTTCTAGGTTACTCCTACAGGCAGGTTGGAGTAGCAGTTCACTCAGAGATCAGCTACTAACACAGAAATGCCCTCAGTTTCTAAGAAAACAAGATCACTCACAGGCAGCTTCCTGGTGCTGGCGTATTCTGGGCACAGTATTCTTACCAGCCCGCAGTGCCTGCTATCGTCAGGTTATTTTATGTTCCTGAACAATGGGTAATGAAGCACTATACCCAGCAGTCCCTCCAATGGCTCAGTGTTGCTCTCATGCCTGTCATCTGCAGAGACCAGGGAACTTTGCCTGGTTTGGGGCTCTATTATAAAAGTTTCACACAGGACTAGAAATGATGTATTTCTATGTGATCATTTGCTGGTGTCAGTGTGACCTGCAGAACATGTCTTGAGACTGTCAAGCAGACTTGGATTTTTTGTTTTGTTTTGTTGGTACTGTTAGAGGCATAGATAGGGTATCTCTTTCATTGTTGTCAAATAAATGGTATGAAAATGTTGAAGCAGTCAAATGTAATTTTGCTAGTCTGCAGCAATATCCATAGCTCCATTACCATATCCCCCACAAACCACTTGCTGACTGCTGCTTCCATTTTACATTAGATACCCGTGATCCAAGCTGACAGCAGCTGTGCAGCCCACTTCTCCTCCAAAAAGGAAATTTCGTAATTTTTACATCATTTTAACTCATCTTAGATTTTATTGACATATAACATCACAAGGGGCACTGGACATGCAACAAAATAAAAGTGATGCAAGACAGCTGGTCAGAAAACTGTGACAGCTGAAGTGCATGTTCTGGATTGTATATAGAAAGATTGGAATCATGAGTATTTGGCCTCTTTAAGCCCTAGAATATTATCAAGTACTTGTTCTCACAAAAAAGTAAAATTCAATTATATGTATCTTGACCGGAAAAAAAAAAAGTAATTTACTTTGGTAAGTCACTATATGTAAAAATCTGCAGAATCAAACTGTCACCCAAAACTATTCAGTTAATTATTTTACCCCATATTTGCAAGCCTCCTCACTCCAGAGGCAGATTAAGACCAAAGCAGGCTCAAATCCACCTATGCTTTTCTGCTCCTACCCATTTATAATAATTTAGCCATATATCAGTTGTGGGTGGCATATTGAACTCCACATGGCTCTCAGCAACTGTTTGTTCCCTTTCCTTTCTTCAGTCTCATTGGATGATGGCTTGCAAGATGGAAGGAAGGCAGGCATCTGGGATTTAAGCACCAATAGAGGCCACCCAACCACTATGCCCCCTCTCTGGAAAAGCACTTAGGTGCATGTTGCATTATAAGCATTGAGTAAGCCCATTATTTCAATGGGATTATTCCCATGGTTAAAGTTAAGTATCTGCTGAAGTGCTTTCCTTGGATTGGTGCCCATTAGCTGGATGAATTTTTACCTGCTGCTTGCTGACTCGCTGTGCTGTCAAGGCCTGCCTCTCACCACGAGGCCTTGCTTTCAGATATACTGCTTGGATCTGCCTGTATTGCAATTCCTGATCTTTGTTGGAAATTAAAATAATGTCCCCAAATGAAAGGCTATTGTGCTGGCATTTCATACCCAGCCAGAATTGAGGTACAAGACATCTCACAAGACTGCATGTTCTCTTCAATTTTCAGATCAACAAGGCTCAGATAAGCCTTGTAGAAATAGCCATCCAAATTTAACTCTACCTTCTGCCTTTGGATGTTTGTCAATCCCTACCAAAGCTACGAGAAAAATTGGCACCCTTCTGGGCATGAACAGGATTGGAGTCTGAACTACCCTCAGATTGAACCTGCCGGGGCTGTAGTATATAGGTGAGACAATGTGGTTTCAATGTACTCCTTTTGTGGACAAAGAGATGTCTTCAATCTCCAGAGCAGTCAGTAGGCATCATTCATTAGCAGTACATTCCGTTTTAAAGAACGTAATGCCCTCGCACACTAATTCAGTTATTTTACCTTGCATAGCAACAAGCAATGTGAGAATGGAACTTCAAGCTATGAAGTCCAAATGAAACATTTCTGCACCCTGTCTGTACACTGTGCTTAGCCTGGTAGTTCTTTAGGGTGAGGACCTTTGTTTTGTTCTGTGTTTGTACAGTACCTAGCACAATGGGCCCTGGCCCATGGCTCAGCCTTCTATGTGCTACCACAGTATAAATAATACACATCAGTAAATGCAAAAAATGCATTTATATTGCAAATGGGCACATGATTTTATTTTATACTAATCTGTTAACATCATAAGTGTATAGATGACTGTTGTATAAAAGACAAGAAGACCCTGACCTCAACTTTCCATTTTAACAGGCAATGTAATGACTGTACATGTGTTGGTCCATTAGAGAGTGCTGATTGAGATGTTACTGCTCAAGGTATGTTATTTTCCCCCTCAAAATGCTATTTCCAGAGGTTTATTGCTAGGGTGTGCAAATTCACTCAGGGCTGAGACCTGCTTTTCACTTAAGTCTCTGTTTGGAAGCATTTTTGTTCTTTCGCTATTTAATTATAATGTGTTTTTAAATAAGCGTAGCTATACATGAAAAAATGCATTTCTTTTTATGGTTTCACCATCTTCTGTTCTAATTCAAAAATCAATTTGATTTATTTTTTTAAATTAAATGTTGTGACTCTCTAGTCTATAAATTGAACTGCTGCCTTTGGATTTATATATTGCAATTTTGTTTTTATTTAAATACATGAAATTTTTAGCAATATCACTTAAACATATGAATGGTAACTTTTTGTTGTTGCAAAAACATAAAGCCCATATACAATAAAACATTTAGGTGCCTGTTGAATCTTAAGTGAGTAGCTCCATAAAAATCATGGGACTACTCATTCCCTTAAAATTAAACACCATGTGTAAGTGCATTGCTGGAGTGGGGTCTAAACACACAGACTATACTAATGGACTGTATCTAAATTGCAGGAAATAGATTCTGATGCTTACCCTGTTGAAATCAGTGGTTACTTTGTCTACATTGGTATAAATGAAACCTGAATGTCACAATAGCCATTATGTAAAATACATACAGAGTTACACCAGATAAATACCTGCATCTGAATTTGTTGATCTGTAGGGTATGATACAAGGCTTATCTATTTGCGGAAGGATGAAGTTTGTTTAAGGTTGTAAAATTTTATTTGGGGGTGTTGGAAGGAGCTATGATTTTGGGGGAGCTGAGGTGGGGAAGTTTCAGTTCTTCTTTGAGTAGTAGCCTTATGGGTGCTCCACGTCAGGATGGGTGTGCAACCATGCACTCTTGATTGGAGACTGCACGGGGGCAGTATCCACAGATCCACACCTGCACCTTAGACCCTTCCTGCTCCAGTACCAGGGCATACAGGGAGGGGCAGATCTGCTGCCACTCCAGTTCCTTCTCAACTGACGGTGGCTTGAAGATGGAGCATTGAAGGATACATTATCTGGCCTCATGGTTTGCTACACCTCTTGCTAAAAAAAATTTTAATTTTATTTTCATAGTATTTTTTTGTTTTTAGCACACTTTGTGCTTTTAAAAGTGGGGGGGGGGGTTCCTCTCCCCTTTTGTTTTTTTCCCTGATTTGGGCCTTTGTATTTCTTGGGCCTTGATCCATGAACTCAAATGTGGGTTATGCCCAAAACCCGATGCTTCAAACCATGTCTGCAGGGATGTGGGGATTAGAATGCGGGTCTGCAGTCTCTGTGATGGTTGATGTTCCCACAGTGTTTCCAGGAGGCCATGCAGAGCCACAGCCAGGGAGAAATGCGGAGAATAGACACCGCAGGAAGTACTGTCCGAGGGACCCAGAGGGACCGTACCAGGCAGACCTCTGATTGTCCAACCACTTTATTTAACCCTGGAGGGTGCCCCAGGAAGTTGTCTGGGCAACAACTCAGACTTTGGGCCTGTTGGAACTCTAGACTTCCTCTTGTCTCCTGATCTCTGGTCTTCAATTCCAGCCTGATCCTGACTCTTGCCTCCTGACTCTAGTGTGGCACTCTCTCTGATCGCCCGTCTCTGACTGTGGCATGACTCTGATCTGATTCCCGCCTCCTGATTCCAGCTTTGTACTCTCTTTGGTTTCCGGCCTGACTTTGACCCCGACTCTTGCTTATTGAACCCAGCTCTAGTGGTTCTTCTGACCCCTGCTCACCTACTACCATCCCTGACATGTGGACGTTAGCCCAGCTGTAACCATTAGGCCAAACCACTAACATTCTGGTCCCTTACAAAGTCTATCTCAATGGAGGAGCCCTGCACAGATACAAAATGTATATCTATGAATGCAGGCATCCACGGATATAAATCGTTATCTGCGGAGCTACCTGTATCTGTGGCTCTACCAGGAACCACAGAGGCGAAAGCAGCAGGATGTTGGGCTGCCATTCGCAGAAGCCAGTGCCCCACGCCAGCAGCTCCTCTGGCGTGGCTGAACCACCCCCAGTCCGGCCCACTGGGGCGGGTGCCAGGCTCATTGGCAGCTGTCCCTGCTCATGCTAGTGTGTGCAAGTGACTCACATGCTCCTGGACAGGAGACACAGACCACTGTGTGAAGGGACTCCTGTCCGGGAGGGTGCGAGCCGCTTGCACACACTAGCATGACAAGGGACAGCTGTTGGTGAGCCTGGTGCCCACCCCAGTGTGCAGGGCTGGGGCGGTACAGCCATGCCAGAGGTGCTGCTGGCACAGGGCGCTGGCTCCTGGGAGCGGTGGCCCGACATGCTGCTGCTTTGGGCGCTGTGGTTCCTGGTAGAGCTCCGCAGCTCCCTGGATATCCACTTTCTAACCATGGATCTCCACATCTGTGGATATCAATTTTCTATCCACGCAGGGCTCTACTAAACGGACATGCAAGTTGCCTCTGCGGCATAATAGGATGTGAGTTATTCACATTAACTGGTGTATGGGTTTGCTGTCCAGCTTGATTTTCCGATTCACTTTTGAGAACAGTTATGCCAGTCACAACCTCAGTGCTGCTATGGAAGAGAAGTGTCTTCGCTTCTCTCATACCAGTGCCTTATTCCTCTCAGAAAATCTTGGCTTCTGTTGCAGATTTTGAGTGGGTTGTTTAACCACTGATGTTCTAATAGTCTGTGACTACGTGCTGCAATGGAGATTGTATGTTTTAAGCTTTTACCAATGGTAAATCTAATTTGCCAGTGTGATCTTGGATATGTCACTTAGCTTAGCCTCAATATTCTTATCTATAATTTGGGGGAAATCATATTTTTCCTGCTTTATAGGGGTGGAGAAGCATAATTAAATAAATTCATAAATGCTATAAGTGCAAAATATTAAGAATACACTGGGGTGGCATGTATACTTTCTGCCATCACCACCTCCAACAAAAAACAGTGTACGTTTTTGAGCAAAAGTAGCCTCTTGAATTCATGCAAAAATCCATGTAATGATAAATGTGTTGTGCCAATGTTTCTGAAAAATTCCAGAATATCATGTAATTGCTCCAATTTCATGGAAAGCCCAAGAACTATAAATCCAGACACATTTCATCTACAAAACATTCACAACAAATTTCACCAAGTCCTAATTCCAATTATCAGAACTATTTCAACTTAATCACAATTAAAATGTTGTTCGGGATGGGGAAGGAATGGCTCTAGGAGTCAGCTCTGGGAGTCTAAATTAATTCAGAGATGGGCTGGAAAGGGGATTATTTCACATGGTCCCAGTTCAATGCTTTTCCTGCCTAGGTTTGATTTAGGAGAGAATGTTTCACATCTGGATTTTTCAGATTTTCCATAAAAAGTGAGAGTTGAAACAAAGCAAGAAGATGGTTTAGTTTTGGTATTTGTTCTGTTCTTCTTACCTGCACACACAGATGGCTAATTGGCCATTATGTATCCCGCTGGAGATTTTCAAGGTATAAGAGAGAGATGTCCATGGGCATTTTAAATCCAGCATGTCTATACATGCATCATTTTTCTTGCTAGAAAAAGAACATGGATTTTTTTTTAAATGGGAAGTTGTTGGTTGTTGTGGCTTTTGATAAATGTGGGGGCTAAATTCCATTGCATTCAGGGTGATTTAAACAGAACAGAGCTGAGGAAGAAGATGAAGACTCATTCTCTGGTGTTCTCTACACTGACCGAGCAAAATTCAGTTCAACATCAAAGGAGGATAAATAGGGATAAATGTAATGGCAGCCTTTTGTTCTGTGAATGCTGTCACAGAGGGCTTGAAAGCCTGAACAAATAATGAGAGAGGCAGAAAGAGCAGCAGCAAGTTCATGAGGGAGACAGCGCAGCAGAGAGCAGGAACTGCTGGAGGGAATATCTGTCGCTATAATCATAGCAGAGACAAAGGGAAAACCCAGAAGCCAAGGGAACTTGCTGTGAGCAATAATCTGAATATAAAAATGCGAAGTCTAGAGTGGAGGATGAGATTCAGCAATATCACTTCCCTAAAACCTCCTCATTACTTTTCCCCCTCACTTTTGTGGTTTGATTACCTCGCAGCTCATTCCTTGATCCTTTGAATCTTTCACTCTCGCGTACTCTTTTTAGAGTAATTTGTATTTTTATCACAGCAGAGGAGCAGTCTGGCCTCGCCATTAGTTTCTATCAGCTCAAATCTTGCTAGTTACTGTAGTTACTTTTCCCACTGATTCCAATAATCGCACTTCAGGAGTGGGGGTGGGGAAACTTAAGCAAGTCAATTGTTATCTCCTACACAGGAAGCCCAGACAACCAAACATAAGCTCCTTTTCAATCCTGTGTACTGTAATTTTCAGGATTACTTACAGTTAATGGTAACCCTTGATCAGGATGTCTGTAAGTAATGGGGCAAAAATGATAAATGTCGTCCGCTCACAAGATTTTCTGTTCAGAGAATTTAAAGTAGTGAATCTCTCTTCTGCTGCAAATATTGTTCATCCTTCAGCAAGAAGATGGATCTAGGAAAATCAAGAGACAGCAAGTTTTGCTGATTTCAGCTGACTTAAACTCTGTCTTCTGGCATTTCAGACCAGTTAAAGCCTATGTCAATGCAATGGGAAAAGATCATGCAACACCGTTCTCCTGGGAAACTGCCATGTAGTTAGTACAGATAGTGGGAAAGTTTCCTAGGGTGTGCTGGGAGAGGGAGATGCAAATAAGATGTGAGAAAGGAGGAAGAAAAATGGCAGAACAGAATACAAAGGAAGTGGGTTTATGTTTATTTAACCAGTTCTTATATAACAGACAAAGCTGAGCTTTCAGAGGGGCCTGACAGTTAGTTGTCTAACTCACATTGATTTTTTTTTCTCTAGCCCAGATTATTTTCTCCTTTACAGTCCAGCTACCCCATAGAAGTAAAAGGCTCACATGCGGGTTATATGAAGTAAGCCTTGTTTATTTCATTAAGACAAAGCAGAATCTGGATCGTTTTTGAAAAAGAGGCACATAGGATACTTCTGTAAAATATGAACTCATGATTGTAGTTGCGCACACAAATTATGTATGCATATTTGCGTATGTAACTACCTGTTTGTGGATGCAACTTACGGGCATTTTTGGTTAAATTTCCAGTACTGTACAGTTAGGCCTCCTATTAACATGAGGTGAAACTGTACTCAAGCATCAGAGAACATTATTGAGCCCTTGTTGTATTTCACGTTCTTTGTTTTCAATTTTAGAAATATTGGTGAGTGGCAAAAATGGTTATTTATGGACCCAGCTCCATTTACAAACTTATTGAATGCAATCAAAACAACTGCAGCAGTTGTTCAGACATATTACATATGTTTCTTATTGGTAGGTATTACTTACAGCGGACTATTTCAGTTTCATGGTCAAAGTTCACGTAAAGTTACTATATTCAAAGGGCTATTTCTGACTAATTATTTAAAAGTACCTGTGCTAAACTATAAATTAATCATGCTCTCTAAACCCTCCTGGGCAGTCATAGCTGTGTACAGCTCTTTGAGTCATTTTTTTCCCTGTCTGCATTAAACATGATATAGAGATGGCTGGAATATTTTTGACCAAAAATGGCTTTTCAACCAGAATAAATATTTACATGGGGCACTTTTACAGTAAAAGCTGTGTTATCTGGCACTTTTCCGACTGGAAAGCTCTAGAAACTGGCATTTCTGATAACCTAGTAACCAGGACTGATGCGGAAGCTATTCGAGAACCGAGTATTTCTGAGAACAGTCAGACTACGTTCGAGTTAGCCGAGAAGAGCCAAATGCTGTTCTTTCCTTTTGTATCCGCCATTGTGATCGGTCCATTTATTACTCGGTGTATTGTCCGGTGTTTATCATAAAATATCAATGCCACCCTACCAATATGGCATCCAAAATACCAGCAAAAAGCAAAGAAGAGAAGCGTAAGAGAATTGTTGACATAAAAACAGAAAATAGATATTTGTACACATCTTGAAAAGGGCGAGAATAGGAATGTTTATTCATTTTATTGTATTCTAATTCTTTGAAAATTGGTAATCCATTGGTAAGTATAATTCTTAGTTAACCAGAATTTTTCACTAACCAGCACCCACTATTGCCCTTACATGCTGGATAACAAAGCTTTGATTTTTTTTTTAAGAACAAAAAAATGAAAACTGAAAAAAAAATCAGTTAAAAATAACACATGCAGATAGGTTTTTTAAACCTAAATTTTAAAACAAAAACCCATTTTTTGTAACTGAAAATGGTTTTTAAAAAACAAGAGAGTGAGGATGATCCAGGGCACTAGCCTTGGACTTGGGAGATCTGGGTCCATTTCACTGCTCTGCCACACACTTCTTCTGTGACCTGGGGCATGTCACTTAGCGTCTTTGTGCTTCAGTTCCCACTCTGTATAATAAGGATAAGAGCACTTCCCTACATTGCAGATACCATAGTAATGAAGACCATATAAGTGCCTAGGATAAATACACAGGACATTTTAAAAATTTCCTGAGGAAAATAATTGGCAATTTATGAGCACAATATGCTTGCTATCTCAGGTTTTTGGTCTCATCCCTGTTCTGAAACTGACAGTTCCATTTATGGACAACTTCTCACTGGCCCAGATCTGAATCTTGCCCAACTTGGGGCAGGGGCAGTTTTTTGGGGGCAATTCCACGGCTTGTGGAGACTGTAAATATGTTTATAGTATGTTGAAAGAAAGAAAACTGGTGGTTGTCCCAAGCTGTTCAAGGATTTGGAATATTAGAATAAATCCTAGGGCATGGGTTAGTGGACTGAGGCCAATTGAGTTACTCAAAATTCATTGCACATGGTTCTCACCTCCAGATTGTGTGTGTGTGTCTTATTTAATACATACATTTATAGTATACTGTATAAGCCAGTGCTGGGCAACCTGTGTCCAGTGGGCTGCACGCAGCCCGTCAGGGTAATCTGCTGTCGGGCCACAAGCAGCGGCGGCTCTAGGCACCAGCGCTCCAAGCGCGTACCTGGGGCGGCAAGCTGCAGGGGGCGGCCTGCCAGTCCCTGCAAGGGCAGCAGTCAGGCTGCCTTCGGCGGCGTGCCTGCGGAGGTCCGCCAGTCCCGCGGATTCGGCGGCAATTTGGCGGCGGGTACGCTGAAGCTGCGGGACTGGCGGACCTCCCGCAGGCGCGCCGCCGAAAGCCACCTGCCTGCCATGCTTGGGGCAGCAAAAAAGCTAGAGCTGCCCCTGGCCACAAGACAGTTTGTTTTCATTGACCGTCTGCAGGCATGGCTGCCCGCAGCTCCAAGTGGCTACGGTTCATCATTCCTGGTCAATGGGAGCTGCGGGAAGTGGCGTGGGTTGCAGGGACATGCTGGCTGCCGCTTCCCGCAGCTCCCATTGGCCGGGAATGGCAAACCGTGGCTACTGGGAGCTGCGGGCGGCCGTGCCTCCGGATGGTCAATGTAAACAAACTGTCTCACGGCCCACCAGCAGATTACCCTGACGGGCTGCAGGTTGCCCGCCATTGCTATAAGCCTTTTAAAAATGTAAGTGTAAATTTATATGCAATACATAAAATGTATAATATATGTAATAGTACACAGTGTAATACACACATTTTATATTATCCTCTCTCTCTCACACAGAGAATATATGCAAACCCAATCTGCAAAGTGGATTAATCTGTTATATAAATCGAAAGTTGTCAGTGTGATCTATTATCACTTGTTCTGCTGTCAGCTGTTCTATAAAGCACAAATTCAGGAGCCTATTCTCCCTGATGGTAGTGGGTACTTAGATATTATACCAATTTATTATTATTTTGCTGATTTCTGTAGTGCCCATCACTATGGCAACTTTTATTACAGGGATTAAAACACAAAACAAGAATAGATAAGCAAATAAACACAACAAATGTGCCTTGTATTGTGACCTAAATAAAAATGTAAGGAGGCTAAAAGCAGATTGAAACCCCTGAGCAGGAATGGTATGGCTCAGGGAATTGCTACCGGAGCCCAAAATCTTTCATTGGTCATTGGTTAAAAAACATTTGACCAGGTGTGTAGGAACCAAAAGTCATCAGTGATAGCTGTTTGCAGTCTATGTGAAAGGATTTTTATTCTCAGTCTAGTTCCTTGGGTATACATCACAAAACAAAGCATCTTAATTGGCATTAATTTGCACGTTGCTGTTATCTTCAGCAAAGAGGCCAAAGACCAATTTCTGCACTTAAAACACAGTTGTAGAATCTGCGTACCTTTTGACCCCAGACATTATTTCCCCTAAAATTTCTGGCTGAAGCACAGTGGTGGGCAGTGTTTTGTCAATGCTGCTTCTGCCCTAATGATGATAGACAGCAATTTCTACTGCTTTCAGTCTAGCAAATCACTAAACATTTGTTTTCAGACCTTGTAAGAAAAACAACCTCTGAATAAGTCACTTTAATTGTCTCTTAAGGATGTCTGTTCCCTTTTTGAAAGATAAATTAAAAATACTGCCCCACCCTGACATTTTAGATTCCTCACTTGCCATATCAAAATTTACACCATTCAGTCAGATCCTACAAGCTACTTTATGTTGCTTTATATCACATAGAGGCATAGTAGGTGACAGTCCAAGGATACCATGATGTATGACAGATGAACACTGTTCAACATGATACTACTATTAAAAGGTGACAGGTGTATTGGAAACCTTAAAATATCCTTTTCTCAAGTTATGTTTTCATCAGGATTTTAAATAACAAATTAGAGCTGTTTTCTGCAGAAAGTGTCACCTCAAGCTCTAGCTTCCCTAATCCTAGCAAATGACTAGTAGGGCCAGTCAAACATTTTATGTCAAAACTGTTTTTCAATGGAAAAATTGGATTTTTGACTAAATAATACTTTCCGTGAAAAGTGTCTGTCTGCTTTCTGCAGAACAAAATTGAGTTTTGGAATTTTGGTCAAAAATATTTTGGCCAAAATCTTAGTTTTCAGCTGAAAATTTTTGTTTTTTTTGACAAAAGGTCAACATTTTCCACTTTTTTTTCCTGACTTAATGATTAATAACTTTTATTATTTGCTGCAAGAATTTGAAAATGTCTGATATGCACAGGAACTGAGGACCATAGGAATTCTTACACTGGATCAGACCACCACTCCATCTTGTCTGGTACTTTGTCTCCAATGGTGGCCTGCACCAGGTGCTTCAGAGGAAAATGTAAGAAATCCTGAAGTGGGCTATTATGGAGTAAACGTGCTCTGTTGTTAAAGAGAGGGGGGATCTCACCCGCCACCTGAGGAGGAGGAGAAGCCGTGAGGGAGCGCTCCTCCCCAAGCCAGAGAGAAGAAGGAGAGCATTACCTTTGCACTGGCCCATGGGCAATTTCTTCCTAACACCTTCAGATAGTGGATGGGTGCCTGAAGCGTGAGGGTTTATAGCTCTTCAAATTCTTATTTTTGTACTCCTTACTAATCTAAGTCTGGTTGTCCCTGTTATCCATATAAATGTTAAGTATTCTGGGTTGTAATTGAAATCAGTATATTTGAAAACGTAGAAAAAATCCAAAAATATTTATAATAAATTTAAATTGGGATTCTATTATTGTTTAACAGTAGGATTAAAACTGTGATTAATTGTGACTATTGTTTAAATATTGTGATTGATTGCGATTATTTTTTTAATCATTTGACAGCCCTAATAGATATAGCTAAAATATCTCCCTCCCTCCCTCCTACTGCTCTGGAAAGGAATTCTGAGCCAGGATCAATCAACTACTCAAACCTGCTAAAAGTAACAGTGTGGCAGCTGAAAGGGGAGAACTGAGGTCTTTGGGGTACTCTGAGGGTATTGGGATATTCTTCTGAAATCACAAGAATCCTCTACCAACAAGCAACATGGAATCACCTGGACTGAATTCCAGTCCTTGTGCTACAATAGGTGTATTTATACCCAGATAGACCAGGTAAAGGATTTCTTAGAATTCCTACGTGATGGGCTTCCTACGAGATTTAAGTCCAATACATTCAGGAGACAGGTTGCTGCCATGGCAAGTGTCTTGAATTGCAAGGAACCAAAGATGATTCCTAGTCATCACCACATCAAAAGATTCCTTAGAGCAGCAGCACTTATTAGTTCTCCTGAGGAAATTGAATCTGATGTTAGGAGCTTTAATGGAAAAAAACATACATTTGAACCATTGCACTCTGTTTTGGCCTATTTTCTATCTCTCAAAGTGAGTCTTAGTAGTAATCACGTTGGCTAGGAGGGTATTGGAACTTGGAGCATTGTCTATGGAGCCTTATCTGTGTATTTTCCATAAAACCAAACTAACTCTGGTGGATGGATGCATCTTTAATTAAAAAAAAAAAAAAAGACATGATTTTCCACAGGTCACTAGACGTGGTTTTGCCTTCTTTTTGCCTGAATCCTAAGCATCCCAAGGAAATCGAAGAGCATAAATTGGATGTCAGGAGAGCACTTAAAAATCTATCTCAAGTGCACAAAGCCTTATCGGAGATCCACAGCTCTTTTCATCAATATTTCTCTTAAGTTAAAGGAGAGAAGGTGCCTACACCTAACGGTGTCTGCTCTGAGCAGGGGGTTGGACTAGATGATCTCCTCAGGTCCCTTCCAATCCTGATATTCTATGATATTCTATGAAACCCTCTATCAAGGCATGTATTACTGAAGCCTATAGAGCTTTTGGAGAGAACATTACAGCCTGCTCTCTGAGAGGTTTCCATGTTAATGTTAGGTGACTTTATATTAATATGTTCAGTTAGTAGTTTTCAGTTTTATAGACTCATAGGCTTGGTCTACACTACGGGGTTAGGTTGAATTTAGCCGTGTTACGTCAATTTAAAAATGACTGCGTCCACACAACCAACCCCGTTCCGTCGACCTAAAGGGCTCTTAAAATCGACTTTTGTACTCCTCCCCGGCGAGGGGAGTAGCGCTAAAATCGACTTTGCTGGGTTGAATTTGGGGTAGTGTGGACGCAAATCGACGGTATTGGCCTCCGAGAGCTATCCCAGAGTGCTCCATTGTGACCGCTCTGGACAGCACTTTGAACTCCGATGCACTAGCTAGGTACAAAGGAAAAGCCCTGGGAACTTTTGAATTTAATTTCCTGTTTGGTCAGCGTGGTGAACTCAGCAACACTCAGCAGCACAGGTGACCATGCAGTCCCCCCAGAATCGTAGAGCATAGAATGTTTCTACGCTCCCCCTATCATCTCCGTCCCTGAGTTTATTGCAGATTAGAAGGCGAAAAAAACGCACTTGCAATGACGTGTTTTCCAAGCTCATGCAGTCCTCCCGCACTGATAGGGCACAGCTTAATGCATGGAGGCATTCAGTGGCAGAGTCCAGGAAAGAATTAAGTGAGCACGAAGAGCGGAGGCAGGACGCGATGCTGAGGCTAATGGGGGAGCAAACGGACATGATGAAGCGTCTGTTGGAGCTGCAGGAAAGCCAACAAGAGCACAGACTCCCTCTGCATCCACTGTATAACCACCTACCCTCCTCCCCATGTTCCATAGCTTCCTCACCCAGACGCCCAAGAACGCGGGTGGGAGGAGGCTCCAGGCACCCAGCCACTCCACTGCAGAGGATGGCCCAAGCAACAGAATGAAGGCTGTCATTCAAACAGTTTAATTTTTAGTGTGGCTACAATAAGCAATGTGGCCTTGTCCTTCCCTCCTCCCCCACCCCACCCGGGCTACTTTGTCCATTATCTCATTTTTTAAAATTAATAAAGAAAGAATGCATTGTTTCAAAACAATAGTTACTTTATTTTGAAGGGAGGAGGGTGGTTGGCTTACAGGGAATTAAAATCAACAAAGGGAGCGGTTTTGCATCAAGGAGAAACACACACAACTGTCACACCGAAGCCTGGCCAGTCATGAAACTGGTTTTCAAAGCCTCTCTGATGCTCAGCGCACCTTGCTGTGGTCTTCTAATCGCCCTGGTGTCTGGTGCGAAACAATTGTCTGCCGTTGCTTTCACAGAGGGAGGGAGGGGAGAGTGACGACGTACCCAAAACCACCCGCAACAATGTTTTTTCCCCATCAGGCATTAGGAGCTTAACCCAGAATTCCAATGGGCGGCGGAGACTGTGGGAACTGTGGGATAGCTACCCACAGTGCACCGCTCTGTAAGTCGATGATAGCCACAGTAGTGAGGACACACTCCGCCGACTTAATGTGCTTAGTGTGGACATACGCAATCGACTGTATAAAATTGATTTCTAAAAAATTGACTTCTATAAAATCAACCTAATTTCATAGTGTAGACATACCCATAGACTTTAAGGTCAGAAGGGACCACCATGATCATCTAGTCTGATCTCCTTCTCATTGCAGGCCACATTGGTACTGAGCTTAAATAATTCCTCTCCCTCCCAAGTATTTATCCCTCTGATGTATTTATAGAGGGCAATCAAATCTCTCCTCAGCCTTCTTTTGGTTAGGCTAAACAAGACTCCTTGAGTCTCCATTAATAAGGTAGGTTTTCTATTCCTCAAATCATCCTAGTAGCCCTTCTCTGCACCTTTTTCCAGTTTGAATTAATCTTTCCTAAACATGGGGACCAGAATTGCACACAGTGTTCCAGATGAGGTCTCACCAGTGCTTTGTATAATGGTACTAACACTTCTCTGTCTCTCCTGGGAATACCTCACCTGATGAATCCAAGGCCTGCATTAGCCTTTTTCACAGCCACATCACACTGGCAGCTCACAGTCATCCTGTGATCAACCAGTATAACCAGGTCTTTCCCTTCCATTGTCACTTCCAGTTTTGGACATCATCATTCTGGGGGCTGCTCAGTTCAGCAGAAGCCATGTTCACTTGGTTTCTCTAAGACTGTGTCCGCATTACCATTGTGCTCTCTGATCCAGCTGGAATAGTAAGAAGCTAACACTTACTTCTAGCCCTTGTATATTTCTGACTCTGGCAAGCAGTTGCCCACTTCTGCGATTCCAGCAGGTATTGGGAACACTCTCCCTATCATCTTATATTTTGGGTCCCATATTTATATCTTAGTTTTTAAGGGAGGATTTTGTCTCTCAGAGATCAGAACTATATTGTGGCATCAAAGATGAAGACTAATCTCACTCAGACTTACCTGCAATGGAAAATTGAACAGCCTAAGACTCTGGTTTTTACTTACCTGCCTCCTGAGATCCCTTGTCTGAAAAAAATGACAAATACATTTCTATTTTTTTTAAATCTGGAAATAAAGTAATTATATCTCTTTAATAGGTCAATAAGCGCAATGGATGGGATCAAGAAATACTGTCTTGGCACTCTGACTGGATACTTTATTCTCCTTGTAGTCTATGCAAAAGCCTGAGGGAGAGCTTAGGGTGCTTGTCCATTACACTGTTCTCTAAACCTATAGAAGACTTAATTTTGGTACCACTAAAGGTTTGGGACTACCTTTGAGGTATTTGGGCTTTTGGAACCAGTTCATCTATCTGTAGTTGCTGAAAAATACATCCATGACTTTTCACATTATGCAATTATAGTTCCCCTATATTACCATAATCAGGAGGATAATGTATGTATTAAATAATTATTTGAATTGTAATTATAATTATATATATATAAATAAATAGAATAGCATACTATGTATCTGATCCTTGGGGGAAAAAAACATTGTTTTCCATCATGAATTATGAGAAATGTTTGAAAGTCAATGTGCTATAATGGTAATTTTGATTTTTTAACATGTCATGATGATTCAACTGACTGCAATTCATAATGGTCAAGCTAGAGGCCAGGCACCCTGTTCTCAAATACAGAGAAGAAGCACCGCCCACTGTGTTCAGTGTGACTTGCTTGTATCTAGTGGTGAAAGTATAAGGCAGTCACCAGAATTATGATCAGGTAAAATATCACCATTCCCCCTCTGAAACTCATCATTACAATAGCTCAGTACCACAAGAGGTAATAGTAAGGCATGCTATATTGTCATGATTTTATTGAAAAGAGTCAAGTTCTCCCCCTAGACCAGATTACAGAGTGGCAAACGCCTGCAGTCACAATATTTTAGGGTAAGACACTTCATTTCTGAAAGCAGGGACACTCCATTAAGAACTCTAACCATATTTTGAAAAATATTTTTTGAAACTCTGATACAGATATTGCTTCCAAATTGTGTTTACTTTTGTTATATATTCTCTCCTGCATAGCTAGCAGTTTTCATATTAGAGTTCAACAAGTGTCCTTGAAACCTCCCTAATGTTGAAGAATACTGACTTTTGAAACACCATTATATCTCTAATAGTGAGATTTAGCTAATTACTCAATACCAAACAGTAGACAGGACATATGGCTCGTCATATACTACATGATATTGGTAATTCCATTACAACAGTAGGTGAGAATGGATTGTGAAAACTTCCACCATCTGTGGTAGCACTGTCTCACAATTGACTCCTTCCTGGGGACAAACTTTCCTATATTGTTTTCTGTTCTTGGTAGAAGATGCAACATCCACAGGTCTTGCTCTCTTAAAGGAAGATTGGCTCAGAAGGAGGCAAAGTTTTGTTACCTTTCTGGTGCTCCAATTGTGGGGTGAGTGTGGTCCTAATTTGTGTCTACTCTCCAGGGCCTAAAGGGGCCATTTCGGCAGCTAGGGATCACCGGCACATATAGATGCCTGAGGCCCTTCCCGTGGGAATGTCCCCGTACTGGTTGCCTATAGAGCTGTGCAAAATAACTGTTTTTTTTTTTGTTTGCTGGCCGTTCCATAAAATTGGGGGGGGGGAAATAATTCAGGTTGACCTGAAATGAAAATTTCAAAATTTTCCAGAAAACAAAAAAAAAATTGAAATCAATGATTCAACCCAAACTGAAACATTTTGGTTTGAGCTGTTTTAAACATTTATTTTTAAAATAAAACTGAAATAAATGTTGAAATGAGAAGTCAGTTTGAATTTTAAAAAAATCAAGAGTTTCATTTTGAAAATGTCAAAGTGAATCAGTTGGATTTTTTCTGGACGGTTTTAGGTTTTATTTAATCAAAGCAATTCAGCAAATTTGACACAAATTTGCAAAATGTTTCAGTCCACCTGAATCTCCATTATTCAACTGAAAAATTTAACCCAGCACTAATATGAGAGGAGAGGTGCCCACCACCACCTGAGGATTTTCTCACACAGGAGAATTCTAAGGCAGCTGTATCTCCCACTGTAGACTGTAAACTACACATTTTGATTCTGTCATTTGCTATTCATGGGCTGCAGTTGGCTCTCCAAATTACATGATCTTGTTTCTGCTCCCTGATGGAGATGAATGAAATTATTTATACAGAAAAAACAAATAGCAAAAAATGAATAATGCGCATCTGGTATGAATGTTCAGACAAATTATCGTTCTTTATTAAAATTCCTAAAACTCTTGGGATCTGGAAACATTTTCATGAATACCCAGAAGTTATCAGAGGACTTTCAAATATTGACTAATATGACCCCCCGTATAACAGAGTGAAGCCTATACATTTATTTGCAAATGTGATTTTGCGTTATTCAATAACTTCTAGTTTCCAGTATTAGTTTAAAAAAAAAAAAAGCCTTTTAAAAATAAGTGTCAATATCTGAGAGACTACGGTACATTTTTCTAAAGGTTCCTTCCAGCAGCGAGCCAGTACTCTTTTCAGCAATTTTGATTGAAATAGGAACTGCTGTTTATGGCTGTCCTCAGTGCCCCTTCAAGGCGTTGACTAAATGCATTTTTTTTTTATCATTTCTGCCTCGTGCCTTGTTTATAGATAAAGGGGATTATTGTGTCCTGCCAAGTGAACTTCAAAAGGGCAATTTATGACAATGTTTTCAATTTAGAATGTCTATAGAATTTCTCTCTAACATTCCTTTAGACTTCCAGTTAAACTAGTTTCATTTAATTTCTAAAGGATGTTCCACAGAATCTCTACCAAAAATTGGCCCATTTTTCTTTTGAGTCACTACAATTCCTAAACTACTTTTCACAGAATGCTTTTATTTCAGAATTCTATAGTATTTTTCCCCCCACAAGGAATGTTGTTCCAAAAATGTTACCAACCAAAGCATGACATTTTTAAGGCACAAAGTAGGTTGTTCCCCCCATCCCCTTTTATCACAGAGATAGTGGCCTTTTGTAAAAATAAAATTTCATCCTATACATTTCAGAAAATAGTGTGGACTGAATTCACCCCCAGTCTAAATCTGCTTAGTATAAGGAATTACACCAGAGATGAATTTTATGTTTTGACATTTATATTCCACAGAATGTTTTGAAATTTTTTGCTGCTGCTATCACCTCTATAATGCCCCAATCCATAGATGATCCCATATTATCCTGGCTTTGATGACCCTCTGTATTTTTTTTTTTAATTAATGATTCTATTGCTATGCCAGCCCCTTTGCATACTGCCCCATGGTCTCTTCTGATTCTCTTTTAGTCCTTGTTCATGATACTCTGTTCTCCACTGATAATCTGCTGGGACTGAGGGAGTGATCTACCAGTCAGTACCACATAGGAGTCAGTAAAAAAAAAAAATGCTCATAGTGCCGCCGCCACCACTACCACCACTTTTCATATAGCTTAAACACAGTGACATTGCCACAATCTCCATTTATGGAGGACCAGGGCTGGCTCCAGGCACCAGCCCAGCAAGCAGTTGCTTGGGGTGGCCAACGGTGAGGGGCAGCACGTCCGGGTCTTCGGCAGCGGGTCCCTCACTCCCTCTCCGAGCGAAGGACCAGCCGCCGAATTGCCGCCGAAGACTGAAGCGGCGGTGGTAGAGCTGATCGCGATCGCGGCTTTTTTTTCTTTTTGCTGCTTGGGGCGGCAAAAACCCTGGAGCCGGCCCTGTGGAGGAGATCAGCACCTCTGCCATGTCATGTGCAGATGCAGTTCAAAGTGGACCATATTTTCTGTGGAAGTGAAAAGCTGCTGGGTACTTTGGTTGGGTCCTTTATGAGGTTTTTGTTCAGGATGTTGGCATTCTTCCTCCTTGCTTGCCATTGATTTTCAGGGGAAAACCCCAAGTCTTCAAACTCTTGCACTGCAAGCCAGAAAAGGTTTTCTGGATTTGAGTCAGACTCTTGATATGTTGTTTAGGTCGTCATGTATTGGAGGATCCTTGTTCGCTTGAATGCGAGGGACTCCCAAAGTATTCTCATGTTGTGATGAATTTGGGGAGGGTGGATATGTGTCAGTATGGGAAGCCACTGTTTTGGAATTGATTTTACTGTGCCCATAATGATCTGCATGGCAGTGTTAAATTGAGAATCAACAAGTGATGTGTGGGAGTTATCCATCCGGATGGATGAGCAGTATTGTATGGTACAGGAGACGTGGCCCAGTGAAGAGGTCCATGGAGTTTTTTGATTGGTTCCCTACATAGTTCTGCCAATTTCTGGATGAGATTTATACAAGATCTCGGTTTAATGTCACACCAAGATATTTTGGGGGTGGGATTGTATCTTATCGGTGGGTCACAGAAGTCCATGTGCAGTTCTGCTCTATCCTTTTGATTGTTTAGATGAAATGCTAACACAACAGTCTTACTGGGGTTTGGTTTTAGCCTCCTATGTAACAAATATTCTTCCATGATTTTAAGGTCATTAGTTAGATTTTGTTCAATGGTAGGTGTCATGTTGTCTGGAATGGCTCATGAGTGCCAGACTGTTAAAAGGCAGGCCAGAAATCCCAAACTGGTTGCATGTTATAAAATTAGATTTCACCAACCCAGTAACAAGTATGAACTCCTAAAGCACTGTAACGCTTGGAGTCACAGACGGATTGGAATGTCCAAGAGGACTATGTCCTAGATGGTCACTTTGCACCAAAAATCACATCAATATTCAGGTTACTCCCAGTCCCAAAGGACCAGTCACTTACTCCAAATCAGTTGTATTCAGATCTCAAACCAAGGACACTTGGAGTCAACCCTGTAATTAACTAAAGATGTATTAACTAAGAAAATAAATGAGTTATTTACAAGATTAAATCAGGTAAGCGTACACACACATAAGAAGTACAATCTTAAGTTCAAAAGGTTATAGAAGCTTCTATAATAATCAAGCTTTTATGTCCCTTGGGGCTAACTCAAGTCAAGAAGCTTGGGGATCTCTTGCTTATGTCTAGGAATCTTTGCCTTTCAGAGTGCACACAGCATAGAGACCTCACTTTCTTCTGGTTAGGGATTTTTACCGCGCCGCTGCCCCCAGCTAGAGTCCAAGCTGATGGACAAGCACTCCTGCAGGTAACCTCTTTATGGGTGGGTGGAGGGAGCAATTGGCAAAGTCATTGTTCCACAATGGCCCATTTGGATTCAGTAGTCCTTTCTGATTGGCTTCTTGGGGTAACACTTCTTGGGGTAAACTAAGGCCTGGTCTACACTGGGGGGGGGGGAATCGATCTAAGATATGCAACTTCAGCTACGAGAATAGCATAGCTAAAGTTGACGTATCTTAGATCGACTTAGATTGACTTACTTCGCATCCTCGCAGCGCAGGATCGACGGCCGCCGCTCCCCCGTTGACTCCGCTTCCGCCTCTCGCAGGTAGTGCAGATGTACCCTAATATTTAACATTGGTACTGCTTCTCCCTGACTGTGGGGAATTGACAATCTTAACAAACATTTTTATAGTTACAGAGCAAACATTTAAACGTTACCTTATAACAGGGGTCGGCAACCTATGGCACGCGTGCCAAACATGGCACGCGAGCCGATTTTGAGTGGCACGCAGCTCCCTGCCGCAGTCCCAGCCCCCAGCCCCACTCAACCCCCCCGCCCACCGCTCTCCCCTGTGGGGGCAGGAGGCAGAAGCTTGGTTCTGCAGCAGCCAAGCTTCCCCCCTCCCCCCGCTTCTTCCCCCAGCGTGGTGCTTTCCTGCCCCTCCTCCTCTCTGTCCCCGCGCCAATCAGCTGATGGCCCTAGCGAGGGGGAGGGGGAAGAGCGGCAGCGTGCACACAGCTCTGTAGAGGAGGCAGAGAGAGGTAGGGATGGAGCCTGGGGGAAGGGGGTGGAACAGGGCATATCCCTTCCAGCCCCCTGCCATGAGCCGCTCAGGGCAAGCGGCTGGGAGCACCCCCACGAGCCGAGCATGCCAGCCTTCTGCCCTGCACCCCCACACCTCCCAGCTCTCTGCCCTGAACCCCCCCACCGCAACACACACCCAGCCTTCTGCCCTGCACCCCCACACCCCCCATCCCTCTACCCTGAACCCCCCACACCCCAACACACACCCGGCCTTCTGCTCTGCACCCCCCACAGCTCCCAGCCCTCTGCCCTGACCCTTGAACCCCCCCACACCCAGCCTTCTGCCCTACACCCCCTCCACACCCCAGCCCTCTGCCCTGATCCCTGAACCCCCCCACACACATCCCAGCCTTCTGCCCTGAACCCCCTCCCCCAGCCCTCTGCCCTGACCCCTGAAACACCCCCCCCTCCTCCAGGTCTGGGGTCCCGGCCATAGGCCCTGATCAGCCCACTGCAGGCCTAGGTGAACGGAACCCCAGACTGGCAGCGAGCTGAGCAGGCTGGTGGCGTAAGATCAGCATTTTAATTTAATTTTAAATGATGCTTCTTAAACATTTTGAAAACCTTGATTACTTTACATACAATAGTTTAGTTATATAATATAGACTTATAGAAAGAGACCTTCTAAAAACGTTAAAATGTATTACCGGCATGCAAAACCTTAAATTAGAGTGAATAAATGAAGACTTGTCACACCACTTCTGAAAGGTTGCCTACCCCTACCTTATAACATGGGATACTGATATTACAAGTAGGATTAATACATGCAGCATCCTGCAAGCATTCCATAAAGTCTAAACACATTGCTGTAACTCTAATATCTATTTTGATTAATGTTAACACACACATAAACAAGACTGGTTTCCAGATATGCATTTGTAGGTGTTCAGTGAGGCCTAGGGATCTTGATGTGACCTGGTGCCTGGTCTGCCAGTGTTACAGTAGGTAAATCCCATGCCATCAGAGCAATGTCATCAGCATAAACAAAATGTCCATGATGTCTAGGAAAGATCATTGGTATAGATATTAAATAGGATCAGCTCTAGGTAGGATCCCGGTGGTAAGCCATTATTGAGAGTGTGTGGCCTGCTGAGCTTTTCACCAAGGAAAACATGAAACCTATGACTGATCAGAACTACTTGGAAGAATTTTATCATTGCATTGCATGGGATAATTTTTCTGGTTTTCAGGAGAAGGCCTTCCTCCCTAAGGGTGGTACAGGTGATGACAACATTCTGATGGTCTGCCCTATTACATGGTAAGGCACAATGTCATCAAAATCGGCATCTGAACATCACTCAGTGAAGTCCCAGTTTGAATAGCAACAGGAGGAATTCATAGTGCCTATACTTGTGCAAAAATAAGCACAGAAGTTTGAGTATCGGCAGGCAGTGGTATGGCGCTCGCAAGACTATCATTACAATAGTTATTTAGAAGACCTGTCTAAGGTCATACATTAACTCCCTGGGTTGGGTCAAACCGCTAGCAGAAATTCCACAGCACAAATGACCCTGTTAGCATCATTCCCAACTTCTTCTCTAGCTTATCACCTCTGTGAGCATGTAAAGCCTCCTTAGGATCAAAATTCGAAGTATGCTTTCTTTGCTGATTGGGGTTTGGGCAGGAATAGAGCAAATTAACAAACAATACCATTTGGAGGCCTTAAAATGCTTTGAATAAACCCCATCACAATGTCAGGTCAGATTAAGGGTAGCAAGGAGGTTGATGCCAGCTACTTAATATGAGTCAGATTTGGTAAAAGAGCATATACAAAAGTATGGTCTCTATGGGAGCCTGCAGATTAGCACTTCCATTTCTCATGCTGAGATGTAATCCCCTGCAATGTTGTATACTTTCCCCAGCATTGCAAGGTAAATCTTGGAGGTTGTTTGCCTATACTCAATCCCTATATTTAGGCTGTAAATCTAGCAGGCCTCATTTTACCCTTCTGCAGCATTTTAATAAGACTTTGCTGGCTCTACCTGCTGCCTCTTGAGAAGTGAGTCCCATAATCCTACAGACCCACAAAATTCACACAGTAAGGGCAAATTTCAACTTGAACAGAAAAAATGAAAATAAAAATAAACGTCTCCATTTCCTAAATATACTTGCCACTATTGAAATGCTTCTACTTAAATTATGAGACTATTAGAGCATCAAAGGCCAGTAACTACTAAAGCCACCCAACTTGTCAACCAATTTAAAAGCCTGAATGTTGATATTTGCACTTTCTTTGAAGTACACTGGCCAGGACTGGTGAAAGGAAAGTTAAGGACCATAGGTTTTTGTTATCAGGCCTCCTTGACAGCTTCCTCCAGCAAGAGGTGGCCTTTGTACTTTCACCCAAATGCCAGACAGGCAATATAGGTTTGGTAGGTAATTAATGAATGACTCATCAGCATCTGATTCCATAACAGCTGTGGGCATTACAGCATGTCATCACACCAAAATCAAGGCAAACAAAGTGGCTGCAGGTAATTGTTACCAGCAATTGCGCTTAATGAAACTCCAAGAAGAGATGTTGTCATGATCCTGCGTGACTTTAATGTGCAAGTAGGAAAGAATAATGACACCTGGGCAGGTATACTTGGGAAGTGTGATATCAAGCAGAAGCATAGGAACAGGCAGCGACTGCTGGACTTTGTGCCTACCAATGACATGGTGATTGCTGTTGACTCTTCCATCACCCAAAGATTTACAAGCAAACCTGTTGCAGCCCAAATGGTTCACTAGGACTGCTATTGATCATGTCTTTGTCAGCAGTCATTGGCGGTCATGGTCCTAGATGCAAAGGTTCACAAATACTGAACTTGACACTGACCATCGGCTTCTACTGACAAAAGTGCACCTCTGACTTTGAAGATAGCCAGTTAATGGGCCAAAATTGTCTGAGTCAACTAAAAGCTCGTAGTACAACCAAGTTATTGGACAGCTTTCTGTTTTGAACTGCTATCAAAGCATTAGAGACTAAAGTCTCACTCTCTTTGTCATCTGATGAGGGAGTCATGAGAGCTGATCATTGTGAGTTCAATGCTGGGTTGCAGCCCTTCAAAAATCACCCATGGATCAGTGAGGAGATGCTCACTGCAGTCAGAACTAAGAAAAAGGCGAGGATACAATTTGAGCCTTCAGACGTGTTCATCAAGGAGCAAAAACAAAGAGTGAATGGGTGTGACTTTGGAACAAGAAAGGAAAAAAATCCTGGAAGTTGACTCAGGCAGCCAGTTTAGAGCAGGCTGCTGCCAAGCATTATCTCCGTTCCTTCTATTTAACTTTGCAGTGTTTGAGGGGGAAGGTGGCACCAGCTTGTCCAGCAAAGAACTGGGATAGCAGCATCAACCAGAGTCTGCAGAATCAGTTGCATCAATGGGAAGATAATTTCAAACTGCTCCTCAACTGTCCACCCCTACAGTCCCTCTGCCATTTGAAGAGGGGCAGGAAGTTCCAGTAGAGCCACCTTCCTTCAGTCAAGAAGAGATCTGGATTGCAGTCTGTAAGCTGAAGTTTGGGAAGGCACCAGGGGTTTGTAAACATCAGCCTTGAGTTGCTGAAGACTGGTGAGAGTTTTGTTTTACAATGGCTGCATAGGCTTTTTCTTGACCCTCTGTCACATTGATATCATCCCTGATGGCTGGAAGAATGGTGTTATTCTGCCTTTGTTCGAAAAGGGCGATAAGGCCAAACATTATGCTTTTGTTGGTCCCGGGGAGAGTCTTCGCTTCTGCGTTAACATCTCAAATCAATGATGGAGTTTGTAGCAAAGGCTGGGATACTCAGTGTGGTGTTCAATCTGGTTGTTCCACTGTCAACCAGATCTCTACTTGGAGACAGCTTTTTGTGAAGGTGGCTGAATTTAATAAGCCACATGCATCATTTTTTATAAATTTCCTTCAGGCCTTTGATTCAGTGCATCCAAGCAGGTTTTTGAGAGCTGATGAGGCGGCTCAGCATCCCTGAGAAGATAGTGTCATAGAAAGAAGAGCTCTCTAGAGCAGTGATTTTCACCCTGTGGTCTGTGGACCTCTGGGGGTCAGCAGACTAAGATTTCCAAAGGGATCCACATCTCCATTTGAAAAATTTTAGGAGTCTGTAAATGAAAAAAGATTGAAAACCAGTGTTTATAGAGGAATGGAAAGATGTGCCTAGTCAATGGAAGATATACAGCATGGTTTCCTAGCTCCATGGGAGTTCAGAAATGCTCCATTTGATCACCATCATTGTTCAATATCAGCATTAATTGGTTGATGGATAACTTCAGGAGGCAGATGTCAGTGGCACTAAGCGGAATGCCATTCTGTTTTGAGATCTTCAAAATGCTGATATTGTCTTGTTGTCTCCGACTGGTGAATCAATGCAGCTAATGGAGTATTTGCTTGGGCAAGAAGCAGCATGCATTGGACTGGTTGTTACTCCAGATAAAACTAAGTCCGTAGCCATTGCCATGAAGCAACCTCCAGCTTGGTATTTAACCTGCCCAGATTTGATGTCAAGCAGGTGGTAATGGTCATATGTGGGCAGCGTACAAACAGTGCTGGTGGATGTTTAAAAGATTAGGTTGTGATGGAGGGGTGGCCAGGCCAAACATGTGGTGCAACCCTGTGCACCAGGTCACAATGCTACTCGCTCAATTTTCAACCAGCTGCACTTCCGTTGTGATGGAGGGGAAGCTGGACTTAATTTGAGTGGTCCTGCGCCCCAGTGCACCAGGTTGCAACACCTGGAGCAGGTGCCAGGCCCAGCCCCACGGGACAGGAGATGCCACTGCTGGGTGACTGAGAAGCAGGTTCACTCTCTAAATTCCTTTTCCTTTCTGCCGACCCCTCCACTCCCATCCCCTGTCTTTCTTCTGTGGTAATTTTTTAGCAGCGTAGGGGGGGCCTCAGTTTCAGATTTTGTCTTGGGACCACCAAAAAACTGTGAGGCCCTGGTGAACCTCTGATAACTACTCTTTAATTACTATTAAAGTAATTACTATTAAATTAAATACAATTAATTAATTATTTCAACTAGTTATGCACCCACCTTATAGCAATTTCACCTAAACCGCATTTCTCTAGTTTGCTTATAAGAATGTCATGTTGAACTGTGTCAAATGCCTTACTAAAATCAAGATATAGCATGACTACTGCTAGCCCCCTCCACTAACCCTGTCAAAGAAGGAAATTAGGTTGGTTTGGCCTGAAGAATTAGCAATTTAAATGGAATGGATAACGGCACTTGCCCCCAAGGTCACACAGCAGTTTGGTGGCAGAGTTGGGAAGAGGACTTGGGTCTTCTCACACCTAGACTAGGGCTTTGTCTACCAAAAGTACACTTTTATAGCATTCACAATCACTTTTATTCACTTTAGGGGAACATTCGTGCAAGTTACATTTTGAGCACAGTAATATTAATGAAAAATGAGATAGTCTCATATTTTTTCTGTGAGCTCGTAATGGAGGGCATTAGTGGAGGAAGTGTTTGCACAGCTGTCTTGAAAGCTCTTTCTAGGGAGGTAGAGTTTTGCAGAAGTGTTAAGAATAAATAAATACATTTCAGTGGCAGAAGCAGTTGTGAGGTGGTGATGGAAAGGTTGCTGTTCCACTACTACCAGGACACAAATCTTCTAATCTGGCAGGACTACAGGACCAAGAAGGCACCTGGTATCTGTCTGTGTACCTGGAATATGGCCAGGAGGATGATCAAGGCCCTTAATGATAGAACTGAAGTCAGCGGAAAATGGAGATAGGTACATTCAATAAATGCACTTGGCAGATGTATATAGGATAAGAGTGTTTGCCAGCACAGCATGGTAGGGGCTGTGGTGTTCTCAAAACCCCAAGTCAGGGGCATGGTACTAACATGGTTAATCAGAAGTGTATGTAAATACACTTGTTGCAGCTAGGACCGTGCAAAAATCTTGACAATAGGTCTGACACAAACACAGTCAAATAAGTCATATAAAGATCTGTCTGCCTCACCCTTCATCAGAATTATGCACATACAAACAATTACTTTGTGAATGTGACAAGAAATTAAATTTAAATGACTGTAAACAGAAATAAATCTTGCTTTCAGTGGTTTGTGTGTCTGCCTCAGTCAGGGAGAAACCCAGGTATTTTAAAAGCTGGGATTTGCATATACAGTCAGAATAATAGTACTCTTACTGAAAAGAGGAAAGGAAAAAGTTTTAAATTTTCCTAAAATTCCATAGACCTGCTTGCATAGGTGCTGGAACTAGGGGTGCTGCTGCACCCTCTGGCTTGAAGTGGTTTCCATTATATACAAGGTTTACAGTTTGGTTCAATGGCTCTCAGCATTCCCACTACACAAATTGTTCCAGCAGCCCTGCCTGTTGTCTCCTGGTAACTCACCCATTTCGTAAGAATAATCAAAGCCCCAGTGATTTTTTTCAAGCCCTTCTCCTGTTTGTTAAATTTCAGTTAGTCAGCCAGAGAGCAAAAATACCATGTCTTAGGTAACCAATCACATTTTCTGAACACCTCATACTCAAGGTGAACAATAAGATAACAACCCATAAGCTGAAGTACATTCACATGCAATAATTCTGAGTAATGACCAGATTTGTACAACTTCAAATCTATCCATGGATAATTCACAGATGGAAACAAGGGATAAATCTATCATATAAATCAGTTGTTACCTCTACTCAGTGTCCTTGTCATTGGCTACATTCCATATAAATGAATAAAGAGGACCTCTCTTCTATTGTGTATTTTTCCATTGTTTTACTATACTAATGTGAAAGCTTGTGTATTTTAATCTCATCTACTTCGGGATCTCATAAAGCTATGGATTCTTAGCCAAAATCTGACATTCTCTTGACTGGTTACTCTCTCTTTCTAACTGTTGAACTCACCCATGTTCTCACTTATATTAAAGTAAGCAGCCAATTACATTTACCTAAAATATATTAAAATAAGTAGAAGTTGGTGTTAGGTGAAGGAGTAGATGCTGTCATTTTTCCTACAGATGAAGAAGCTTAGCCATTACTGAGGTATATAAATAATTGGTAACATTTTATAAATTCCCTCCTTTATGTATAAAAATCAGAAGAGCTCTGGTTTAAACTGGGCCAGAATGAAAAGAATCTGAACTCATCCAAAGGTCATGTTCCTAAATCTGAATTCAAATGTGTCAAGATTTGTATATAGTCTCACTAAGTCTGTGTTGGCTGACTGGGATGAATAGCTGTGTACATTATTTATGGCAAACTTTTACCTGATTAAACTGCCTTGGTTTTGAGTTTTATTTCACTCCTGACACTCAGACTAATTTCACTGATGTACACTAACCTCCCGGCAACCTGTAGGCCAAGTTTTCAGAGAAGTTGGGTTATTGAAAGATAGTGTGGTCTGAAGCAGCATTTGAGAAGGCAGGAAAATGTGGCTTTGCTAAATTACATTTTTTCCTTGGTAAAATGTTGGTTTTTTTCCCCCCACTGGGGAATTCAAAACTTCCACTTAAATGTGGTTTTGAAATCTCAAAATGTTGTTTTGACTGAAAGTGTAAAAAAAACCAAAACAATCATTTCAATATTTCTATGTAAAAATTGTTGAAAGCCTCTCATTGTGTGACAATTTTAGACATTTTAAACTTTAATCCTGGTTTAGGATGGAAACAAACATCAAAATATCAGAATTTCCCATGGGACAGAAATTCCATTTCTTGACCAGCTGTAGTCCTAAATTCTAAACTCTGCTCTAACTCTGATTCACTGTGTGACCGTGGGCAAATCACTTCACCTTAGTTTCCTCATCTGTAGAAGGAGAATAATGTTTATCCTCACAGGGTGTAATTATGATTAATTAGTGTTTGAATATATAGAAGCGCTAACTATTTTAAAACTCTATGGTTTTGTTTGGTAACTGTGCATAAATAAGTGTTTTGGGCTGACTTCCGGGTTGAGAGATTAGATTCCATAGCCATTCAATCATTTGCCACTCTCCTGCCAAACAATTGCATTGATTTGAATTAGGGTAACTGTCCATTAGCAACCTGACTGAGGCCACCAATTTATTTCATGTGGGCCACCAAATAGCCATCAGATACTACTGTTATCTTTGAATCCTTCTGTTCCAGGCATCTTTGGCCATATAAATTACCTTAGAGAGAGAAGCATTATATCCCAATTTCCAGGGATGGCTGACCACACTGGGGCTAGTACAATTGGAATCTTGAATATCCCCAACCTTTCATGCCCTCTCAACCTTTCTTCTGAATTTCATAAGAATGATTTATCATAGTTCAGATAACTCGGCTTCGTGCTTCTATTTTCCCAATGTCTTCTACGGTATCCACACCTCCTACCTACTGCCATTCCTGCTTGTGGCTACTAGACAATTTAGTTCCTTCCCCTTTCCTCTTGTTCCAAGCAGTGGTTTGTTCAAAGTATTACCTTTTTTAAATTGGGTGGTAAGAAAATGGACCATTGACTCCTGAGTGCCTGGCCCTTTTGGTCTGACTTCTGTAAGCCTTCTGAAATTAGGGGTGACTATGCACCTTGGATACAACCCTGGCCCCACTGGAGTCCATGACAAAACTCTCGTTGATTTTAGTGGGCCAAGATTTTACTCATTATGTTTTGCATACTGTCTTCACAGGCAGCTGCTTAGGGATCAGTTCTATAATAAATTCCTTCCTCCTTTGTTTTTAATATCTTGTTTTGAATTTGAATTTACTCATCAGGGGTTTGTTACTGCTTAATTAGTCCATACATTTCAACTGAATCTACGTTAACAGTATGTTAAACCAGTCGATAGTGGCTCCATTACCATCACTACAGTTCAAGGTCTCAATATTTCCGTATTTTTTTTAGTGTTTTAGAATTTGAGCCACAAAAACTTGCTTCAGGTTAAGTCTTGGCAAAACATGATATCAATTCCAGAAGTGATTTTTTTCAAATAACATTTGAAAAACAAAAAGTTCTGTTTGAGCTAATTTAAAATCACAAGAGAGCGTCAATAATATTTGTCATCTTATATTTTTCTCTATTTTAATTTAATAAAAGAGCTACAAGAATTACCAAATGTGCACATCCTAATTGAACAAGAACATGCTTATGTTTGCTATAACCTTTGTCCTCCCCCCGCAGCCTGTCTCTTCCCATTTGCCATTCTGCTCATTGTGAACTGTGTTCAGCTGCTCATTAAAATTTAGGTTGTGATCCTGCATACGTGTGTACAATGTTACCCACATGAGTAGTCCCACTTAAATCAATGGGGCTGATTACATGAATGATAATATGCATATGGATAAGAATTTTCAGTCCTGAAACCAAGGGCTAAAACTTATGCACTATTAAGTAATCTGAGGTGAATGGGAGACTATTCATAAATGTGCAGTAGATCAGCTGTGCAAGTCTTTGTGGGATCTGAACCTTAGACTGTAAGTTCTTTGGGGCAGGGACCATTTCATCCTATACCATCTGTGAATTATCTAGCACAGTAGTTCTCCCACTGGGGCTAGGCAGAGGTCTTCCGGGGGGGGAGGGAGGGAGTCAACTCATCTACATAAGGCTACACAAAAAGCACTAGCGAAGTCAGTACAAACTAAAATTTCATGCAATGACTTGTTTATACTGCCATATATATACTATACGCTGAAATGTAACTACAATATTTATATTCCAATTGATTTATTTTATAATTATATGATAAATAGAGAAAGTAAGCAATTTGTCAGTAATAGCGTGCTGTGACACTTTTGTATTTTTATGTCTGATTTTGTAAGCAAGTAGTTTTTAAATGAGGTGAAACTTGGGGTACTCAAAACAAATCAGATTCCTGAAAGGGGTACAGTAGTCTGGAAAGTTTGAGAGCCACTGACTTATCCCACTTTAGTAGTACACAAATAAAATACTTTCTGCATTATATAATTCATAAAATGACTTTTAAAACCACACAGGCTTGCAAGAAAATGGTCTGCTCTTGCTTTTTAAAAATAAATTTACAATATTTGACTTTGTATTTGGGTCTTGAGTGATAAAATATTTTGAGCAAAAATGTTGCTAGGAAAGTTAGGGCATTAATTTACTATCTATGCATGGTGTCCATAATGACCCAGTAGACCAGAACATCTTCAGAAGAGCTGACACAATATATCAAGTCAATGATCTGTGAAATATAAATTCTCTCTGGAAATTGTTATGGGCTATTAAGTAAATAATACCTGTTTTATAAACTCAATATAGAGTTTATATTTATTAAAGAAGATCAAACCGATATGGATAAAATGAGTCTCAAACTCTGACTGAAACTTAAACTTATTTGAGCATTGACAACAATGTGATTACATTTCCCCTCCCCCACTCTCTTTTACATGCCTGTGGCAATGCCTGGTCTCAAATATGACTTGAAGCTGAATGCCAAAAACCCTTAAAACAACCTGTTTTCATATAATTTGTTGGCAATTTTTAGACTAAAGGAATCTGGATAAGTTAAAATAGACTCCAGCTGAGCATCCAACAAATTTGACTAAACCAGCACAAAGCTCCAAAGCGTTTTAGCTTCACTTCGTGCTAATAGCACCAACTTGTTTCCAGGTGCAACTGAAGATGTTGGGTTTTGATGTATTCTATGACCCCTATTACAGTAGCATAGGAGAGTCTCACAATCTTTAATGTAGTTATCCTCACAACACCTGGGAAGTAGGCCAATGCTGTTTTCCCCATTTTACAGATGGGGAAACTGAGAGAGAGACTAAGTGACTTGCCTAAGGTCACACAGGCCGCCTTCCCTGTTTAAAAGAGGCGGAAACATGGTCTGGCATTAGAAAAACAGGAATGGGAGTGGAGATATCAATTCCTAGTGCTCCTACAGGTTTGCTACATTATCAGTAAGATGGGGATAGTATCTTCCTCATAGAGGTGTTGACATTCTCAACTTATTAGTGAATATAAAAGTTTTTAGAGCTCTTCCAATGGAGGTACCCTAGAGATGCCAAATGTTAATATTCTTGAGTTCATAATCATGCCCAAAAATATGCCATCAATTATGGACCAGCTCCTTAGCTGGTGTCAATTAATTTAGCTCCAATAAAATTGATGAATCTATACCAGCTGATGACCTGGCTTTATGTGTATTACAAAATGTCGGTAATATAAGGCCAGAGCTATAGCTGGCCCTTGTGCAGGTTTGCAAAGGGGTAGCAGATTGAGACACCAATCCCAATGGCAGTGCCTGTACGTTCTCATGCCAGATCACTCCAAGAACTATTATGACTCCCAATTGCTAGTGATAGCAGCCACAGCCTGCACTTCAATATTGGTACACAAATGTGCTGCACCTTGTGCTTTTTAGGAGCCAAATGTTTAGCGGGGCAGAAAGAGAGGAGGAGGTGAGTGTGTATTTGTAGTGTGTTAAATGGGAACTTTATAATACATTGGCATGGAGCTGGGGATAAAACTGCATAGTTTACTATTATTAGGCTAGCCTTCTAGATAAGTAGTTCCTTTTCACACCGTATAAACATTTTGTCCTGCAGCCAACTCTTTTTGCAGCCTTTTTGTGAATATATCAGGTGGCACCACCACTTTGAAAAATAAATCACCATGTCCTCCCATCCACAATGGATAATTACCATCATGTAGCTTGGATTCCATTTAGAACATGACTGATTACAGCCAAAATTGCATAGTATGACTCATCAGTTGATAATTAGATCTTCCCAATACAGTACCTAAGTCATGTCCTGTCATAATCTATAATGATAAAGGAAAGAATTACTGATTTCATACTTTCAGAAAAAAACACTAGCTACAGTTTTCTAATATATTCATAATGAGATTGATAGGGTTTTTTTTTTTTTTTTTTTTTTGGTATTAATGTGCATTCTTACAAATTTTACTCACATGTGGATTCCTGCCATCTTTAATTGATTTCCTCATTTCAGCTTCAATTTATTGTCTCTTTTAACACACACCCACATACACACACACACACACACACACACACACACACACACACACACACACACACACACACCTCCCACCAATAAACAAAGATTTAAAAAGGTAAATATATCTTTTAGGTTCCCGAGGTTGAGATTTCTTTAAATGATGTATTAAGACAAAATGCCTTGCAACAGGAGATATGCCAAGTGGCAGAAGTGATGCCAAGTACTGTACCAAGAAGTTTAGAGGAAAAACTACTGTAGATACTGAGTCAAAGGTACTTGGTAAACATTAGTGATGAGCTCACCTCTGGATTTTGCCTTAAATCATTATTAACATCAGTGGGAGATTTTTGCATTTTTCAGTGGAAGCAGAATAGGACACTATGGCCAACATTTAGGTACATGGTTAAGTTTACTACCAGGAGTAGTTCCATTGATTTCACTGAACACCCTAAATTTTTAAGGATGTTTAAAATCTGGACTTAGGCTTGGATCCAAATTTTTCAAATGACCTCACCTCTGCTTAAAAAAAAAGCGACCGGGGGCTGAGGGGAGGGCAGGTTACTAAATGATATTTCTGTACTTGTGTTGCATCATTTACAAAACTTGCAAACACGTGAATATTTAAGGACCTCATCAATTTTACACTGTCTGTATAATGAATGTAAATTATTCATCTATTCACATCAAGTACAAAGAGATGCATATTTCATCATGACACAATCATTTCAACTTTACCCTGGCTTGATTTCTATAGGGCTGTTCAGAGTAGAAATGTTACACATATGCATGAGTCTCTGCAAGATCGTGGCCTTTGTGTATGACCACATATGTTGCCTTCTGTTTCTGTTTGTAGGTTAGAAAGAACAAAAGTGTCCTTCTGTAGCTGACAACTAGCAAAATCTCCGTATAGTTTAAGCAGAAAAGACGTGGTTTTGGAGGCATGGGGCCAGTAGGAAAAACTATGATTATAAGTAAACTTCAAATATAAGCCCAACACAAAATCCACACAAAACACATTTAAATGATGTATGTACACATTAGTAATACTTTAATCAGTCTCAATTGCCAATCTAGGTTCATAATTTCACCATAAATCAATAACATTATATACTTTTTTATTTAAATAACATATTCAATATTATTCTCTAGAAAAACTCATAATTCTGTCAGTTTATACATTTAATAACTGATATTTCCCACCTAAATATAATTCTTAACAGAAAATATTTAGATACTGAATTCAGGATAACAATATTTATTAACAGAATCAACTGGTCAGTTAAACTGGTTGTGTAATGAAGGAATATTAATTTCTTTGTACTCAATGTGAATAAAAATGAATAATTTATATTTCCTATGAGGGCAGAGTAAAATTTCTGATATCCTTTAAGTAGTTACTTATTTGCTTTTAAGTGCTTTGGTTTTATAAATGATATAACAACCTAACTGACGTGTGCTGGAATGTAGATGAGGTTATTTGCAAAATTTGGACCTACATTCAAATCCAGATTTCAAACATCCTAAAAGTTTTAGGATAATCAAACTTGGAAACTTGGTTTGGATCTAGTGAACTACTTAAGTAATTGAAAGGTAAAATTTATTCCACATCTGTGGGCTAGCTACTTTTCATATCTAGTGCCTTCTCTGGTGTTTTAAGGTTTATTTTTTGTAGGGTTCACCCTCGTTGCTTAGTGCTTCACAATTGCTACTAGTAGCTTTTTTATTCTACCAGTTATCCAAGGGCAAAGAGTATCATTTTGGGTATCACTTTAAGCTTTGTGTTTACTGTGCTTTTAAAAGAAATGAAATCTTAAGAAGGAGTGGTGATTTAGAGGTTTGTTGACTTGTGAGGTAGCAGTCGGTCTCTGGTAAGCAGGCAGCTAACTAGCACTATGGCTTGAGAGAAAGCCAAGTAGAAAGCATATACTCCGTCTGTTCTTTCCTCCAGTTGGCTCTAGTGATTTCATTTTTTTTTAACTACCTCTCAACCCAAAAGAGATGAATGAAGGGTCCCAGGAGTTAAACCGGATAGTCACAGAACTCCCTATGGCTGCACATTGGTCCACAGGTATGAAGAAGTGTGAGCATATGTCCTTACACTAGTAGTGAAAAAACTATCCTCAGAATGGCTCGGTCCTTTTAACTCCCCTTTATTCCCTTTGTTGTTGTTGTTGTTGTTTTCATTTGGTGTGTGGGATACAAACCACATGGGAGCCACTCTGGGGAAAGTTATGATATCCTTCCCTAGATAAGTCTTTGTGAGCCAGGCTAGGAAAATGAGGGTTGTGGTTGACGAGGCTGTGAGAGGAGTCGGGGGCCCCTTAAATTTGGTGCTTTCCCTCACTTTAGGCAGACTAGTAAGGAAATCTGTGAAGAAGTTAACATGCTGACATTAGGGTTGATGGAACCATGTGTCAGGAGAGGCTGTCAATCTTCTTGACTTAAGAGGCTTGTTTTTCTTTTTAAAGTAATATGGTCTGGAATTCAGCTCTGAAAATTCTTTGTGGGACTTCCTGTTTAATTTCAGAGGGTGTTTTTCTTGGCACATGTGTTTTGGGTCAGTGAACAACTGAGATCACTGTAATCCATTGGAAATAAATGGATGCAGCTTGTACAACCCTGGAAATTATGTGGCCTGATTCACAAGTCCTTTTTCACTCACTAGGTTTCTCTTAAAGTTACTCACCAGGGTGCCATGTAGAATGCCTGACAGGGAGAAATCTGGAGACTCCTAGGAGTTAAAACAGTCATTAAGTCAGTGCAAGATGTAACCTTACAACCACTCTGTCATTGGAAACATTCCTTGTTAACCAGCCTTTGTCAGGCTAAATTATTTAATGCAGCACAACTACAGTTTTTGATTCTGGTTCTCCACTTATGTTGCCAGATGATACTAAAAAGGACTAAGGGGAGTGAATCACTCTTAGTATTTTTCATAGGCCCTGTTGGTGTACATCTGTTTAAACCAGAGGAGCACTTTCACTGGGAAATAATAGTCTCTGAGACATTTCATCCTGGGTTTTCTCTCTTCCTGTGTTGCCAGTCCTGGATTTTACATAACAGCCCCAAATGGCAGTGCTGTTAAATAAACTCAAAGGATTTTAAAGTGTTTTCCTGTACTTTTCTCCTGTGCAAGTCAAAACAAGTCATCTGACTGACTTAAGCATGTGTCATTGGACTGGGAGAACCAAACTTCCTTTGGTTTAAGTTCTGTAGATTCTATGGAGACAAGCTGTATTTCAAACTCAGGCATGGATGACCATAGGCCAGCATCTGAACATCATCATTTAATACCAAACAGTGTCTGCCTTGTTAGAAAGAATGAACGATCACTGTGTAATATGAACCATGCTTGATGGATTCCTTATGTTATTCCTGGGATTTACAGTCTTGGCTAACCAGTAACAGCAACAATAAAACTTGCATGTATAATATGAGTCAATTATACCTATGCAACATGTTTTTTACATCATGATAATGTTTTTGCTGCACATGGTGTATGTGGAAATAATAAAGTTGACATCAGGTGGGCAATTAAAAAAATCTAATGGTAACTTCATTCACTAAAGCAGCAAATCTAACATGTTGATGGGAATCAGATGGAGCAGATGGTACTTATTCTCTACCAGGAAGTCCATTCTGCAACCATTTTGTAATAACCACCCCTGAAGGTAGAACGCAGAATTAACAAAACCATGTGTCTACTAAAGGGCCTGATCCAGCTCCCACTGAACTCAACGAGAGACTTCCCATTGACCTCTGTGAGAGTTGGGCTGAGCCCTAAATAAGAGGAGACTTACAAAATGGTCTGAAAAATCCATGCTCCCCTAATACACTACAATTCCTTCACTGTCGCCACTATAGTGTACAGTACTTCTTGCTTATCTAGTCTTTCCTGAGTTCTAAATACCATACTACTGGCTTTGAGTTTTGAAAGAGTGCAATCTGCTGGCAAAGGAAAGGCAAAAATCAAAATGATCTTCATTAAGTAACATTTCAGAATGGCGATTACATATTAGCTATTTACATTTCAATAGCAACTAGAAGCCCCAACAAAGAGCAGGGCTCCATTGTGCTCAGTGCTATACAAACATGTAGTAAAACAATCCCTGCCCTGAAGAGTGTATATATTCTGAGGAGACAAGATTGACAAAGGAGTGTGGGGGAGGGGAGGGGAAGGAAATGGTGGGCTTGTCCCTGTTTGACAGGTGGGAAGCTGAGCCACAGAGAAGTGACTTGTACACAGGGTGACCAGACAGCAAGTGTGAAAAATCGGGACGGGGTGGGAGGGTAATAGGAGCCTATTTAAGAAAAAGACCCCAAAATCGGGACTTCCTATAAAATCGGGACATCTGGTCACCCTAACTGTACATGCTCTCACAGGACATCTGTGGCACAGCTGGGAGCCCAGGCCAGTGTCTTAGCCACAAGGCCACCCTTCCATTGTGGCACTCAATCTTATCTTTCAACAGCCTGCAAAGCTGTTTTCCCTATATAAATGATGTGAGCTTCCCTTGCAAGATGCCCATAACTATTAGATGGGTGGGACCCACTTTCCTACTCCACCTGAGTTAATATATAATGTGCCATTTGTATCCATACCATAAATTAGATATGTCTAGAGGAAGAAGGGAGTGCGCATTTGTTTAGCCTCTTCCCAAAGTTGTCTTTTTAAAGGGGGGGGGGGGGAGAGGAAGAAGCTGCCACTTTCTATTAAAACATAGTCTACACATGGGTGCACCTCCTTTTCAACCTCCTTTGCCGTCTAATGTAGAAATTAATTTTGGTGTACTGTATCCTTATCTGCTGCTAGTAGTGGTAAGTCTTTTAACAGCAGATCTGCCAGATTCACTAGAGGGCATGGTATTTGATCAGACTGGAGCTCACCAGTGCCCACTTAAAGAAAAGCCCGAAGTTACCATTCTATACCTCAGCTTTCCTCCATTAGCTATTGCTACCAAGGTGTAATGTACTACGAAGGCCATTGTTCCAGACATGAGCTGCTTAGTTGCTTTTCTCTGCTGGGAAGAACTTGAAAATGACTTTGAGCAACATTGTCAGCTATCATACAGCTGATTTCCCTTATAATGGATGGGGTGAGACTAACATTGTTGTCTTATTCCAATTGCCTCATGTTGTGTCAATGATATTAATAAAGCACCGGTTGTGCCTCCAGAGATACTGCTAAGCTCAGTGGCGTAAAGCAGCTTCTGTAATAACTTCTTCCTAGAGAGTGATGGCTAACGGAGCCCCAGTTCAATTAGCTCACAGGCTAAGAAAAAGGAAAAAGCCATCCCCTGTGTATTCACTCTGTGCCGTTTCACAAGTTCCCCTGATTTTTGGAAACTCTCTGATTTGCTTTATTTCTAATGTTTTAATTCATTGGAACCTTGACAGCAATAAGTCAGCTAACTTTTATATTCAGACAAACATGGTAATACATACAAGGGGTAAATTTGTACAATGTAATTAATGTAAGAAATTAGAGGGGCATTCTTCTTTTAAAGATTAATTCCAGATGGGTTTGTATAACCTGTAAGATGAAAAACAACACTGCAAAATAGAAAGCACCGGCATAATACAAAAAAGAGAAAAAGTTTAATGCAAAGAGCAACCCTGATATAAAAGATGATAAAAATGGATGGGAGAATTGACTTAATTTTAAAATTAAACTCTCTGAACCGACTGAAAAGTGAACATGCTTATCTGTTTGTTTTCCTCCACCCCGTGGGTTTCTCTCTTCACTATCACAGCTGGGTGAAAAGCTGCTGCTGCAAAAGCTGCATGCAGGCAGCAGAGAGCAGTACTGATCTGTCAGTCTGTGAAGGAAATGGCTGTCAAAAGGGCAACACTTGGCCCAGAGAAGAAGCCAAGATCCAAAAAAGACAGCTAATCTTCATCTCTTCTCCTAGTTAGTAATTGGTCTCTTTCTTTTTTTCTTCTGTTCCCAGTGAGTACATGCACAAGAGAGAGCTAAAACAATGGTACAACTTGCCAGTAGTCCCTCTGCACTCTCAAATTGCTCCATAATATATACAATAATATTATGCTTTCATAGGGTTATTCTCTGGCAAAAACTTTCAGAGCATTCCAAATAGGAGGATAATCAAGCATGTAAAAAGGAAAAAAGTGTATTTTAATTAAAAGTTAGAAAGAATGACTTGTAAGTGGTATTTATCTGATTTATTAGAGTACACACAACGCATGTCATTAACCAGTGAGGTTGCTGTCTTTTAGATGAAGGCTTTTTTGAAGAGGAAATGCTATATGTTAGCTGTTTTTAATAAGAGGTTTGTTTTCCTTAATGAAACAAACTTTGGGGGGGTGGCACACAGGATGGATTATGTACTGCACATTTCATTGAGATGTTTAGTGCTAACTCACTCAGTGCATTTGAGATGGATGGATGGATCATGTGATATAACAAAAATAGAGTTCTTTTTTTGGTCAGGAAGGGAAGTTGGGCTCTTTTTCCTAAGGCCTGGTCTACACTAGGAGCTTATATCGAATTTAGCGCCGTTACATCGAATTAACCCTGCACCCGTCCACACCAGGAAGCTACTTAGTTCGAAATAGAGCTCTTTTAAATTCGACTTCTGTAATCCTCGAAAACGAGAGGAGTAGCGCTAAATTCGAAATGGCAATATCGAATTAGGCTAGGTGTGGATGGAAATCGACGGTAATAGCTCCGGGAGCTATCCCACAGTGCACCACTCTGTTGACGCTCTGGACAGCACTTCGAGCTCGGATGCTCTGACCAGCCACACAGGAAAAGCCCCGGGAAAATTTGAATTCCTTTTCCTGTCTGGCCAGTTTGAATCTCATTTTCTGTTTGGACAGCGTGGAGAGCTCAGCAGCACTAGCAACGATGCAGAGCTCTCCAGCAGAGTTGGCCGTGCAATCTAATAGAAAGAGGGCCCCAGCATGGACTGATCGGGAGGTGTTGGATCTCATCGCTGTCTGGGGCGATGAGTCCGTGCTTTCAGAGCTGCGCTCCAAAAGAAGGAATGCAAAGATCTATGAGAAGATCTCTAAAGCCATGGCAGAGAGAGGATACAGCCGGGATGCAACGCAGTGCCGCGTGAAAATCAAGGAGCTGAGACAAGGCTACCAAAAAACCAAAGAGGCAAACCGACGCTCCGGATCCCAGCCCCACACATCACGTTTCTACGAGGCACTGCATTCCATCCTAGGTGCGGCCGCCACCACTACCCCACCAGTGACTGTGGACTCCGAGGATGGGATATTGTCCACGACCGGTTCCTCCTTGGAAATGTTAGGTGACGGGGAAGATGAGGAAGGAGATGAGGAGGACGAGGCAGTCGACAGCGCTTGCACCGCTGATTTCAACGACAGCCAGGAGCTCTTCATCACCCTTACCGAGATCCCCTACCAACCGTCCACAGCCCTTACCCCGGACACCGAATCAGGGGAAGGATCAAGCAGTGAGTGCTTTAAACATCTAAACATTTCATTTTAACATAAGTGGAATATTTATATTGTTAAGAATGGGCTTTTCAGTCACTCAGTTAAACATAGAAACTTTTATTTATAACAAAACAGGAATAATAACTATTTCAGTAATTTGTTGTTCATGATTTATTTGGCTTAGTAAACTTTTTACTACTAACTATGTATAGAAAATCAAGTACTGTCCGGATATTCATGATTAGTCCACAACACGGCCCCTCCACTCTGTAGTCCGTTATGCTCAACTTAAAGGAAAAGGCGGTCAATGTGCCCGGGAATGGACAGACAGTCCTCCTGTGATAGCTCCGCATAGCTCTCCTGGAGGTACCGCTCCAGCATGCGCACGAGGTTCAACGGCAGGGCAATCTTGTTTGGTCCCCCGTGGTAGCACACGTTCCCACGCCATGAGTCCATGAGGTAGTCGGGGATCAGTGCGCGGCACAGCATGGCGGCATATGGCCCAGGCCTCTGCATGCATTCACGCAGCATCCTTCCCCTCTCGGTCTCCGAGATCCTCATGAGGGTTATGTCACACATGACGCCCTGCTTTAAATTAGGGAGGGGAATGTTAGTATTTGGACTGCTTTACAGCCACGCGGTGGAGGCGGCAGAGGGGCAGCATACAGGGATCTTTCCCGGGGACAGCCGCGAGGTGGTGGGACAGGGGCAGAGCTCATGCTTCCCTGATTGCTGCCAGCAGAGAGTGGCCTTGCATTCAGTGCGAAAGGAGCCCAGTGCTACTATTACATGTTTAAGCTGCCACAAGTCTACGGCTTACCATGTTTGCCCGCAGCAGAAGTAGAGGTGTCCTGCAACGCTTCTCTGATCGCAACTGCAGGACCCCAGACACATAAGGCGAGGGCCGAAAATTCGACCTTGTCCTGAGTGCGCATGTGAAAGGTGCAGTGCATGGTGTTG